>NW_020664561.1:6118595-6118957 GCF_002925995.2 Terrapene triunguis | reverse complement strand
GGGGGGGGGGTTTGGGAGTTCTGGGGGGGGGCTGTCAGGTGGCGGGGTGGGGAGAGGGATCGGAGCAGTCGGGACAGGGAGCAGAGGGGTTTAGATGGGTCAGGAGTTCTGGGAGGGGGCTGTCAGGGGGTGGAGAGTGGTTGGATGGGGCGTGGGAGTCCCAGGGGTCTGTCTGGGGGTGGGGGTGTGGATAAGGGTTGGGGCAGTCAGGGTACAGGTAGGGGGTAGAGTCCTAGGGGGCTAGTTAGGATGGGGGGAGGGTCTCAGGAGGGGGCAGTCAGGGGACAAGAGGCAGGGAGGCTTAGGTAGGGGGTGGAGAGCCTCTACATCCATGGTGGCTAGGATGGTGTTTTCTGGGAGGT
>NW_020664561.1:6066476-6118585 GCF_002925995.2 Terrapene triunguis | reverse complement strand
GATCGCTTACCGAAATGACTGTCACCAACATATAGGTAAGGAAATGGGTTATTTTCCCCACTTTTTTTGACAAAACTGAAAAATGTTCTTTTTTATCTACGTTTCTCCAGTTTCATTTGTAAACCATCAAATTTTCAATTTAAAAAAACTCAGTTGCCAAAAGCTGAGCACAAATTGGTTTCAAGTTTTTTTGTTTTTGTTTTTAAATATTTGGGTTTTTGTCAATGAAAAGGGAAATTGCCTTCCACAAATGATCAAAAAGCCTTTTCTGGTAGAATATTCATCAGAGTTTCTCCTGAACATTTTCAGACACCGCTGCTCAGACCCTTTAGCCCAGCCATACCAGTTTGGAAACATGTGCTAAGTTTTCAGCTCAGATATTCTAGATTTGCCCCACCCCCCTTCCTTAACACATAAAACCATTTCTCTTCCCAATAATTTCCAGGTATAAAAATTCCCTGCAGAGTAAAATGAATTCTTTGGGGGCGTGGGGCACGGTGGAGTCTGTTGCAGTGAGAATATTTGCTTTAGAATGAAAGGCACTTGGAGAGAGGGAGTGAAATGAGACCTGGAAGTGCCTGATCAAGGAACTAAAAGGGGGGCTTGACTGAAAGGGGGAGCTGAATAATAAAGCACAGATTTACTCTAACAAACTCCAGCACTCGGCAGATTTTTTTTAGACATATGGAAGTCTAGTTAGAAAGAAAATTGCTTGCAGCAGCTAATAAAGGCCTAATCCAAACCTCATTGGAGTCGATGGAAAGACTCCTGTTGATTTCAGTGGGCTTTGGATTAGGCCCATATAGGAACCCAGGTGCCCATTCAGCAAAGCACTCAGACATGTGCTGAATCAGGGGTCCCTGTCTTCCCTTACTCACTCCAGTCAATGAGATTTCACTGCTGCCTGAGTAAAGGCAACTCAAGCGATTAAAGGGCTAGAAGCTCTGACTCACAGCAGCCATGACTAGCAATAAAGCCCCAGATCCTCAAAGGTCTTTAGGCACCTCCCAGTGCTTGGTTTCGCTGGAAGTTGAGGTTCTGAGCTCATGGGCCTGATTCAACACCTATGGGGACATGGATCAGCCCCTAAGCAATGCTGCCTTCTCTCCTCCTTCCATCCCTGTCACATTCCCTCACTCCTATCCATATGGAAACCGTCTCACTTGAGAACATGGCAGAGAAGAGAATTTGGCTGTGGTGCGATGTAGCTGTATGGACCACTGCATTTTACTTCCAATTGATTGGCTGCAAATCAGATAACTAACACCTCAGCTTTGAACTGCTGGCTATGTTAAATGAAAATGTTATCTGGGTGCATCTGGGCTTTAGCTCGGAGTCAAACGCAGCTTCAATCACATCAGCATGCTAAGTGTATCCCCCAAGAAAAGCCTGAAGGAATGACTGCCTGTGTTCTGACAGCCAGAGGCTTTATTTATTGCTGGCTGTAATTGCTCGACTTTCCCCAGGAAAGCTTGTTGTGTAATTGATTGTATTGGACGTGCTTATCTGGTGATCAGCCCCCTTAGGCTAGGTCTACACTACCCGCCTGAATCGGCGGGTAGAAATCGACCTCTCGGGGATCGAATTATCGCGTCTCGTCGGGACGCGACAATCGATCCCCGAATCGACGCTCTTACTCCACCAGCGGAGGTGGGAGTAAGCGCCGTCGATGGGAAGCCGCGGAGGTTGATTTTGCCACCGTCCTTACAGCGGGGTAAGTCGGCTGCGATACGTCGAATTCAGCTACGCTATTCGCGTAGCTGAATTTGCGTATCTTAAATCGACCCCCCCCCTGTAATGAAGACGTAGCCTTAGTCTGTTACTTCGGCACAAACACTCTGCTAATGTTGAATTGATACTCAGGCAATTGGGGGTCATGGAGAATCTAGCAGGGATATTTTCAGCAAGGGAAAGAAATAAGTTCTTTTGGGGTGCCCCATCCTGCCGTGCTCTATGGAGACAATAGAGCTGAGTCAATAACTTGATTTTTCAGTTCGGTACCAGGTTTGGGGGCAAAAAATGCTTGGGTTTGGGTGGAACCGAATCTGAAAAGTGTGGGTGATTCAGCAAAATCCATTTTGAGTCTGTTCTAGAGCAGGGATTTGAACCAAGGTCTCCTACATTACAGGTGAGTGCCCTGCCCTCTGGACTAAAGGTTACAGCAGGGTACAGGGGTGGGGCAAGGAATATACAGTAACTCCCCCTCCTCTTTTGTGACTGGCTGAAACTATTCATGTCAAATTTGAAAATAGCCTCAGGTAGACTGAATCTGCATTTTTCATTGAATAAACTATTTGTCCAGAAAATTTCACCCAGCTCTACTCAGGAAGCAGTAAGGAACCTACCTAGACATTTTCATCCCAACATTTCCTACCTCATCCCACCCATATCTACAGTCCCTTCCTCTTTTGTTGCAAATGGGTTCCATCAGAAATAAAGAATCCTGGATCCTAAGGGGAGTTATCCTACAGTATTTTAACCGCATCTTTTTTGCATCCAGGTTTCAGGAGGTTAAAGCAAAGGATGCAGGAATGGAGAATTACTGTAACTTTCAGGGAATGCTGATTTAGCTGGAGTTTGCATGAAAGAGAAATCTACCAGCAAAACACAAACTATGAGAGACTCTTTTAATCTGTGTCACAGGAGAAGGGTTAATACTAAGGCTGTCAATTAATCACAGTTAACTCAAGCGATTAACTCGAAACAAATTAACGCGATTAAAAAAATTAATTGTAATTAATTGCAGTTTTAATCTCACTGTTAAACAATAATAGAATTTCAAATGAAATTTATTATAACTATTTTTGGATGGTTTTTCTACATGTTTTTCTCCCAGCATGGAAGCATGTCCTCTGGAAGGGTGGTCAAAGCATGAAGTGGCATACAAATATTTAGCATATCTGGCACATTGGTACCTTGCAACGCTAGCTACAACAGTGCCATGTGAACGCCTGTTCTCACTTTCAGGTGACATTGTAAATAAGAAGTGGGCAGCACTATCTCCCGTAAATGTAAACAAACTTCTTCTCTTAGCGACTGGCTGAACAAGAAGTAGGACTGCGTGACTTGTAGGCTCTAAAGTTTTACATTGTTTGTTTTATTTTTGAGTGCAGTTATGTAAAAAAAAAATTCTACATTTGCAAGTTGACTTTCACAATAGAGATTTCACTATAGTACTTGTATAAGGTAAATTGAAAAATACTATTTCTTTATCATTTTTACAGTGCAAATATTTGTAATAAAAAATAATATAAAATGAGCACTGTACACTTTGTATTCTGTGTTGTAATTGAAATCAATATATTTGAAAATGTAGAAAACATCCAAAATATTTAACTAAATGGTATTCTATTATTGTTTAAGTGTGATTAAAATTGCAATTAATTTTTTATCTTGCGATTAATTGCTATTAATTTTTGTAATTGTTTGATAGCCCAGTATTAACCTAATATACGCAGAAATGACAGAATTTCATTTGACAGTGGGGGAAATCGATATTTGTACCTTGCTGGGAAATAATCACAGATGTGGAGACAGAGGGTGATAGGACACTGGACTGGGAGTCAGGAGACCTGGGGTTTGTTCCCAGCTCTGCCACCTTGCTGGTTGACCTTGGGCAAGTCACTTTCCCCTACGTTTCCCTTCCAACCCTTTGTCTGTCTTGCCGATTTAGACTGTAGGCTCTTTGAGGCAGGGACTGTTTCTCACTGTGTGTGTATACAGCACCTAGCACAACATGGTCCCCCAAACTTGGTTGGGATCTCTAGATGCTACTGGAATAACAATGTAGCTGTAATCTTCTGTGTTAAGCATTTTTTCTCAGAGAGCAAATTCCTACCTTTCAATCATGCTGGGTGTGTGAGCACTCTTTTTTTCCTCCGACCTCTCTGCAAAGTTTGTGAAGTTTTTCCCTGGCCAGTCTGGACAATTAGTGTGTTCATTACAATGGAATTAAATTATCCACTTTAGAAATAAAGCAGTGTGGTTTTATTCTCATTACAAAAACAAACAAGGCTGATAGTTATTACACTACAAGGCTATTCAGCAAGGATTGGTTTGGACCCCTAATAAATTACTGAACAAACTTTGCAGCCATAGGCCTAAAGATGGATTAGATTTCTGAGAGCCTGGGATACATTATTTGTTTCCTGTTTTATTATTTGAAAGATGAACCCACAGCATTGGGCGTTGTTAACGTCGTCAGTCCCGTTTTAACATAAATTCACACCATGCATGTTCATCCAGTTCTGAAGCAGTTAACAGTTTCTTAATTAAAAACATACCTAATTATTATTTGAAAACTGTGAGATGGATTTTCACCCATCCCACTCTGAGACTGGTATTTAGTTGTGTTTGCGTCTCATTGAGCAGCTTCAAAAAAAAAAAAAATGTGGCAAGTACTACTACTTTTTTTAAACCAAATTCAGTTCCAGGTCTGCCAAATGTTAGCAATCTAAGATTCTGATCCACAACCTTTAATGCATGTACTTCTTAACTTGAAACATGTCAGTTGTCCCACTAAACGTGGGTGTAAAGTTGAGCATATTCATAAGTCTTTGCAGAATTGGGACCTAAAATCTAAGTATGCATTCGGCTCTGAGCCAACAAAGCACTTAAGCACGTGCTTAACATTAAGCACGTGCTGAAGTGTTTTCCTGGATTAGGGCCCTGGTATTTAAATATTTGCTTTTAAAAGAGCTCTAAATGCACTGAAAAAAGTTTTTTTTTCCTTTTCAATTCATTAATAGCTTGCAAATGACATCATTCATTTGCAAGGTCCAAATGAGCATTTAAAAGAGATTTTTAATTAAATTAGATGCTATTTTAATGGCCACTTACACCGGAGATTTATGGAGAAGCATAAACTCGCTTTCTGTGAGTGAAAGCTGAGCTTTTAAGAGTTACCTTCCTCTGTTTCCCCCCCCCCTTGCAATATAATACCCCCAAATATTTGTAAGTTGTGACTAAACTCTGAGGGCTTAGTCCTCGCTTGGAAAAAGAAAAAAAGCACTGGTGCCAATTTGTCTGCCCAGGCTCTGATTATGGGATGCATTTTTTGTCGGCGAGAGGGGTTTGGTGGGAAGGTTTCTTCCTTCAGGGTTAGCGATATCTGATATCCAGTCTGAAAGCCACTACAGGGCCAAACTTTCATCTCCAATTGTGAAGGGTGGGGAGAAAAAATGTATGTGGATAAAATTCTTGGCTAAATTTGCAGTTGGTCTGTAATTCCTGCTGGGCAATTACAGCTCTTTTAGCGTTTCTGATTGTAAAGAACACTGATTTCTTTAAATATATAGATCACTTGAAGTGGGGGTTTAAATGCACTTATTTATTTATTTGGTTTCCCTCCCCACTACTCCTGTCTCCTGTCTCAAAGTGCTATCCAGTGACCCCTGGTGCTGATGAAAGTTTCTGGATGACCCCTGAGTGCTTTTGCAATGCTGGCTGGTAATAAAAACTGTTTAAACTGCTGGCTTATCCAAACTCTGGTTTCTGCTGCAGAAAGCTTCCAAGTCAGTTTCAGGTCTCAGCCAGAGGGAATACGCAGAGCAGCTGGAGTGAAATGGGAAGCTGGAGTGAAATGGGAACGTGATTAATTCTGCTCCCTTTTCTCACACCAAGTAGCACCTCACTGTGCCATTGATTTCAGGGAGACTCCTTGTGGAGTTGGGTCTGACTCAGCGCAAGTGAGGCTGGCAGAATCAGGTGCTCAATGCTCACCTGAATCAGAAATATAAAGTAAGGGTGGGAATTTGCCTCTCTTGCTCAGGCTGAGTAGTAACTTACTACATAAGTCACCCTAGTGAAGTCCATAGTAAGGTTCCACCCAATGAGAGCTAGAATCAGGCCTCCTGTGTAATCTGGGTACTGGAACCCCTTAGGTTGTACTTATACACTCATCTTGTATTCTACTCCAAGTCTCTGATGCTCTTTGCCAGCTGACTATACTACCAATGGCAAATCAAGAGGCCCATCATCTCAGGCCAAGATCGGTGCTCAGCTTGCACTGATCCACACTCCAGCAGCTAGACAGTGGCCGATAGGGAGGCCACGCTTATGTCCCCTCTGCTGCTTGTTGTCATAAAGAAGCAGATTTCCTGTTTTGGCACTTCCTTGTTTCGGGTTTCATCCAACTCCCATTGTCTTCAATGGGAGTTGGGCCCACTATAGTAACCACTCCCAACTTGTGCTCCTTTGCTTTAGCAGTGTTTTGTGTGCCTTCCCCTCCTCACCCGGGCATTTCTTGGTGCTGAATGGGACAACAAGTCCTCGGGATTTGGGCTCTTTCATACAGAGATCCCATCACAGTTGTTTTCCAATGGACAGATCAGTCTGTGTTGAGACTTTAAGATGTGTGTGTGCATATTGGCATAGATAGACTGTTTCCCCTTTCCCCCCTGCCCAGCTCTACTGCTTTGCATCAAGTGTGTCTTATACCTGACTAAAAGCCCTTTTGTTGAAACCTCTAGGAAACAATCCATTATGCTCTCCCGCCTTAATTTTGGGCGGAAGAGACAAATGTGTGTATGTGTGTGGGCGGGGGTATTTTATTTTAACATTGCTTTAATGCAGGTGTAAGATCCTTGGAGACTAAAGCCCTTTGGATAGCCACAAAACAGACATAACACAGATAGCAGCAAATCCTCCCATGTCAATATGTCACAGTTCTGAACCACAGCGACCACTTTTAGAGATCACACAAGCCAGATGACTTCTTCAGTAGAAGATAATACCTCCCAGGAGGCACTTGGCACCTGGCAGAGTCAGTCTCTTACAGGGATGATTCCAAGCCCATTTAATTCTTGGCTGCACCACTGAGGTTGCTGAAAAAGCTGCTAGCTAGCTGTCCGCTGTAATGGCAGCTTTCTTGCTGGAGGCTGGGCTGAGACCACCCAGACACATTTCACACACTGGTACTGTATTCACAGTGTCACCATCTCTTGTGATTTTTGATCATTGGTGAGGAAGAGGGTGTTAAAGTCCCAGCTCCCGGAGCCCTGTGATTATGTGAGAATCTCAGCTGACATTTTTTTAAAATATTTTTCTAGCCCCTGGAAAGCAATGGGGATTGAAGATCACACTCAGAAGGCACTGAGTACCTCAAAGGGTTAAGACCTAAGAGTACAGACCAGTAATATGATTTCTGTTAAGTAGGGGGAAGAATAGAAGAATTTTACAGCCTTTTAAACGACAGGATACCATGGCCATGAAGAGTGATCTGCCCCTTCTCCTCGCACTTTCTGCAGGCAGCATTGTCTAGTGGGTCGGGCCCTACACAGGGAATACAAAGACCTGGGTTCTAGCCCTGGCTTTCCCTTGGGAAAGTGTGACCTTGAGCAAGCCAATTTCCTGCTGCTTCCTCTTCCACCTATTATCTATATAGATTGTAAACTCTTTGGGACAAGGACTATCTCACTATGTGTCTGTACAACCCATAGCACAACTGGGTCCTACTCTCCATTGGGGTCTGGAGGTGCTACTGTAATAACAGGATAGGAGAAAGTGGGAAGTTTCCCCTACCACTGCCTGAGCTGTGCTGCTTCTTGTCTAGCTGTAAGAGGATCTTCAAGTGACATCGCCAATGCCGAGGTTGTCGACCATCATCTTTCACAGTCATGACAGACATGTAAAACTTCTGCTCTCCTTGGGATACCAGACCATCTGGTAGTGATTCCAGTGTAACTAGCTCTCCTTCTTCCTCTTCCTAGTTTGCCTGTGATCTTGATGGATAGTATGAGTGCTGGAATTGAGTGGCTCTGTGACTGGCGAGTTGTGTGTCCATTCTAAGATGTTAGTCTTTTACCTAGGGCAGGGGTGGGCAAACTTTTTGGCCCGAGGGCCACATCTGGGTGGGGAAATTGCATGCAGAGCCATGAATGTAGGGCTGGGACAGGGGGTTGGGGTTCAGGAGGGAGTGCGGGATGTGTGTGGGGGGGTGCGGGGTGCAGGAAGGGGCTCAGGGCAAGGGGTTGGGGCACAGGAGGGGATGTGGAGTGCAGAACGGGGCTAAGGGCAGGGCATTGTGGTGCAGAAGGGGTGCAGTGTGCGGCGGAGGCTCAGGGCAGGGGGTTGAGGGTGCGGGGTGCAGGAGGGGTTCAGGGTGCAGGCTCCAGCCCAGTGTGTGCTGCGGGGCTAAGGCAGGCTCCCTGCCTGCCCTGGCCCCGCGCCGCTCCTGGAAGTGGCCGACACCATGTCCCTGCAACCCCGGGGGGGGGCGGGAGGCAGAGGGCTCCGCGCGCTGCCCTCGCCTGCAGGCACCACCGCTCGCAGCTCCCATTGGCCGCGGTTCCCCATTCCCGGCCAATCGGAGCTGTGGGGGACGGTGCCTGCAGGCGAGGGCAGTGCGCAGAGCCCTCTGCCACCCCCAGAGGCTGCAGGGATCCTGCCTTAGCCCCGCGGCACCATGGGGGTGGCAATCCCGCAGGCCAGATCCAAAGCCCTGCTGTAGTTTGACCACTCCTGACCTAGGGTCTCAGGTAGTTGTGCTCTTTTAAAATTCATCCTTCTCATCATTTGTAGTTTTGGCTAACAACAGATAATTTTTAACATTCTTCTAGAACACAAAACTTGAACACTCTGAGTCATCTCTATTCCTTTGTAAGTGTCCCGCTCTCACATCCATACAGGAGGGTTGACCACTTCAGCAATCTAGTGTAGCTGCATGCTTTTAATTTTCTGGGACAACCCAGAAGTCTTTTAAAGTTGTCAAATACACTTTTTTATAAGCTGTATCCTTCACTTAATTTCTTTGTTGCATCTTCTGTCTGATGTTATTAGACTCCCTAAGTAGGGGAAACTATTCATTTATTACAGCACTTGACCCTCCAGGTATAGATGTGGCCTACCTTGTGCATTGCTCTGTTTGCTTATTACCCTACTTTTGTCTTTGTAACATTGATCATAATTCTGTATTTCTTGCTGCCATTGTTCACAGCAGCAAGTATGTTCTGAAGTTCTTCCCTAGTTGAAGTGCTGCCAGCCAGACAGGACAACGATTATTTCTGAATTTGTGTAACTTTTTGTATTCCTCACTTCTATCTTTGCATTCTTGTCTTTATTTATTAGGGTTACATTTTTGTTAGTCATCCAGGGTTGCTTAACATCATATCCTTTCTCTCCTAGTACCAACATAGTGGCTATATGACTCCTGTCTTAAACTTTTTCCAGTTTTCTTCTACAGCGTCTTCATTGTATTCATATGAGACATCCAGATGTGGTTGACTTTTGAAGTGTGTTCCATGCATGAGTCTATCCAAATCAATCTGTAGTCTTTTGTGTCATTTAGGTAGCTTTTGAAGCATCAGTCTCAGATTCACAGCAAGCAGATTGAGATCACTAATGCAGTCTGCAAGTGAAAATGTTCTAGTATCTAAAACTGCACTGTGAAATCTTTTTTTTTATATTAAAACACAATCTATTAAGAGGATAAGAGTCTCAAAAGACATCAGTCTCAGGCCTGTTGATCCAGCACCTTTCACCAACATTAAATCTGTTTATAAATAGAGTTTTTAAAAAGGGATTTAACCTGGAAAAGGAAAGGGAAAAAATGTTTCCCTCCCTGTTCCAATACAGGAATAATTACAGTAAAACAGGACTACTGTGCCATTATTGTACAATATTTATGGCAATCAGCTTAAGAGAGGGATGATAATCTTCAATGATAGTCTATGATCTGGCCTGGGACTCGAGATCTGTGTTCATTTCCTGGCTCTGCCAAAGACTCCCGAGGCCCTGATCCGGTGAAGCATGTAAGCATGCGCTTACATTTAAGCACCTGAGTAGATCCATTGACATAAGTGCTTTACTAGAAAAGGGCCAATTGACTACAGGCTTGACTGCATCTTTTAACATGTGGCGAGTCCCATTGACATTGGCAGAATTACATAAGGGCTCTGGGATCACACCCAGGAACAACAACAAAAAAGGGGATACAAACACAGAGAACCACAAAACCCAGGCAGCCTTCCTGGGGTTGCAAGGCCGTAAACTTCTGCCCAGACTCTGGTGCACTGACTTCAAACTGTATGATTGTGATTTGGTTCAGTGTCTTTCTCGTGATTTTTTTTTTGCATTTGTTAGTCTCCAAAGCTCTCTGTATTTGCTATCCTGCCTGCCTGACCCACAAAGCTAGGGACTTTGAAAGTCATTTAGCTACAGTCTGCAGTAACTGAAAAATCTTTCCCAACCAAGTGTAGCCACAGTCTCCTAGAAGCACATATTTAAACAATAAGAAGAGTGAGCAGTGCATTTCTGAGTGATTATAATACACCTCAGGTAGTGTCATAAAACAGGAGGGCTCATTTTTACTACTTGACAAGTGCACTGCCTGGAGTGTATCTTATTGCTGGTTTGAAATGGAATTTATATCTATAAAAATACAGGAATTAGACCAGTCAATGGGCATTATAGACATGGCTATGACATCACCAATGGCCAATCAGAAAGCTCCAATTCTGTGTTCCAAAATCAAGGCAGGGTATATTGTTATCCTTCTGACCTCATCTTTTGCAATAATATATCACTTTTGTTCCTTTTCATTAAGATCACACTGTCAAATAATGCGCTATAAAAGACTATAAGTTATTAAGTGAAATCTAGGCCTTATGTTTTAAGCAGGGTATGCCGTGCGGGTGACTCTAGATATATCATTTCTTTCCACTAGTTATTGATGGACTCAAATTCACCATGGGGGAGGAGGAAAGGGGAGTCAGGAGCGAATTGCAGTAGCCAGTGGCAGTGTTCCCTCTAATTTTACCCACCCATGTGCGGAACGAATTTTGTTATGTGCACCAATATGGAGGTGATGTGCGACACCTCACCTTCATATTGGTGCACATAACAAAATTCATGTGGTGGGGGTGAGGCCGAGGGGTTCAGAGTGTGGGAGAGGGATCAGGGCTGGGGCAGAGGGTTCGGTTCAGGGGGTGAGGGCTGGGGCTGGGGGTGTGGGCTCAGGGCTGGGGCAGAGGGTTGGGGTGTGAAGGCTCCAGCTAGGGGTGCAGGCTCTGGGGTGGGGGTCAGGGATAAGGGGCTCTGGGATGGGGCAGAGGGCTGGGAAGCAGGGGGTGAGGGCTCCAGCTAGGGATGTAGGCTCTGGGGTGGGACTGAGGATGAGGGGTTTGGGGTATGGGAGGGGGCTATGGAGGAGAGAGAGGACTCCCCCCAGCTCTCTCTCCCTGCAGCAGCACCTGGGCTGGGGAGAAGAGGTGCCTCTCCTTGCTGCGGCAGCTTTGGGGCTGGGGCTGCAGGATAGGCACCCCTTCCCCGGCTTCAGCAGGACCGGGCCGGGTCAGGGCTGGTTTTGGGCTGGGGGAGGGGTGCCCCAGCCATGCCTGGGTCTGTGCCAGGCCGTTCCTGCCACAGCCAGGTCCAGGTTGGGCTGCCCTGGCCGCGGCAGGGCTGGGCGCCCCGGCCATGGCAGGTGGGGGGCCAGGCTAGGTTGGGGCTGGGGGTGAGGGGCTCAGGGCTGAGGCAGAGGGTTGGAGTGCAGGGGTTGAGGGCTCCAGCTAGGGGTGCAGGCTCTGGGGTGGGACTGGAGATTAGGAGTTTGGGGCATGGGAGGGGGCTTTGGAGGGGAGAGAGGACTCTCCCCATCTCTCTCTCCCCGCAGCAGCACCTGGGTCTGGGCCGGTCACTCTGGCCATGCCTGGGTCCAGGCTGGGCTGCTCTGCCTGCACCTGAGTCCAGGCTGGGCGCCCCGGCCACGGCAGGTTGGGGGCCGGGCTAGGTTGGGGCTGGGGGAGGGGCGGCAGATCCCCAGGCAGATTCCCTGAGCGCCTGCGCGGTGCTAAATAGGCTGCTGTGCAGCCGTGCAGCTTCCAGGGAACTTAGGTCAGTGGTACTAGTAAAAATATGAGCCAGGCCACTATTCACTGGTGACAACTGAGAGAGGACAGGCAAAATTGACTGCAGATTAGCCCTACAGTGTCTGACTCCAGACAGGACAACAATTATCTGGGGGAGCCTCCGTCTCTGCCGTGTGACACCAGGGTGGGTGGAATCTTGTCCTGCTTGCATCAATGCCACTGGAAGTCAAGAGTGGGCAAGGATTGCAGGATATCTTTTAAGATGTAGGCCCAAATGAGTGAGCGGATGTACTAATCCAGGTGCTTAGTCTTTGCTGAAGGATTCTTTTATGTTCTGGAGCAGTATAGGTCTTGGGAAAGATTGTGGGAGATGGGTAGCGCCAAGAAAGAGGTAGGACCTGCACTTTGCAAGGCCAGCAGATGCTGATCTAGTGGTGCATGAAGGCATTAGCCAAAGGACCAGAAAAGCAGTCTGGGAAATATGAACAGAGGAGTAGTGGACTCCAGAAAAGAATGAATGGAAAGTCCAGGACTGGAGGACGGGTTTTAGGCAGAGCTGGATTTTTACAACCCAGGAGTGGTGGGAATGAGTGGTGAACTGGACAGTGAGTCGTCCACCCCGCTCAACTGACAGAGGCCCAGCCACCTCTCCATCCTGACCAAATTTGAGTGTTGTGGCGATATGGTCCATGGGGTCACCGCCATGACCCTTCGTACCATGTGGCAATGCCCAGGCACAGCCCCATGAGACAGGAACTTCCACTGCGCAGTACTTGCAGGGCAGGGGGGCCCGGCCCATGTGAAAATTGGTGTCATACACCTCCTTTGGTCAATTGCATTTGAAAAGCATCCCCCTCTCCCCCCCCCCCCCCACACAACACATGCAGCCAAAGCCCTGCCCCTGGTTTTAGGTGTTTTCTGGGCGAGATGGCAGCTGAACACAAGGAGGGGAAATCACGTGTTCAGCTTGAAGCAGGCTAGTGATAAGTCAGTAAGTGCTGAAATCACAGGTTCATGACCAGGCAAGTGTTGAAATAACATGTTATTTCAGCATTTGCGGTGTCATTGTTCAATTACACCATATAAATCCTGTTCTGTTATCCATACTGCCAGGGAGCACAAGGGGCAGGATAGTCTTGGGCTAAAGCTTAGGAGTCAAGAGAGCTGGGTTCTGTTCCCACCTCTGCTATTTGCTCATTCGTTTACTGAAGGCAAGTCAGGTCACTGCTCTCTGCCTCAGTTTCCCCCACCTGCATGGCCCACAGGGGACTTGTGTCAATTAATATTTGTAAAATGTGTTGATATCATTGTGCCTGGCCAGCAGCTTTATTCTGATGTATTATGGAGAGTCTTGGCAGAATTCAATTTTAATGTTTAATAATTATGAGATAATATTGTTGTTTATTTTAAGCATGTTTTTCAATTTGTATCTATTCAAATGTTCACACTTATGTGGAATTATGGATTTTAAACCTGTTTTATTTTTATCTATTTAAATGTTCAGTTGTAGGAAATTAGGGGGAGGGGCCAGATAGTGGAAGAATCAATTATTTAATAACAGTGGATGTTGAGATTCAAAATGTTAAAGATTTATTACTACAATAAAAGATATTCCCTCCCGCACCTTGTCTCTCTAATATCCTGGGACCAACATAGTTACAACCACACCGCAAACAAAATGCAAATGAAACAGACAGGTTAAGCTACTCTAGGGTTTGCTTTAGCCTTGACTCAAATCAGCAGAAATGGCTAAAGTTTAGGGAGAGGAAAGAAATCAGGCTCATTTTTGGAGAGGTCCAGATTACATTTGTAATTAGGTCTGTGGGCTGAGACTATAAAGTTACCGCCGTATATTCATTCCCCTCAATCCACAGCAGCCAACTAGAGAGATAAGGAGAGAGATGAAATTTGCTTGTCTGGTCCAACTACAGTTTGTAGCCCTTGGCAAGCTTTGCAGCATCCCCTGGGCAGGGCTGGGGTGTATAAGAAATGCAGGCAGGGTGGGGGATGGAAGAGACCTAGATTATAGGCAGCAAAATCATTGGTTTCCACGTTGTGATGCATGCACAGAGAAACAAGCCAAAGCCAAAATAACTGAGCTGCCAAGGGTTTGTGAATTATTTTCATGAACTGGATCAGAAGACAGGTGAAAAGAATGGGATACCTAAATAGCTCCTTTGCACGCTTATTAGTTTGGAAGGGTGCTGTTTTCCATTTATTTACTCCTATTTTTGTACACTTCTTTTGGAAAGTTTTGAGAGAGAACATTCCTTTCACATCTCCAAAGTTGTTTTGTGGAATTTAATGTTTCCATTTATAAAGGCTTCATTTTTGTTGCTCAGACAGATTTGAAAAGCTTAATCTATAGTCAGTTACACGCGAAGGAAAAAATAATAGGCATATAGGTTACATTTAAAGAAAAAAAAGGTGGGTACTGTTGCAATGCAAATATTAAATTCATATGAATTAATACACCGTGTTTATCCCGTTGAATAGGGTTTTGGTGTAGAACGCAGGACAAAGTTCTTAATAGCTTATTGCAATATGGGCAGAAAATCCCGAATAAAAAACAACCTTGACATTGATTGTATGTACATTTAATTATTGCATGTACCTGTGCCATGGTAATAACATGTCAACATGTTACATAGCTACATTTACTTGTATTGTCAGCTGCTGTGGTGAAAACACGTAAAATACATAACATGCAATAAATGTGCCTTAATGAGGTAGAAGGTTTGCATGTTACCTATACAACGTACACTAAAATTAAATCTATACCTCGTTGTATATTATGGTATCAACATACAAACATTTCAACTCACTAAGCTACATCAAATTTATTGTATACATGCTGTCATAGTAATATGCAAACATTAACATAACATCTACATGTATGTATGCTACATATTACTCTGATACACAACATACCATATACATGTCTATGGGGCGATGTAAAACGTTTTGCATGTTCTTACCATGATAAACATACATTTGACATAGCACCGTGCACATTTATTTTGCAGGCTTGGACTTATGGTAGCAACGTGCAAACATTTTACCGCGCTACTTGTCCACGCCCGGCAGAGATAGCCTAGGGAAACCTTTGCTCGTTCTCCCCACGACAGCCCGCGCCAGCCCAACCGTCCAGTCTCTGGCTGGCCCGCTGAGGTTTCCCACCGGCGGGGCTCGGGCCGAAGCGGCTTGTGTTTAAGGTACGCTGCATGTGCTGTGCCTTGCCCACGGCGCTGCAGGAACCCCAGCCCCTGCCTACTGGGGGGCGCTCAGCAGCCGCGGGGGGCGGGGGCTGTTCGGTTTCCCTTCCAGCTACGCTTGGGCTGGAAGTGGTCTCGAGCTGAGGGCTGAGCGGAAGGGGGTGATGGCCTCTTCGGAGAAGAGATCGCAGCAGCCCCCCATCTTCAGCCACCCCTAGGACGCAGCAGGCACTAGGGCCTCTCCCTCGGACCCAGCCGGTTCGGGGCGTTCAACTAGCAGCGGCCACTCTCCGGAAGCAGCGATCTCAGGCGGGGTCGTTCCTGCCGCCCGCCCCGATTTCAGCTCCCGTTCACACCGCTTAACTCCGGCAGTGCGCACAGCTAAACCGGATCGTCCCTCCTTCCCATACTTCTCTCCACCCCTCTTGGGCAGCTGGGGTGAATTGCCACTGTGAAAGTCAAAGGGCCTGTGCCCAATGCCCACTGATCCCCAGCTGAGGCTTTGCCTGCTAATATCTGCAGGGCTTGCTTTGGTACACATGAAATGAGCTAATTTCTTGTCTATTCCTCTCTGGCCTTTGTGCAATTCCACACCCCTCTCCTAGATTAGATGATAAATCCATCGCCTAGATTTCTCTCTTTCCTTTTATTTACCACCCTCTCTAATCACAAACTGGGGAAACCTTGGGCTGATTTGGGTGTCTCTAGCCCTACTTGCTTTAAAGGGCGGGCCGGGGAAAGCGGGCTCTCCCCTGACTGGTTGCTTGTTGCAAAGAGCTGGGTTAAATAAACCCAACTCGCCTAAACAGCTGTTTGAGGGATTAATGAAGATTTCGGAGAATCGTCTAGTTCCTCTCCCGCGTGGGGGTATTTAATTCCGCGGCGGGGCGTGAAAATCGCCCCCATTTCAGCTCATGTTATGCTGGCTGTGGGGAGCGGGTCACCTGGGGCTGGTTCTGAGCCCTGGGAGGTCTTACAGGCCTCAGCCCAATCCCTGCGCGGAGTTGGGTCCGGTTTATAGTCCCCTGTAAATACAGATAGGAGCGAGCCATGGGGCTGGGCGCGGGGACTGGACATGCCATCACTCAGATCCAACTGCAAACCAGCCCTCCTCCCGCATCCTTCCCATTTGAGGCACTGCGGGCGCGGGGCTGACCCTGCAGGTCTGGCCGAGGATCGCAGAATGGAGCCCACGGCTCGGTGTCCCGGTCCTGTGCATCTGCTCTGGTCACGGTTGGCTGCCGGCCCTAGGCAGGGGTGAGCTCCCCCTGGCATGGGGGTGGAGGCGACAAGAATTCATCCCGAAGGCACCCGGCGCGGGGAAGCTCCAGTGTCCTCTCCCCCCTCCCCGTACTTTAGGGGTCCCTTATTTCTCGCAGCACCCACGCTGGCTCTCTGACCTCAACCCCTTCGCCCGGTGCACCGGCTCAGCTGCTTGGACCTAGCGCAGCCGGGATACTGCCCCCCACCCTCTGCTGTCCCGGCCCGCGTGTCCCCCACGCGCGACCTCTCTGCTGCCCCACGTGGCCAGCCGGGGCAGCTCGGGCTGCCCTCAGGAACAGTAACGCCACCTCCCCTCTGCACCTCGCGTGCAAACCCGCACCACCGGGCTGTCCGACCACTCCTTAGCACCCGCGCGCACCAGCCGCCGGGCCAGGCATGGAAAAGCGGAGCCAAATTCAAAGCGAAAGCAGCAGCACGGCGGTGAAAAGGCAGAGGTCGGGCTCAGCTTTGGGGAGCTGGCTGGGGTGTGCCCAGCTACCTGGCTCCTGAAAGGCAGACTCAAGTAAGGGAAACACAAAGCTGCAGCTAGACACAGGCACCCACGCGCAGAGCCCCACGTTCGTCCAAACACACCTACGCACAAATCTAGGCAGACACTCGTGTTCAACACACAGACACGCTCTGCCCTGTGCTTCCGGACGGACACACACAGAAAAACATTCCCTCCAACCTCCCCTCCCCCAAGGACACACACTGATTCCAAACACGCATTTAATCACGAACACACAGGTCCGCGGATTCTCCAGCTAGCGCGGAGAATCCATGCAAAGAAAAAACGCGGCGCTGGCACAGCTCTGGGCGCTCCAGGCTGGGAAGGGAAAACTTTGGGAGGAGGAGGGGGGAGACCTAATGATGAAAAAGTCTCCTCTATCCCGGCTCCTTAATTAAATGCATGGAAAGAGCCGAGGAAAGCACATCTGGTTTCAATCTGCAGCCCTTTGATGGCATCAAATGTTCTTTTCCCAGATCAGGGGGCTGGAAATTCTGGGCTGGCTATGGCAGCTTGGAGCCCAGGCTCCGGCCATTTAAACACATGGGTCTTTCTCTCTCCTGGGGAGTTCCCTCACTCAAAACTCACGCAACCCTCTTGTTTCTCCTCGCTGACCCCTCTTCAATAGAAAACATTTTTTTGAGAGAGAAAGAGAGAGCGCGAGCCGCAATCTCTACAAATAAGCACGTCATATTTTACCTGTCGTCCATGCAGTAATTCATCCCTTATGAGGCTATTCAAGCTGTTACAGCATTGCACTTGGGGACATATCAGACGCCACTCTCTCTTGGTTCGACTGTTCAAGTCGAGGACAGAAGTTTGTGAGTACATCTTTCTGCAAAACAGGGCTCACGAAAACCTCTGAACTGGCTGAGCGCTAATTGAACGAATTAGACGTTTTCCCATTTCTCCACACAGCTCTTAGTCTATGGGCCCATTTCTTTACTCGGTCACAAGCCCTGTTGATGGCAAAGGGAATTTTGCCTGGATAGGAATTAAGGATCTGGGTTCAAGTTAAATGCCTTCGCCTACTCTCTCTGCGGCTTTAATGATTTTTGATCTGTCCTGATCTGATCTGTAGATCGTTCAGTTACTGAATGGGTTTTAATTATTTAAATAATCTCTTCCACCCCCCTATTTCCATGGATTCTAACAGCAAGGAGACCTGTTCTCCCACATGTTGCTGAATGAAGGCTCCTGAAATATGCATCCCACATCTTAAACAGATCGCCCTATCCATTAACTTTCATTAATAGTTGCTTGCTGATGCTTGTATTTAATAATATACTATCTGGTTCAAATATCTGTATATTAAATCCAACCCCTTGTTTGGGTTCCTCTCTTCTTTCTTAATAGCCTGAAGCCAAACGGTTGGAACAGCAGGAAACGTTAAAAAAAATAGGAGAAAACTTGATTGGAATGGACATGGACTGTTTCCAAAAGTTTCCCCTGCAGCTGTTATCAAAACATGCAAATGAGAGTCTCCAACAAGATTTAAAACAAATCAGGAGGAGTTAATGCTGAAGCAAAATAATCAGCCTGTTTGAAATAACTGTGGCTTTCAGTTTGACTTTTCTGCCAGAGATCCTATTGCAAGGGGGGGAGAGAGATAATTCGATCGTTATTTAAGAAACGCAAAGGGTCTTCCCCGCTCGCTCCGCTCCCTACATCAGATGTTGGCGAAGGGGGGAGGGGAGTTCTTAATCAGTGTGTTTTTGGTGGTGAAGGGAGAGTTTGCGCTGGAGAAGAGGGGTCTGTAAAACGTCAGAAACAGCACAAAGACTTTGCCACGTAATTACAGGCCCCTATTAAGTCTCGAGCTGCCCTCCCTTGGGTCTCTAATTTTCATGTATTCCCTGCAAAGTCTCCCCTGTGTGCCAGACTGGCCCTTTTGAAGTGCCAGAGAGCGGCTTGATCCAACTGAGAGGGGTGGGGGAGAGCAACTGAGGGCGAGACCAGGGGAGGGCGGGGGGCTCTCTTGGACTCCTGAAAACCCACGTCTTCCTTTCGGTGAGAGTTAATACTCGCGAGTACATCTGCAAGACATCAGCACCCGTGACCTGAAACCTCAGTCACTCCCGAGACCCGCCAGGAGCGCAAAGGGGGCAACGCGCTCTCTTGGAGATGGTTTAAAGCCGGGACAAGCCTCTTGCTGCTGGTGCCTGCCTGGGAATACGCCGCTTCTCCTGAAAGACACGTTTCGATTCCTCTGCCCCCCTCCCCCATCCCCTTCCTCCATCTCTCTCTCTCTCGCTCGCTTTCTGTGTCACTTTCGCGTGAGAACTGGGCAGAGGGAGGCCGGATTCTCCCCCTGGAACCTGCCGAAGGAAGCCCAGGGAGCGCCCCTGCTGCGGGGACAGCGTCTGAGATTTTGGGGAGGGTCCCTTGAATTCCCCCCTCTCTCTCTCTCCTGTTTTGCCTGTACTTTTCCTTTAAGACTTGGGGGAAACCATGACTTCCAGCTATGCCCACATCATGGAGAGACAGGCCGTCCTTGCCACCCGCTTGGAGAGCCCCAGCAACCTGGACAACTTACAGGCCAAAAAGAACTTCTCCGTCAGTCACCTGTTGGATCTGGAGGAAGCCGGAGACATGGTGGCGGCTCAGGCGGACGAGAGCGTAGGGGAAGCCGGCAGAAGCTTGCTGGAATCCCCGGGGCTAACTAGCGGCAGCGACACCCCGCAGCAGGACAGTAAGTGAGACCGGGGCTCCCCAGCGCGCGGCGCAGGGGCGCAGATAAAGCAGGCGGTATCGCGCAGGGGACAGCCTGTGGTCAAACTAATTTTTTGGGGTGGGGGGCGGGTGGAGACTGCCATAATGACACTATCCCACAGCTCGAGCTGTGTCCTTTAACAGAGGGATCCATATTCTGGGGGAAGACTGGGCTTGAAAGGGACTGTCCTTGTCGTGGAAAGAGAGAGTCGGGTTGGGGGTTCAGTCTGAGCTATGCGCGCCTGAAGGGCTTGGAGATGGCCGGCTGGAAGTGAGCAATTGCAGTTATTGCTGGATCAGGTAGAGGGGCCGGTATCTGGTGGTGGACGGCTACATGGTCCCGGGAAATCAGGCGCTGGTGTCAGTGCCACAAGCTGGACATCGGGCGGATGGGCTGGGGAGGGACTGTGTGCGTCTGGCAGGAGAGGTTGGGGAGACGTGTTCACCAGGAACGCACGGTTGTTAATCGCACAGGGGGTGGCTGCAGCAGGGGTGCGCATGTGGATTAGGTACCCAGGGAGCTAGCGCAGACACACCGCGCTGTGTAGGGGGGCTGGCGGAGCAGTGAAATCAGCATCTAAAGCCGCATACCGGGGTTCTAACACCTTTCCACCCTTGGCAATGACTGTCCTTGAAGAGGGATCAGTAATCAGAGCTCGGATTCAATCCGAATCGGTCTTTAATTAAGAAGACTTGTAAATTGAACTATAAAATAAAAATACTTATTGGAACCCGAAGGGTTTTCATAAATCTTTGGGATTTGCCGGGGTGGTGGTGGTGGTTTGGAAACAGGGCCTTGGAGCCACCGGTCGCAGATACCTTCCCCCATCCACCCCAACACAAGCACCACAACTATACACAAATACATCGCTAAGATATCACACCAAATACATCGCTAAGATATCACACCAAAAACAAAGAACGTCCTTCCCCGTCTACTCACTCACTCACTAAAAAGAGAATTATATGTCTGGGTCCCAACAATGTGTATTTAAATTTGAGTGGAAATGTAAAGGAACAAACCTGCAGACTTTGCCCTGATAGGATGCTTAGTTTTACTATAATTTCTTCTTCTTAATTTCCGTTTACTCGAGAGAAGGAGATTGGCTTTTCATTCCACCCTCAGTGAGTAAAACCTGACTGTCCTAGTACATTCTGAAAAATAAATAAAAATAAATCATTCCTCCTTTACGTAGTAAGTAGCTAAAAAAGCAGATGCCCCGTTAAAGTGGGAGATACGGATTTCTTCTCCCATATTGGCCAGTTTTAATATATGAGCTCTTCATTTTATTTCATGCTGATTTAAAAACCTTTGTCCCAGGTCATCTGTAGTCAGAACGCTCTGTGGGATGGCGCTAAGAGAAAGAACTGGAGCTAGGTAATGTCTCTGGCACTCTAGATACAGGACAAAGTACCTTATTTTTAAACACGCTTTCCAAAGAGGGTTTGAAGCCCGAAGAGAAGGGGTAGCCAGCGGGTGGGGATGGATTTCCTAGTCCTCTGCTCTCACCTAAGAGCCGGATCCCTGCTTGACTCCAGTGGGAGCAGGATCGGATCGCGAGTAGCTGCTACTTGCTGGCTCTTTCCGGGGCGCTTTGCCATTGGGAACAGGATCGGGATTTCGGCGTTCAATCCAGATTCCAGTCTCTACGGGAGTGGAGGGGGGTTGCTGGCGGAGCGAAGCCAGCTAGCCCAGAAACGCTCGCTCCAGCCTGGGTTTACCGGCACTGCCCGATTGAATGGACCGGGGTTTAATACTGAGACACAGGCGGTTCCAGTCCTGCCAGGCCAACTCGGACGTGAGGGGGGCATGCCGGAGCTGGGGAGCCGGTTTAATCAGCTTTCCCCCTTTGCTGAATTGGACGCCCGGAAGCGACTCGTTTATCTGCCCGGCAGAGCCACCCTACAGGCCCCGGGTGGAACTGAGCATGGATTTAACCCGGGGATTTTGGGTTAAGGGCTGATGGACTAAATCTCGGGGCATCCCAGCCACAGGGTCCTGACGCTGCCTTAATGCCCATCCCTGTTATTTTCAAAGGGAATGGCTCAGACGCAGGTAGCGCCACTATTTACTCTAGGGCTGCCCCAGGAGCCCTGGTGGCGCCCTGTTGTGCTAGGCGCTGTACAGAGGCAGTACTGGGACAGGCCAACAAGCGATCAGTGCGGCGGGTGTCTGGCTTGAGGGGATGAACCAGGCGATATCGCTGATTGTAACGGAGCCAGGAGGGCTGTGGCTGCTGGGGAAGGGAACACAGAAATAGTCCCACACTCCTGCACCTTTCTGATAGGATCAAACAGATCGCCTTTCCTGCTGAAAGAGGCCCCAGCAATCTCCACCGCGCGGAGAGATGCCTTGAAGCCAGCCACACGACTAAAGCTAACCCCCAAAGCAGTGCGCCCTGTACTCGGCTGGTTCTGCTATTCACGGGTGCATCCCCCAGCCCCTATCCATCCCTGCACAAGGCTCCCCCTTCTGCCCACCAGCCCGGGGCTACAGGCTTGAGGAGCTTTGCTCCCGTGTGAGCTTGCGACCCAGACAAACCACGTTCGCTTTGGGACGTGTTTGCAAGTCAATGAAAAAAAATGCAACTTTTACAAACATTGCATTTGACTGATGTGCAACATTGGAAATAAGAAGAGTACAGAAGACCCCATTCGGGCGTAGGGTTGCAAAAGCCAACTGCTTTTCCCACAGGCGTACATTACTGTTCTAGACCATCCATCCAGACCTAAGTGTGGTTGTTTCTTTTCAGTAGACAGTATCTTTCAGAAGTTCTGCGAAGCACAACAGAAATGGACATACTGAGCTCTTCTCAGTCCCCTGCTATTTCATGGCTAAGGCAGGCGGCGAGGGAGGGGTGGTCATGTTAATATTGGCTTACCTAACGGGGGGCGATTCTAGCGGTGGGGCGTTGGTGGTAAACTGCACGCACCAACACAGGGAAGGAGGCTAGGTACTGACCATATACGCCCGGGGGCAGCTTTCCTTATGCCCACATCAGATAGATTTAAAATATCCTTTTAGAGTCAGGCGCCTGGTGAGGGCTTTAGGCCTTGTCCCTCTATACCAATCTCCCCCCTAAGTCCGAGAATTCATTGCCAGACGGCAGAGAGCGAGTGAAACACACGAGAAAGCTGAGCCATGTGTAGCTACGTGTCCTTACACGTGTGTCCCCCCCCCCTCGAGCTCTGCGCTTGCATAACTTTCCCGTCCGGATCTTCCAGCACATTTATAAAAAATGTTGCTGTCGGTATTAAAAGAGTTGCGTTAGCTCTCACTGAGGCGGTGCTTTAAACAGTTCGTGGGTTAATTTTGTTCCTGTGTTGCTTTTCCTCTAATTGGGAGGGTTTAAATTATTTATTTATTTAGACTGTGTGAGTTGAAATCGTAAAGCTCATGGTACTGATCATATGTGACATAGCAGTTCACAATTAATCAGCTTCCTAATTGGCACTTGCACGTGCCTTGCTTTTCCGGCTGAGCGGAATAACTCCTCAGACAGCTCAGTCAGGCAGCCCTTCCCCACGTGCTTAAGCTTTGCTCGGGCGAGTTAGCGTGGCGCGCAAGGTCTGGTACAGGATCTCTCCCTAGGTAGCCTTTCATGTGCTTCTTGGCGCTTCCCTGGGATCTGCGATGCGCTGCGGGAATTAGAAATGGTATCATCTTCTGAGGAGGAGACTAGTTTGCCTTGGTTATCTGATCTTAGGGACCCGATGCAGAGTGTGCAGGGAACCTTTCCTTCCCTGAGTCCTCTGGAGTTGATCTGAAAAATCAGCCTGCTTTCCGCATTCTGTAACTCTCAATTAGTGAAAGCAGCTTGTCCTAATAAGAGCTTTGTGAGAAACACATGTCGCCATAAAAAGGTAGACTAGAAGTCAATTAGAGACACCAGGCTGAAGTGGGGGCCGGGCTGTTCGTCCCCCTACCAAGACACAGAAACAAATCGGAGCCCTGGCAGGAGAAATCGATTAGTCATGAAGAAAGGGATTAAAGGGAAGATATTAATCATCTAAGCGCAGGGACTGCACGAATCGTAATTGGGTCTCTCCTGGACTGACACCTTGAGTGAAATGACTTCTCCCAAAGCAGGGATCGTTTTGAGGTACAAGAATAAATGCATCAGTGAGCGGGACTTGTGCTTTGAGACGGAATTCTTGCAAAGAAACCAGATTACATGTAGTGCTCCAACCCAGCAGAACGAACCGTTGTCCGCACTGTGCGATAAATGCTTTATTACCTAGGAATAAAATTCCTCAGATGCATTATTTTCCTCTAGGAAATTGACATACGATGTGAAGCAGCCACAACATACAGATCTGGTTTATAAATGCGATGTAGCCCACTTTATAATTTATTTATCTGTTATTCACCTCCATACTATTTCAAAATCTTTTCTAATTTCGGATCACATGGCTCATACTAGCAGACCGCACATTCAAATACCAACCTCTACAGCGGCGAGAAATTCTCCTGTACGCACAAACGGATCTCGCATACATACTCCCAATTTCGCCATGTCTGGTCGGTTATACAGAGAACGTTCCTGCAGATTTCAAAGCCCCGATCCGTTTTAAAAATCCCCCCAGCGTGTTATAATTAATGACAAAGCTCATCATTTATCCCCCAACGGGTATTTCCGTTAGCCGCTATTATTAAAGGCTCGATCCTGCTTGTATTGGAGACCGTGCTAACATTCCCATTGACTTCAGTGAAAAATCAGGCCCTGATGGAATATTTATATCTGGCAACTTTATTTAGTGTGGTGTCATACTTTCTTTGAATGTTTCCATACAGCTTTGCAAACGCCATTCGGGATAGTTAAATTAAAAACATAAAATAACGTCTGGTTTCCAGTAACCATTTAACCAAAGCATGAAACAATGTAGCAAGTTCCCAGTGTATCTGCTTAACTATCGTACCCAGGGAGGCAAATAACAACAGACAGGCACAAATATGGTATCTAGTTGCTGGGAGGTTGCATTTTATAGGCCTATTTCTCAAACAAGTTTATCAAACACATGTATGGCGCTGTGAGATCGTGGCAGTTGTTAAATTTTTACTGAAGGGTGGAGAACGAACACAGCAGCAAATAGACTCCGAGCCTGGAAAATGTTACAGCTCATGTGGCAAGGAACCGCTTTGCAGGACTCCCGAATGGGGGGAGGGGGATTTACAACTCTGTCCCCAACCGCTGCGCGTTACCCCAATCTCTCTCCCCGGGAACCCAAAACTCTATTGTAGGAGCGCGGCGAATGAGGGGGGCAGAGATTGGGACGACAGAGATCCACCGATCCCACACGGAAGGGACCCAGCTCCTGACAAAATCAGGACCCTTAAATCAATTTGAATGCCCGGACTGCAGTGAGTGCTCCGTACGGGAGAAGCAATGGAATCGAATGGAACGCGGCTGGTCTATTTCAGGGATTATTCCAACAATTCCCCAATCTGGCCTCCTAGAAGAATTGACTATACACTGTGAAATGTCAGGTTTCATTCTGATACTTGTGCTAAATAACCAGGCTGATATCTGAATTTCAGCTCTTACATTCCCATGTTTCCGATAGGATTTACAAACACCTCTATTCCACCAACACCCCTATCGGTACAAAATCGACATAATCAGACTAACATTCTGTATATTCCACTTTATTTCTCGTTTGCTATAAGAAAAGACAAGAGAGACATTGAAATCGGGGCGCGTGTCATATAATCTTGAGGCCAAACGAGTAAATTACGCAGCTGAGCCGTAGTGACTTCTCGGTGCAGGAGAGAGAAACTCGTCAAGCTGAATTTAGGTTGGGACCAAAACGCTTTTCAAAATCCGTTCTGTGCGGCGGCAAGAGGCTTGTCTGTTTGCTAGGAGCCCCGTTTCAGATTAAGTAACAAGGGTCATTAATAAGGCTTATGACAGGCTCATACAAAGCGTTCACGGGGCAGAGAGAACTGGAGGTTAAAAGACTGTTTGGATAAGGATTGCGTTTCCTCCTCCAGCCAGTCTCCAAACATTTACAAAGCGGGCAGGGATTAGACAGACCAGCCACCCCGCCCCAGATCAATGGAACCTCCAGCCAGCCCTGCTTTTGACAGCCCTAAAAAGTCGCTGGAGTTTTTAAAAGTCTAGTATCTCTGTAGTCAGTCAATCCTTACAACACTCCTGTGAACTCAAACGGGGACTGGAGATCTGGGCCAAATCCTGGCTCCAGTGACTTGCGATAGGAGTTTTTCCATTTGGAATAGCATCTAGTCTTTGCTATTTAATCTGCAAGAGTTTACACATTAAATAGACAAACCCACAGTAACAACAAGAATATCTATCTATCTATCTATCTATCCTTCCAACGGCCCCAACATTTCCATAGTTAACGTTGTCATTTCTTACCAAATCTGCTACCTTTTCGTTTGCTATTGTTGGCATTTTAAAAAAATTACACTCTTTGGTTTTAAATAATTGTATGTATACTAATGTAACCTAATGCCTGTGTGGTCCAAAAATCTCCTTAGCTCTGTAGGGTTATTCCTCCTGAAATTCTTCCTCCTGAAGCTATAAAAAGGGTTTGCTTAGCCTTAACCACACCAACAAGTGGATGTACCCAGCTCAAATGCATTCAGGTTGCGTGGATCTGCTCGTATTTTATCCAGCGCAGCAGCACAGAGCAGGGAATTGTTAAAAAAAATCGAATTTGATTTTAGAGATGGCCGGATCTGAATAAAGCCACTGGTGTTAGTTCTGTACCTCTCGTTACCGATCCGGTGACATAAGATCTTTTCAGAAAGAAACTGAATTCCCGTGGAGGGCCTGATCTCGCAGCAAAAGTACCCGCAGCGACTTCTGCGGGACGCCTTTGTGAGCAACCTTTACTCCCGTAAGGCGATGGGGGATTTATCCCTGAAATCCATTTGGGGTGTCTAAGGAATAAAGAATCGCGGAGTGAGGGTTTTCAAACGCTCTAAGGGATTTAGGCGCTCGAGTCCCAACTGAAAGTCAGTGACTAATGCACCGAAATCCCTTAGGCTGTCCCGAAAACCTTCCCCTCTGGCTTTTAAAAAAACACTAAGAACTGGGGGGTGAACATGGTGATCTCACCCCCATCCCCCAACATGCCAGTAATTAAAAGTTTGTGCCTAACAGCCCTGCAGAACAAGAAACCTTCCTTTAAAACAGCATTTCCAGGTGCGTGCTACTTTATAACGGGCTGTTGTACGTAACCCCCAGTCGCCTGGGTTTACAGGTTTGCTGGAGGCGGGCGAGGGGCAGAGGACAGACCTAAAAGCCCTGCTAGCTAAAGCACTTTGATGCAAATATGTCTCTGCTGAGTGGAGCTCGCTAGCTGGGCGCGCGTTTGCTGTATCCCCTCACCACTGCTGCACCATTTCTCCGGACGCTTAGTAGAGCTCGCTTCCCGTTCAGGGAGATGCACAGTGTCAGCCCCCAATTTGAAATGGTAAGCGATGCACTTGCCGCTGGTTACTCCTCTGAGGATCCCCTGTGTGCATTGCATGAGGGCTGCCTGCTCTGCTGGAAAAGCCGGATCCAAAGTGCATTTGTAAAAATCTTATTTTTACAAATAAATCTTATTTTTACAAATTGGGGGGAGGGATAGCTCAGTGGTTTGAGCATTGGCCTGCTAAACCCAGGGTTGTGAGTTCAATCCTTGAGGGGGCCACTTAGGGATCTGGGGCAAAAATCAGTACTTGGTCCTGCTAGTGAAGGCAGGGGGCTGGACTCGATGACCTTTCAAGGTCCCTTCCAGTTCTAGGAGATGGGATATCTCCATTAATTTAAATTTAAATTTATTAAAGTCAACAACCTTTGGATCAGGCCTTAAGTTTCTCTAGACTACTCTGAGCTCCAGGGCTTTGTCTGAAATCCGATTTAAAAGGGACTTTCTTTCTTTTTCTGAGGAAGAAAAATATGAAGCTGAATTTGCCCGTGAATTGGCAGCTTTCTGGGGTGGATATAGCAGCAGCCCCTGAGAGGAGGGTGGAAGCGGTTGTAATATTCCAGCAAGACATTGCTCAGGGTAGATCCGTGTACTAACTCTTCAGCTCAAAGGAGGCAAACTCGAGTAATCATTTAGTATTCGCGTGTTATTGTGTTTTGTTTTATTGAAGGTAAATACAGCAATTGTAACCTGCAAATGTTGTTTACCCACAAAATGTTATCCTTATTTTCAATCGAAAGTCAAAAATCATCTATCAGATATCCCCAGTCAGTCTGAACTTCCACACCAAAATCAAAGCCAAAGTTGTTGTTATTGTTATTTATTTTATTAACTAGCTCTCGGATTGCACTTCTCATCAGCAGATTTCGAAGTACAGAAAAAAGAGACTATTTACATCTCAATGTTATCAACACACACGTGTTTTGCTGAGTCAAACCAGACTTGAGGGAGGGAGACTTGGGAAAACACTGAAAACCAGCTTTTGGGTTTTCTTGCCCTTATATCCAAAGTAAACTCCTCTGAAGCTGTTAAACTAACACAGCTGATAAGGTGACATTTTGAGCTGATACTGAAGAACTGAGCTTCCCCAGAGTCCCGGGCTGTTGTTTTCTCCTTGTCGGGTGTATCTGAGCTTATGCTGCTGGCTGATTTTAGAATCAGACTGAGGCCTGGTGTACAAAGTTAGGTCGACATGAGCAGCCTTGCGTGGATCTAGTTGTGCATGTGTCTAATTCGTCTCCCATTGGTGTGATGTGAATGCCCCATTATGGTGACACAGTAACACCATGTCCCTGAACTGCATTGAGCCCTGGTTGATGTACTGAGGTTGATGCAGCATGAATGTAGCCACTGCATTACTTCTGTCTATCTTAACAATCTTCCAGCAGCTGTCCCACAATGCCTGACATTGACCCCTCTGGTCACAATTGTGAACTCCACTGCCCAACATCACAGAGACCAGAAGGACCCCTCCCTTTTAAAGCCCCACGAATTTTTGAAATGCCTTTTCCTGATTGTCCAGGTTGGTGAGCACACCTAGCAGCTCTCCATTGTGTGCAGTTGCCCAGCTGGCCATGCTCCAGCTGCGCTCCGGCTTGGAGCAGACAGGAGGTACTGGATCTCCTGGGCCCGTGGGGAGAAGTGGCTGTGCAGGCACAGCCACAGAACAGCTGTAGAAACGTGGACATCTATGAGCAGATTGCAGGGGGGATACAGGAGAAGAGATAGAACAGGGATCAGCAGCAGTACTGCATGAAAGCAAAGGAAATGTGGCAGGCCAGGGAGGCAAACAGTCAGTCTGGTGCTGAGCTGCAGACCTGCCGCTTTGACAAAGAGCGGCGTGCCATCCTTGGCGGAGACTCCACCACCACCTCACGAACCACCGTGAATACCTCTGAGGAGCCTGAGTCACAGGCCCCTAGCATGAACAGCGAGGACGAGGAGGTGGAGGAGGATAGAGGACATGCGACCAGGGGGTCCAGCTATGCCTGAAGCCAGGCCCTGTTTGATACTCCAGTCCAGTCAGTCCTGGCAGTGGCGCACGGGCGAGCCCAATGCAAGGGAAGGAATCTCTGGTAAGTGTGTAATTGTATTTCCCCATTACAATGATGTACTGATGGCACCCCCAATTTAACAGAACACAGCTATCACCTTGTCATTAATTTACTCACACTAGAAGAGGTAGCAGTACAGCAAAGAGAGATGGAGTTGCTATCTGCTTTTCATTCCCCTGTAGAGTTAGGTGTGTGTGGGGGGGCGGGGAACGGACCATGTGGAGCAGTTTGTTTATGTACACAGGAATGTCCCTTGAATCCTCCTGACAGATCTTCATGAAACTTCCATGGAGATACTCTGCAATGGCAGCCTTATTTCTTCCTCCGTGGTAGGACACTTTCCCACGCCAGTCAGCGATAACTTTGGCTGACACCATTGCAGTAAACAGGCTAGCAGCTACTGGCCCAGGCATCTTCAGGATGCCAGCAGCAGCTGTGCTCTCTGTGCCTTGGTTATTCTCAGGATTGAGATATCAGGTAAAATCACCACTGCTGGTGCCAGTATTCAGTACCATTGCCCTGTGCTCATAGTTTCATGCAGCTGAGCAATTCCCTCCCCTCACCCTTGGTGGGCCATACTCTCCAAGGTGCTGTGAATGGTGCCATGCACAAACACTCCAAACAGAAGTGTCAATAAGCGTGTCCTGTTCAAAACTTTAGGGGAGCAAGGGAGGGGAGTTCTGAATTTTAACTTTTGCTTTCTGTGGTAATTATAGTGACAATGGTACCTGTGTGTGTTTTATCTGCAGCTACTGCCATTGTGGCCTTGAGGGGCTCTCTCTCCACACCTGCAGAACACCTGAGCCAGATAAGGAGGAGAAAGAAGAGGACTTGGGATGACATGTTCAGTGAGATCCTGCAAGGGCTGCATCAGACTAAGGTCTTGGAGGGTGAGCATTGCAGACAGCCCAGAGAAGGAAAGAGTGGACAGGACAAAAGGCCCAGGAGTCCCAGCAGGAAAAGGAGAGGGAGACATACCAGGACATAATGGGGCTTCTCTGCAAGCAAACACAGATGCTGCAGACTCTGGTGGACCTACAAGTTCAACAATCCCAAGTTTGCCTCCCTTTGCAGTCCATGAAGAATTCCATTGCAGCACTTCCTTATATCCCCCTCAACATTCCATATAGCATCAGGGTCTGCATCCCTACTTTTACCAGTGCACCCAGGGGACATTAAGGACAACCACAGCTTCACATACACCGACCTGTGAGAGCCGCGGTTGATGTATGCATAGGTAAAATGGATGTGAATGTTTTTTCCTCCTGTTCTGTTCCATTAATTTATTAAGTTTTTAATGTATTTGCTTTTAAATTGCAAAGATTTTTCTTTGTGCTGGTTTTGTTACTGAATAAAATTTATTATTTGGAAAATAATTCATCACAACATATGCTGCAGAGTGCCTAGAAGTTCTGAACGCACCCACTTACTTGTCACTGAACAGAGTGACACAACTCACAGGATCAGTGAAAAACACAGTGTTATTGTAAATGCACAGCAAGCACTGCAAAATTAATAGGTGCATTGACAGTGTTATATTCATAGATATACTCCAAGGACCACACAGTTTCTAACTGACCCCAAACAGCAGGGCCAGGTAGAGCACAGTACATCGCAATGCATTACTGTGGCTCACTGTTAAAGTGCTCGTTCAAAACTTTCCTGAGCTTTATAGCTCTGTGCTGAGCTTTTCTAATAGCCCTTGTGTCTAGCTGTTCAAACTCAGAAGATAGCTGCTCCACCTCCGCCCTCCACCCCAGAAGCATCTTTTCTTCCACTGCTTCACAGATATTATTCAGGACACAGGAGGCAGCTATACCTACAAGTATATTTTTTTCACTGAGGTCCAATCTCGTGAGTAAACAACACCAACATCCCTTCAATCTACCAAAAGTGCATTAAACTGTCATTCTACACCTGCTGAACTGGCAGTTGAATCATTCCTTGGTGCTGTTGAGACAGCTGGTGTATGACTTCAGGAGCCAGGGGAGCAAGGGGTAGGCTGAGTCCCCCAGGATCACTGTTGGCATTTCAACATCACCAATGGAAAACCGCTGGTCAGGAAAGAAAGTTTGTGCTTTTAGCTTTCTGAGCAGTCCTGTGTTCTTAAAGATGCACTCATCATGCACCTTCCCTGACCAGCCAACACTGATATCAGTGAAGCATCCTTTGCGATGCACCAATGCTTGCATAACCATAAAAAAGTAGTCCTTTATGTAGATGTACTCTGCAGCAAGGTGGGCTGGAGCCAAAATTGAGATATGCATACCGTCTATTGCTATCCCACAGTTTGGGAACCTCATTGCTGCAAATCCATCTGCTATGTCCTGCACATTGCCAAGCATCACAGTCCCGCATAGCAGGATATGATTAATGGCCCTACACATGTGTATGGCAATCACCTCCACAGTGGATTTTCCAACTCCAAAATAATTTGCCACTGACAGATAGCAATTTGCATTGCAAGTTTCCACAGTGCAATCACCACTCACTTCTCCACTGTCAGTGCAGCTCTCAGTTTGGTGTCCCTGTGTTAGAAGGCTATGCTAAGCTTGGCACACAGGTCCAGGAATGTTGCCCTGCACATCCAAAAGTTCTGCAGCCACTGCTCATCATCCCAAACCTACATTACAATGCAATCCCACCAGTAAATGCTTGTTTCTCAGGCTAGAAGTGGTGTTCCACCATCTGCAGCTGCTTCAGGAACACCACCAGCAACCTTGAATTGGTTCTCAGAATGTCCCACAGCAATCTATCCTCCAAGAAATCATATTCCCTGCTGATTTGGTTCTTTGTAAGGCTCTGCAAATAACAGAGGATTGTGCATCCTGTGTTTGCAATGCTTATGACAATAGTGCAGAGCTGTGCAGGCGCCATGCTTCTGTCAGAGGAGTGCTGAGAAGATTCATAGGAGTTTTAAAAAAGATGCAAAAGTTATGGGAATTAGATGACATGATGGGATGGAGACAGCTGCATGCTGGGAAGCTGACCCCTTGCTCCCATTCACACCCGTGTGACTCCTTTCTGCCCCACCAGGCATTGCCAAAATGTCCAAAAAGAGTGCACTGAATGGTGGTGAGTTGCACGCTGAGCTAACTACCCATGGTGCACCACACTGTACAGCGACACAAGCACTTCTGGTGAGTATATGCAGCGCCAACACACGTAGCCTAGTATGCACGCGCACAAGCGATATACTAACTACGGCGGCTTTACATTGACATAACTTGCGTCAACCAAAGTTTGTACTGTAGACATGGCCTGGAGGAGGGTTTGTGCATTTCTCTGGGGCTGGAGCACCTGGATTTAGCTCAGATCTGGCTGCCGCGTTCATCCGAGGTATGAAACATTGGAGAATAGACCGTTAGAACTTTGGCAAATCCCTGGAGTCTGAACCAGCTCCCATTTAAGTTAATGGAAAGACTTCAGGGAAAGTTGGATCAGGCCTACCGAGAAGTGGGAATCAGGAGGGGCTGCTCTTCTCCAGCTCCTGCAGAGGAGTCCTTTCTCTGAAGGGCTGGAGCTATGTGTCAGTGGTGGTCTGGGTGAATGCGGAGAGGAATGGGCTTCTCTTCTCCTGGGAAATCCAGCTTGAGAAGCAGATGTAAGGGATTCACTGGGTCTTTGCATCTTCTCCCTGAAACACTCCCCCCAATTGAGGACAAACAGAACACTCGTTCCTTCTGCAAATACATATCTCACCCACCCACCCAACCAAACCACCCATCATTGTTTCGCATTGATGGGGATTATCCGTATTTCCCTCTCAAAAGAGCTCACAACTACAATTCCAATATGCCAGTGATTTAACACGTAAAGTTGCAAATGTTACCATTTGCTTGGGTAATTTTTATTCCATCTGAGCTTGTAGTGGAACTAGAAATGATTATGAGGAATAATATAAATAACCTTTTTCTTTAAAAAAAACAACCCAACAATCTATGGTAGGTATTGTTTAGACTGAAATCTATCTAAAGTTTAATATTTAAAACTAAAGCCATTTTTAAATTTAGAAGAAAAAAAGTTAAACACCATATTTCAAAAAAGCTTATTTTTAACTCCCTCTGACTTCTAAATAATTAAAAAGCTTTACTTGTAATAATCCAGAAAATTAAATCTCCCTGGAAGTGATTGGGTTAATTATGCCTACAATTAACATCTGTTTACATTCCTAACAAAATTACTTAAACTCCACTTTAACTGAAAAAACAAATATAGCCTTAACTATAGCATTTCTACTAGCATTTCCATAATTATTTATATTGCCCTGTAGCCATACACATTGTTTTATAACCTGCAACTAGAGCAGGGCATAATTTTTCAACTGAAACTATTTTTTGCAGAAAAATGCAGAACTGGGTGGACCAAAAGGTTTCTTGAATCTGTCGTGAAATTGCCAAATTGTTTCAGTCAAAAAACAAACAAACAAATTCTGACAAAGTCAAAAAGCTTTATTTCTACATTTTTGTAATTGAAATGTTTTGACTTTTTGTTTCAAAAGGGTCTTTTTCTTCAAATTTAACTGCAATTATAATTTTTAAGAAGGTTAAAAAAAAACCAAAATGTTTTGTTATGGGTCAAATGAAACATTTTGTTCAACTCAAAGTAAAATGTTTCTGACATTTTTGCTTCACCAAAAAATAAACAAATTAAAAAATCTTTTCAGGTATACCCCAAATGATTTTATTAATTTAATTTAATATTTAAGTTCAGCCCCCACACTGAAAAATTGATTAACAGCGCAGCTCTACCTGCAACATAGATCACACAGAGAATATAATCCCTGCCTTCAAAATCTGATGATGTAAAGGCACAGCAGTTTCAGTAAAGTGGCCAGCTGGATCTGCTGTTGAAATAATAATACAGTAATAATCAAAGGCCCAATCTTTCAGCTCTTATTCACATGAATAAAGACTGCAGGACTGGGAGCATAATAATATAAAGTGCAATGTACAATAATACAGAGGAGTTGAAGAACTGGATGTTTTTTTCTGAAAGATCTGTTCTAGGAATTATTTTCTGGCTGTTCTCTGGCCTGTGATATACAGGAGATCAGACTAGGTGATCACAATGGTCCCTTCTGGCTTTAGAATCTATAAGAACAACAAACACAATTATTGTTAATTATTAATAATCAATACTTTATTCCTACACAATCCAAAAGCCCCTACAGGGATGTATTTCACAAGGATACTATTATGACATGTTACTAGTAAAGACTTAACATACAATTAAATTTAACCCAAGACATCATTTTGCCGTTCAGATTGCATTTCAGATAAACAGTAGTAAAAAGCTGTTCTGATTTGGGCTCTTCTACCTTGCAGAGCAAATCACACCAAAGGTAAATGGAATTGGGATTGAATCTATCCATTGCCATGTTTGGCACTGGTAAATGGCACAGTAAGTATTCCTATGAACTAGGCAGAGGGGAAGATTAGAAATACCAGCTGTGTCCTTTAATTATCCCAGTCCTTCAGGGATTGATTGTTTTATGGGATACAGACAGGAAAGTGACAATCAAAAACTACCCGGGGTTGGAAGTTGCTTGCTCCTGATTAGGGCTAATTTGGAAATGATTTTTTTTCCTAGTGAAAAATCAACAAAAGCAAATATTTTTCTTAGAATTTTTTTGGGGGGGGAGGGAATTTGTCAAATCCCACAAAAATCATGTTTCAATTTTCAGAACCCAAACCAGATTTTTTGGGGGAGGGTAAAACTGAAACATTTTTGCACTTCCATTTTTTGATGAATACCCAAAATATTTTGATGAAAATGGACATTTTGCATAGAACTTCCTTTTCCATCAAAAAGCCGATTTTCATTGGGGGAAAAAAAAGTTGAGACAATATTTTGTTGCCTAACTGTACACCTATGTATGGATATGAATAACTAATTTCCACTAATGCCCAAATCAGCTCACAGTAATAGCAAGAAAATGATTGTCCCCCAAACTCAAAGGTTTGATTCCTGCAGGAAAAGGACCAAAAATATCAGATGGTTCCTTCCTTGCTGAAGGTAATTTTTTTTGTGATTCCAAATATGGTGATCAATTTGACCTTGAAATAATGGTCCTGGGGCAGCAGACATCCCTATAAGGTAGAATTTAAAAGTATTTTAAGGTAAGAAAAATATACTGGAGATAATGGAATTATCTTTTCTCCTTCTCTGAAAAAATCAGATCTGTTTTAGAGGACAGATCTATCTATCTAGGCTTCACTTCTCCAAAGCTATATGAATGAAAACTTGCCTTATGGATTGGGTGAGATGCACAGACAGCAGATGCAAGATAAGGGGCAAAGATCATCCAGAGATCCCATTCAAGGTCTTTCTTTGGAAAGTTTATTTTAGTGTTCCTGATTTTAGCATCTTTTATTCTCAAAACTCAGGGTTCTTCCCAAGAGATGTGGAGTTTATGGACTTGGGAGGGACAAAAAATAGGAAAAAATAATTAGGAACTTTACATTGACTAGAACTAGCAGCCGTCAGTATTTTTTCCTATTTTCTGTAATCAGTAGGCAAATTGTACAGAAATGGATGGCTGGTTACATCAACAGGTTACAGACCATGTAAACAAGGCAGACCGGTCAATGCATTTAACTCTTGAATGTAATTGGGCATCCCCAAAGGAATACTGTCAAAATAGAAATTCAGGGTCCAATCCTGCTCCTATTGAAGTTAATGAGAAAAATCCTTTCCACTTTGTTAGGTTTAGACCAAAATTATTTTTAAAACATTAATTACCTCCATTTTAATAACCACAGGTGATAGATCCTACAAACTTTACTCATCTGAGTAATCGTCGTTCAGGTGAGTAGTCCAATTGACTTAACTGGGACTTCTTGCATGAGTAACAATTGCTCATGTGAGTAAAGGTTGTAGGGCAGGACTTAGATAATTAAAAATGAAAAAAAATCTGTTTAAAGTCTGATTTACTTTTCTCCATTTATGTTGGTTGTGCATTTTTTGCATGTCACTCACAGTCCTGTGAGTCTTACAGTATTTGGTATTTGTCTTAAAGTCCCAACTCCTGGAGTATATGTGAATCTCAGCTTTCCTTTCTTTTAAAGCAATTTTCTCGCTCTCATGGTTGCAGAGGAAAGCTAGAAAACGTGACCCAAGTGCATCCTGAAGGCAAAGAAAAAGACTCCAAAATGTATTATTTTAAAAGAAGTCTGATGGTTTTCTGGAGCTTGACTAATTATTTTTGAACATTGCCCTTACTTTGGAGAATAAAACTAGACTTTTCTGTTTATAATCAATTTCACTTCCTGATTTGTAGTAAAGTGGTAATCAAGGTGTTAAATGAATTACTCAGAGTATAATAGGTTGGAGCCATGCACCACCCCACCCTTATTTCCTGTTTATTTACTGGGTGTTTTGACCCCCACCCCCCCATTTGTTATGTAGCTCAGTGGGTCTCAACCAGGGGGTATGCATACCCCTAGGGGTACAGAGAGATCTTTCAGGGGGTACTCAACTCATATAGATATTTGCCTAGTTTTACAACAGGCTACGTAAAAAGCACTAGCGAAGTCAATACAAACTAAAATCTCATACAAGCAATGACTTGTTTATACTGCTCTATATATTATATACTGAAATGTAAGTACAATATTTATATTCCAGTAAGTTGATTGATTTATTTTATAATTATATGGTAAAAATGAGAAAGTAAGCAATTTTTCAGTAATAGTGTGCTGTGACACTTTTGTATTTTTATGTCTGATTTTATAAGCAAGTAGTTTTTAAGTGAGGTGAAACTTGGGGGTATGCAAGACAAATCAAACTCCTGAAAGGGGTACAGTAGTCTGGAAAGGTTGAGAGTCACTGATTAGCTGAACAAAGCAGCGTGTTCTCTGTCTGCAGTACTATAAGTAAAGTCTGTTTTCTTGTGCACTGAGCAAATTATTATAATCAGGTTTCAGAGTGGTAGCCATGTTAGTCTGTATCAGCAAAAACAACAAGGAGTCCTTGTAGCACCTTAGAGACTAACAAATTTATTTGGGCATAAGCTTTTTTGGGCTAAAACCCACTTCATCAGATGCATGGAGTGAAAAATACAGTAAGCAGAATATATCTATCTATCTATCTATATACATATATTATAGCACATGAAGGCAACTCCCATCTTTTCATGTGCTATAATATATATTCTGCTTACTGTATTTTCCACTGCATGCGTCCGATGAAGTGGGTTTTAGCCCACTAAAGCTTATGCGCAAATAAATGTGTTAGTCTCTAAGGTGCCACAAGGACTCCTCATTGTTTTTTTTATTATAATCAGTTTCACGTCCTAGTTCTCCTGCTGTATTTATATTTTTAATACTTCAGCACAAAGTTTCCAACTTTTTAATTTAAAAAGTTTTTTACTGAATTTTATTCAAAAAACCCCAAACAAATGCAGTGAAAATATTTCTAACACTAGATTTTGAAATCAATTATAAAACCAAAATGTTCTATCTAAGGTATTTGACAGAGTGTCTTTAATGACCATCAGCATTCTGTGTTCTGCACTGAATTTCTACTATGAGGAAGTGTATTTTGTCCCATTTAATGATATATAAAACAATGATTGGGGGAAAATATTATTTTAGGGTTAATTTGTGCAAGCTTGACTTACACCAGTTGCTTTCAGTGGGACTGCTAATGTGAGTAAATGCTGCTCAATGAGTGCAAAGTTTGCATATTTCATTCCTTAGTATTCAGAGGCTTGATTCTGCAGCCCCATCTCATGTGAATGGTTCTCCTGAAGACAATGAAACTATTCCTGTTAGTAGCAGCTTCAGAATTGGGCCTAGATTGTATAGTTGCTTGGTGCTCAGAGTGGCAACAGAATTGGGACCTTAACTGACAGAGGTTTCCCACAATCAGCACCAGTTCTGGTTACGTCAGTCATGTTGGAGGTGCTTCAGAGTATATGGAGGGGACGGGCATGAGAGAAGAGTAGTGGAAGAGCTGGGAAAGGGTGTAACAAAAAAAGTTAAGTGCGGGAGAAGATGAGATTTTAAAACACCTATTGACTAAGCAAGTGCTGAATTACAGGGTAAGAATTCATTCTGCGATTTTCTGGCCATTTGAAATTTGCTCCACTGGTTTATGACATCACCAGAACCTCTTGATGGGATTACAGCCAGGTAGTTCAATGCTGCTTGTTGTTTATTCTATACTTAATCATTTGTGATTTACATATTAAGTACACCCTAGGGGGTTACGTGGTTATTTTCCTGAAAAGTTTTTTTGTTGCATAATTAAGCACATCATGAGTAATTTACAGTGTGTCACAATATTATATACTCTGGCCTCTATAAAATCTGACCTGACCCATGGCGAAGTTGAATCACTGTGTTTCTCCTTCCCTGCCAGAGAAACAATTCCCAAAGGAGGTTTGGCTCCTGGGTAGGGATGCAGAATGGTAAACATCCCCGCCTAGCAGGAGGTAAAGGGCTATTGGTTCACCTGCTGTTATCTTCCCTGCCAACTTGAAAGAACAAATGCTATGAGGGAAAAGGGCTTGTGTGGAGCAGGGGGAGACTGCGCTGCCTTCTGATGTGTTTCTTTGGGTCTGTCTTCACTGTAGAGTTAATTTGAGCTATCTACACTTGAGTTACTCCTCTCAAGTTAGCCTGGCTTGAGTAAGAACAGCCATGCTATGAAATAACTCCCCAGCTCTGTGTCCCTACTGGTGCTGCCCTCATGTGGGTGCGACGCTAAGACGTTATCCCATGGTTCTTTGCACTGTGGTAAACTGGTGGGATCTGTGAATTATTTCCCAGTGAATTGTGGGAGAACTTGTCTGTCCTTTCTGGATGCACAGAGGGAATTGTGGGATGGTGCTGTTGGAGGACTAGCGGTGCTTGAGTGGCACTAGCCTGCCTCCACATTACACATCAGTTTTGACAGATTGTGCTGAGCCCAGTTTTAGCTTCTAGCCCCTTTGGAGTCAGCCAACTCCTTTAAAAGTACCACTGCACTAGAGCTCAGGATCTGTGTGTGGGGATGGGCCTCAATATAGGGATGAGCTCGAACGCCAGTTAACTCTGCGGGGAAGGCAAGCCCTTGCTGTTAGTTTTGGGATCTGACATTTTAGAAATGTCTGCAGTTGCCTTGTGAGGCCCCAAGTTGCTTTTCCCCCCAGGAAGCCTGGTCTATTTTCTTAAGGATCTTTATAACGACCTTGCCCTTTCATGTGTGGAGGCCTGAATAGAATGTTCTAACCATTATCACTCTGCATTCTGAACAACAATATGGGATTCTCCTCTCATTCAGGCGGGAAGAGCTGCTGCTTTTTATCTGTAAACCCAGTGGGGAAGTCACAGCTTGGGACAAATTATTCCCAAGCTGCAAGTCATTATGGAAAGTTAGCAAAAATAGGGTCTGTGGCTCCCAAATATTTGTGGGGACTTGCTACTGACTCCCCCTGAAAAGACAATGTTAGGACATGGAGCAGCATTTCCACGGGATGTTTAGCAAACCACTGAGCACTAGATCCTCAGTGAGTGCAAATCAGAGTTGCTCCATTTACTTCATCTCAACCTTGTCCCTATGGAACGGCCCCTCACTGGGGCACCGGGCCAGGGACTGCATTTGTGTGCTTCAGGGATGGAGAGATGTGAAGGTGTATGGGGCTACTCGCATGCACCATCCATCGCTATAACTTATTTAAGGTCACTCCCATGTGCCAGGGTTGCAGGACTGAGACCTAAGTGAGGGTTGTAATGGACGTGAATGGAGGAAGACTTCACTGTAGAAATCTTAGTGCCATAGTAGTTGAGCTTCCAGAGAGTTTTGTGAGGAGGCAGAATAGGGGTCACAGTGCTACCCCCTGGTTCCTGTTATGGGGTGGGTTTGTTTTCTTCCTTGTTTCCTTTTAAAAAAAGTAGCCACAAAATTGAAATGCAGGTGGTGGAAAAGAAGGGCCTGCTGCACTGTATTGTTTGAGAAATAGTATGTAAGCATGCAAGCGAAGGGTGTATTGTAATGCATGGGCACAAAGGAAGCGGAGATAAGGTTACACATGCTTTTCGTTGCTTTCAATTGCTCAACTGTGCAACCTTAGTGTCCTTTTACCAGAGCTTTTTGTGTGGAATTAATCTAGATAGCGTGAGGGTAGAAGAGAGATTGTCGGACAGTGAAGGACTCTGTTTATCCATGGAACAGGTACAGTATGTTGCTTCCCTTACACTGCCTGCACCCTGAACTGGAGGGAGGGCCCATTGCTAGGGGTCAGAGGGCAGTGCAGTCTCCATGGCTCCCATTCAATCCTTGGCTTCTCCATTGTGATTGCCAAGGATAGAGCTGATTGTGGGCACCTCTCTGTGAGAACTTGGAAAAAGGAATAGATTCAGAGTGGGCCAAATCCATACCCAAGATCAAAGCGCCCTCAAACTTTGAGCACAGTTGGCTCCTTTCTCTATAATGAACTGAACCAAAACCTGGCTCCAAACCCAATGGCCTTTGAAGGAGTTTCGAAATCCAGATCAAATTGTGTGGCTCAGGTCTATTATATTTCTATAGCTGGGTAACTGAAAGGGGAGTTCACCATTCTGTTTCCTGTGCACTGCACCTTCAAGTGGAAAGGAGTCCCTGTGTCTGATGTGCCTGCATGGCTTTATTAATTAAGTGGGTGGCCCTTGTGCAGCCACCCAGGCATGCACCTTAGAGGGAACTATCGTGGACCACCTGAATGGAGCTCGTGGACCACTGGTGGTCCATGGACCATAGTTTGAGAACCTCTGATCTAATGGATATATTGTTGAACTAGGAGCCAGGGTCCTATACGTACTACTGGCCTGCTAAGTGACCTTGGACATGTCCAGTCACACCTTGTGCCTCAGTTTCCCAATCTGAAAAATGGGCATAATGATACTGACCTCCTTTTGGAAAATGCTTTGAGATCTAATGAAAAGTGCTATACAACAGCCAGGTATTATTAGTGACACAGTGAGGTTCATTGGTTTCTCCTCTGGCCCTTGATTATTCTAAGCTGGTCATTACTTTCCAGTGTCTCGATGGTTATTTCTTAGCTAGAAATAAGCCTGTGTCCTTCTCCTGGAGCTGAGACAGTAATTTGCAGCAAATAATTTACTGTAAAACATACCCTCTTTCTCTGCTGATAGAATGCGACTTCCTCGAATGTATTTGAGTTCACTAAGCATGTGTTGGGTAAGTTTTATTTTTACCCAATGGATTGATCTGTGACAGCCTTTCTTATATGATATTCCGAATATGAGCTGTGTTGGTTAGGTGTGGTCACTTATATCACACCATGGTATGGTTTCGGTGGCCAGAATCAGTGAGAGTTACAGAGAGGGCTGGAGGAAGGCACTGACGATTTGACTTTGTAAAGTTGGTAGATTACTGTAAAACCAGCGAACCATATCATCAGCTGGTGTTAATTGATGTAGCTTCATTGAAGCTGTAAATCCAGTGCAGGTCGCTGACATACATTCGAATTTCCAATGGATTTTGATTTGGTCATGTTCTTTCCAATGGCTAGTCATTCTTCATGAATATTTTTGTGCAATGAATCTTTGTTCATAGTTTGTTTTGTATATGTGGGTTTTCCCATGTCCCATAGTCACATGGGATCAAAGGTATTTGTGCATGAACAACAGTGGTCACTAGTCAGTAGTGCTGATTATTCATAATTTGCTTCTCATTACACCGTAGTCTCCTTTTTAAAAGAAAAGTTTGAAACATCCAATCAGGAAACAGAAACAATATCCTATGGGGGCCAGACCAAAGATCTATCTAGTTCAGTATTCTGTCTTCCGAAAATGGCCAGTGCCAGGTGCTCCAGAGGGAATGAACAGAACAGGTAATCATCAAGTGATCCACCCCCTGTTGCCCATTCCCAGCTTCTGGAAAACAGAGGCTAGAGACACCATACCTGTCCATCTTGGCTAATAGGCATTGATGGACCTATCCTCCATGAATTTATCTAGTTCTTTTTTTAACCCTGTTATAGTCTTGGTCTTCACAACGTTCCCTGGCAAGGAGTTCCACAGGTTGACTGTGCATTGTATGAAAAAATACTTCTTTTTGTTTGTTTTAAACCTGCTGCCTATTCATTTCATTTGGTGACCCCTAGTTCTTGTGTTATCAGAAGGAGTAAATAACACTTCCTTATTTACTTTCTCCACACAGTCATGATTTTATAGACTTCTATCATATCCCTTTTCCAAGCTGAAAAGTCCCAGTCTTATTAATCTCTCCTCATATGGCAGCTGTTCCATACCCCAATAATTTTTGTTGCTCTTTTCTGAACCTTTTCCAATTCCAATATATCCTTTTTTGAGATGGGGCGACCACATCTGAATGCAGTACTCAAGATGTGGGTGTACCATGGATATGATATTTTCTGTCTTATCTATTCTGTTCACTTTTTTGACTGCCGCTGCACATTGAGTGGATGTCTTCAGAGAACTATCCACAATGACTCCAAGATCTCTTTCTTGAGTGGAAACAGCCAATTTAGACCCCATCATTTTATAAGTATAGTTAGGTTTATGTTTTCCAATGTGCATTACTTTACATTTATCAACATTGAATTTCATCTGCCATTTTGTTGCCCAGTCACCCAGTTTTGAGAGATCCTTTTGTAGCTCTTTGCAGTCTGCCTGGGACTTAACTATTTTGAGCAATTTTGTATCATCTGCAAATTTTGCCACATCATTGTTTACCCCTTTTTCCAGATCATTTATGAATATATTGAATAGGACTGGGCCCAGTACAGACCCCTGGGGGACACCACTATTTACCTCTCTCCATTCTGAAAACTGACCATTTATTCCTACCCTTTGTTTCCTATCTTTTAACTAGTTACCAATCCATGAGAGGACCTTCCCTCTTATCTCATGACTGCTTACTTTGCTTAAGTGCCTTTGGTGAGGGACCTTGTCAAAGGCTTTCTGAAAATCTAAGAACACTATATCCATTGGATCCCCCTTGTCTACATGCTTGTTGACTCCCTCAAAGAATTCTAATAGATTGGTGAGGCATGATTTCCCTTTTACAAAAAACATCTTGACTCTTCCCCAACAAATTATATTAATCTATGTATCTGACAATTTTGTTCTTTACTATAGTTTCAACCAGTTTGCCTGGTACTGAAGTCAGGCTTACCAGCCTGTAATTGCCGGGATCACCTCTGGAGCCCTTTTTAAAAATTGGCATCACATTAGCTATCCTCCAGTCATTTGGTACAGAAGCTGATAAGTTAGTAGTTCTGCGGTTTCACATTTGAGTTCCTTCAGAACTCTTGGGCGAATACCATCTGGTTCTGGTGACTTATTACTGTTTAGTTTATGAATTTGTTCCAAAATCTCCTCTAATGACACCTCAATCTGGGACAGTTCCTCAGATTTGTCACCTAAAAGAAGCATGCTGAGCTAGCGTGGTGGCCATTTCCAAGATCCTTTGGGGCTCTGCTCCATTCGGTCTCATGTGGTTAAGGAATGACTAGTTGACCCTTGACAACATGCGCCCATTGGCTAAACACTTCTGTGTGCAGGGGGCTGGGAGACTGGATGAACAGCCTACACTGGAGCTCCATAGATGCATTCCCTTTGGCCACCTCCCTTTTGCAAAGCCTGCTTCATTGGTCTTTGTGCAAGAGGATGTGGGACTTCGCTATTGTGAAATGCTTCATTTTGATGAGCAGAGGGTGGAATTTCTTCCTGATCTCTGTGGTGATCAGTTTGTGCCCTGAAGCTTGTGATCTGATTACCCTTAGCAGGCAGATCAATGAGCATCAGTCTCCGATTGCTACCTCCATCAAAACAGGAGAGCCATTTTCCCAGCATGGGATATTTTTCTTTCCCTTTTGGACACATGCAGAAGGCTGCTGTGCTGGGTGAGGTCAGGCGCCCAGGAGGCACCAGGAAGGCATTATGTCATGACAGAACAAGACAAAGCATGTGGGGGGGAAATGGAAAACAAATTCTTTGAGACTGAATCACCGCTGGGGAACTGGACAGCAACTGTTTGATCCAGAACTCTGTGTGTGTGTGTGTGTGTGTGTGTGTGTGTGTGAGAGAGAGAGAATCTGAAAGAGCAGAGATTTTGCAAGATACAGACACAAAGTTGCTAAGAAGGAAAACTCCATCTCCATCTCCTACATGACCTTGAGATCTGCTGGGACTGGTGCTTTATGTGGGAGATGGTTTTGTTACTGTCTGTAGCGCCTAGAGGCCCCAGCTGAGATCAAGGTCCCATTGTGCTGAGTGCTGTACAAACACCCAGTAAAAGACCATCCTTACCTTGAAGAGATTACCACTGAAATAGCCAAGCGAGACAGAGAGCATTGTTATTCCCATTGTACACAGTGGGGAATTGAGGCTCAGAGAGGTTAAATGATTTACCCAATGTCAGACAGGGAGGCTGTGGCAGAGATGGGAGCTGATCCTGAGTGCAGTGCCTTTAGCCACACGATCCTCCTTTCTCTCCATGGATGTGTATTGTTTGTGTAATTTGGGGCCTGATCCCGTCACCTCTTGTCTTAGCTCTGCTGACCATGCCAGCCTAGATCGCTCTGCTTCCCTTACAACTACTTTCAGGCTTTCTCCAGCACCAGTATGAAAAGCTCCCAGTCCAAATCCATAGAGCCACTCCCTTGTCCTCTTTCAAGACACCTCTAATGGAAAACATATAGAAAACTGATAATGGCTAGGAATGTGGGAAGTTGTGATCACTGCTACTGTTCTCTGTCTCACACTCACTGTAGATGAAGATGATGATTTTCTTATATGAGGCACTGAGCTTTCAGTTTGTTCGTGAACACTTTAATGTGTTTAGTGTTTCAAGTATTCCAGAGCTCAAACTTTGAACTGAGAATGTTTTGATTTGGAATGTGCTATGTTTGTGTTCTCAGACAGGATGAGTGTTACTCTTAGAATCAGGTTTCCCTTGCAAATACTTATCATTTTGAATTTGAAATTTGCTTTCCATGAATATTCTAGTGGAGAAAGGCGGGACAAGAATAAATGGCTGAGAAATTAAAGCCAGACCAATTCAAATTAGAAATAAGGCACAAAAGGTGAACAGTGAGGGCAATTAACAAACAACCAAGGGAAGTGGTGGAGTCTCCATCTCTTAAGTCTTCAAATCAAGACTGGCTGTCTCTCTGGAAGAGCTGCGTTGGTCAAACTTAAGTTAATGGGCTTAATACTGAAGTAACTGGATTCAATTCTATGGCCTGTGTCACAAAGGAGGTCAGACTAGAAGATCTAGGAGTCCCTTTTGGCCTCAAAATCTATGAATGTTTTGCAACATTCACTTACAATTTGTGGTTTCAGTGAACACTCCTGCCAGTAAACTTGTTCACTGGAATGGCTGCAGAAAGTAAACACATTCAGTTCAAATTTGTTTATAGGTTTGAACAAAAGACAGCTTTTTTTTTTCTTTTTTGCATTATTTACTTAGCTCTGATGATAATGCAGGGGAAAATATCCCAGTCTTTCCCTTATTAGAACCAGACTCCATACTCACTTATGGAACAAAACAAAACAAAACAATCCCACACCCCCCAGCTGCCCCTGACACCCTACGGCTGCAGTATACAGTATACAGTATAGCCTGTTAATGGCGATGCTGGGAAAGCCACTAAAGATATAGGATTTAGTAGGCAACTATCTCTGTGCATCTTCTCTGAACTATCTGGATTCCTTGAGTCCACAAAATTAAATTGGAATTCTTAGATGAACAAGATTTCACATGAGATTTCTGGTATTTCCCACTTCTGGCCATGCTGAATATTCCGTGTGAACTGCCTTTCTGGTAACTGTGGTGCTTTTGATCTTATTGAACTTGAAAAAAGGTTATTTAAATATTTTCTAGCCTCAGAAAGGGTTTCAAATTTGGAGTGAGTGTGGGTTTTTGGTGAAATTCTGGGTTGGTTGCTCAATACAATGGAGTCGTGGTCCAAGAGGATGTTGTGAAGGTCAAGACTATAACAGGGTTCAAAAAAGAATGACTATTAGCCAGGATGGGCAGGGATGGTGTCCCTAGCCTCTGTTTGCCAGAAGCTGGGAATGGGCGACAGGGGATGGATCACTTGATGATCACCTGTTCTGTTCATTCCCCCTGGGGCACGTGGCATCAGCCACTGTTGGAAGATAGGATACTGAGCTAGATGGACCTTTGGTCTACCCAGTATGGCCGTTCTTATATTCTTATAATAAAAATAATACTGCAGAACAATTGCTGTGAACTTTCAGTTGGAAATTTAAGCCAGTTCTTCAGCTGTCCGCACTCCATTTGGTGTTCACTTTCCATGAATATCCTAGCAAACAAGTTTACTAGCAGGATTGTCTCTGAAAATGGAAAAATATAAACAAATCTTGCAGATTGGTCCCAGAATCAAATCCTCAGTTCCTAATCATGAGTGTTTCACACTGGTAAACTGATCCTATGATCTCCCTTCATCACACTGGGGAACAAAAACAATCACATCAGTCCCGTGGAAGCGGGTTGAATTTTGAATTTCTGATTCACAGCTAACTGCCCACATGGTTCTCATCTTTAAAGACCTTTCACAAATCCACTACATGCAAAGGATAATTTGCAGAGGGTGGTATTTCCAAATGCATCTAGCTCCAGTAGGCACTTTGGAAAATCCCAGAAATTATTTTGCAAGTAATAATAACCGTATTTGAAGAAAATGCAATCTGCTTTGGACAATTCATAAACAGGAAGGCAGAGACCACCGTGCCTGCCAATAGTGTGTGTGTGTGTGTGGGGGGAAACACACAGAGTGAGGGCAGCTGGCTTCAGCAGTGTTACTGAGCATGCTCAGTCCAACCTAAGCAGCAAATCTGGGGGACATATGACCCGCATGCCCTCCTTCCCCATACACATTGCCTCTGCAGGGAGGGGAGGAAAGGCAAAAATCATCAAATAAATTATTGTGATAAATTATTTGCTGGAATCTACTCCAAACACCCACCCCAGGCTCATGCCAAACTCCTCCTGGGTGTGCTAGTTGGAACTTGGTTCAGACATACTCCAAACTCACCCCAGAAGTACCCCAAACTAACTCATGTTGGCTGAAAAAGTCACAGCCCTCAGTAACTATAATTGTTCTTCACAGTGTACATATCTTGGGTACTTATCTGGTACCGGTTACCCTAGCATCTGAGCACCTCATAAGCTTTAATATGGTTATCTACCCCAGCCTGGTAATAGGGAAGTGCTATTGTACAGGTGGGGTACTGAGGCACGGAGAGGCTAGGTGACTTTCCCAAGGAAACCTGTGGCAGAGCAGAATTTGAATCTGGATCTCTACCTTCAAGGCTAGAGTCCTAACCATGCAGCTTGGCCTAGCCTGGAGCTTCCGTTGTTGGTTTCCATCAGGGTTCTGTGTGTCACAGCTGAACAAAGTATCAGGTGAAGTTTAGTGGCTCTGAAAGGGAAACGTGGCCCTCATTACTAGGTTTAGGTTAGGTAACCCTGTGCCATAATCATCATCGCCCTACGTGGCCAGTAAGAAGAATTCGCTTTGTTCTGGCTGATTGGGTTGTGTCGAGGCTGAGGGGGATAATACATGTTTTTTTTTTTTTAAAGGGTCTTCGTCTTTACAGACATTTTAGTTTTGCTCTGTCATAAATGGAGACTTGCTCTGTATGGTAGTGGTTCTCTTCCTCCATCTGTGCCATAGCAGCCCATAAGGGCCTGGGCAACGCCCGCTGATGTCTGTGGGAATCTTTCCACTGATTTCAATGGGCACTAGATTGTGGCCTAAGTCAAAGGGAGCCTTCCCTGGATTTATCACTAGTCATCAAGAAGTCCCAGGTGTGCACCTCCTTCAGTAGGTGACTTGTCTCTCCCTCAGTGGGTGGGAGAGTCCCCTACCATCTTGCTCCGCCTTCCTAGCTCCTACCTCTCTTCAAATCCTGCTCATCTCCCTAGCCATCTTCTAACCCTCTTCTTGAGAAAACAGGCAAATCCTACTCCTGGCCGCTCGCCATTCTCCTCTCGTGCCGAGTCCTCCTTGACACTCAGCCATTGCAAGCTGGAACGCAGCACTAGGGGCTCCTTGCCTGACACATCACAAGCTAGAGACTTTATTGGGCTCGACCGTGAAATGCTTATCAAGGCGTTGCTTTTCCCTGGACAGAAATATTCTGCACAGGATCTGAACCAGGGAGGGAATGATGTCTGCTGGTCAGTATAGGACCCTGAGGGCCTGAAATCCTGATTCTTATTCCCACCACTTCCACTGACTCATCCAGTGTCCTTTGGACCAGTTTAAAGCAAAGCTTTGCTGGATTGGGGCTGGAGTGCTCAGCACCTTGCAGGATTGAGACCATTGGTCCCACTGGTGTAAATCAGGAGTAATTCCAGTGAAGTCAGTGGTGTCACAGCACTGCCAAGCCAGTGGAGGACCAGACCCCTGGGTTCTACTGGCCTCTCAGGGCCGGTGCTGCTTATTAAACCTTTCTGGGGCTTGTATGACTCTCACGCACCAGACTGAACCCCGTTGTCCCGATGAGATCAGAGCGACCAGGTGTGCGCATTGCAATCACTGTGAGTCACTTTTCTCCAGCTGTTTCAGTCCAGCCCCAGCTGCTCATTCTGCATGCGTGTTATTGAGACGATAATCCACCAGCTGACTTGGAGCTGGCAACTGCTGCACTTCATAATCATGCTGACAGTCATGGAGGAGGAGGGGAATTAGCAAACAGGAGCTCACTCTTGGGAACAAAAGGGAGGCAGGTTTGACTTTCCCAATGGCTCCTTCTGCGTTAAACTGCTAGTTATACAGTTGTGTGCATGTGTGTGTGTGTGTGCGTGTGTGTGTTCTGTGAAGAGTTACTTGACTCAAGGAATTAAAGGGATCATTTAATCTATTAAGTGTTGGGCTAAAAATTTTTTGGGGTGTGAAATTGTCTTGTGAGAGGGAGGACAGAGCAATTAATTGGAGAGCTGTGGGAACTCCCAAGGAAAAGGCAGGTTTCAGCTTGTACGAAGGACTCAAGCCTCCTATTGAACTTGAAGGAGAAGGTCAAGAGTTTTCTGTGAGTGCCCCCATGACTGGCTTTACTAAAAGCTTCCATAATGGCTATCATCTAATGATAAATAGCACACAGGGTAAGATAAAGGTAATCAGCTCCTGTTTCAGGGCACCAGTTGAGCACCGTAGGGTTCCAGAAGGTAACTGTGTTCACCATGGTACAACAGACTGGTCATTACGAGGTATTTCTCACCTTCCTGTGAAGCATTGGATACTGTCTGCTGTTGGGCACAGGATACTTGACTTCCTATGGTCTTACCCAGTCTGGCATCTCCTCTATGGAGGGGGATTCCAGATTTGAATCAGAACTTTCCAAAAGTTCCAGGGTGTTTGTATTGAGGATTTTGGTTTTGGCCCATTATAGCAATAGGTATGAGACGCAATGTACAGATCCAGAGCTGGTCTTTCCCAAAATGGAGGGTGAGGGAGAGGCTAGGGGTGGGGTGGGGCTGATGTTGGATTCTGGTTTGGGCTTATTTTGCGTTCCTTTGGTATGAACTCTTCAGTGCTGCTGCACCTGGTTGGTGTCTCATCATCACTGTGAACAGAACAACTGTTCAAAATGACTGGGATGCAAGGCATTCTGGGAAAAGGTGCTTGCTTTCACATGACTGCCAGGTATGCATTGCTCTGTTTATCGGTTTGAATGAATGGTCTCTGGGCACAGCTGCAAAAGCCCAAGCCACATGCAGTGATGGGGAATGGACCAGATTGGACCTGTGCTCTGGAAACTACTTTAATAGACTGTCAAGTCAAACTTGGGAAATACAAGGATACATGCAGCATACCTGGCAGCCCTGCTGGGCTGAGCACTTCTTTACCAAGGTGCAGCCACCGACTCCTTACAAGGTGTTCATTGATGTTGCTAGAGGCCTGTATGATGTCATGGAGTGGAGCTGGACTCAGGAGAACAGGCCAGAAAGAACGACCAGTAATATAACTAGTGTGCACTAAAATAGGTCAGTACAGGAGGCTCCTGTTGCAAATAGATGGCTGAAGGTAATACGTGAAGATGGGAGATTCTTTGGATAGAGACGGGTTGGAGCGGTGAGGTTTGGATTCAGCCCTGGATCTAAAGATCAGAAGGGTTCAGGTTCTGTGGGCCAGTTTGGTCTCATCTTTGGATTAAAAGTGATACTACCCAGCCCATCCCCATGTCTGTGAGCAACCTCCCAAATGACAGAAGGTGCTTGACCTTGCAATGTCCTTCCCAGAAGGACCTGTCAGCTAGTGCTACGGAGCTGCCCAAGGGTAGCTGAGAGAAGAATTTGGCTCAGAGAAATTAATATGGATTGTGTATAAATAAACATTGCAAAAAATCCCACACCCCCCAGCTGCCCCTGACACCCTACGGCTGCAGTATACAGGGCCAGATCCAATGCCGACTGAAGTCACTAGAAGGACTCTGCTGACTTCAGTGGGGATTGGATCAGGGCCTCTATTCAGTAAGGCACTTAAGCAGTGAACAAAATGGGATGCTTCTCATGGTTGAAGTTAGGCACATGCTCAAGTACCATACTGAATCAGAACCGCTGTCCTTATGGTCACATGCTTCCTATTCACAAGTACTCCAGCCCATACGTTCTCCTCCACTCTCCTGTCACAAATAAGCTAAATGCTATTACAAACTGAATGTAAGACGCAGCTTATCCCGACCAACAACAGACAGGTAATGAGCAAACACACTCTCCTATGTTAAATTGCTCCCAGTGTAACAATTGCACGTGAGAGTTTGCTTTTTTGGTAGAAAAGTACTGGACTTGGTGCAGAAGTGGAGGCTGTGAATGTAATTCTGAGTAGAGCTCAGAAAAAAACTTTTTCAATACCATCCCAGATGAAGGACTAATGTTCAGCCTTTAGATAGTAAAGCAAGAGGGAAGGTTGCTAGAATGGGCTAATGTTTGAACAGGGGAAAGAACAGGAAGAGAATGGGAGACCATTTTTTTCATTACTTTAGTGCCATCTACTGGTTGAGTTCAATTATGGCTAGAGCTGGGCAAAATACTTTGTATGAAACTCAGGTATCAGAGTGGTAGCCGTGTTAGTCTGTATCTACAAAAACAACGAGGAGTCCGGTGGCACCTTAAAGACTAACAAATTTATTTGGGCATAAGTTTTCATGGGTAAAAAACCCACTTTTTCAGATGCATGGAGTGAAAATTACGGATGCATCTGCCACCGGACTCCTCGTTGTTTTTGTATGAAACTGTTTTTCAGTGAAAAATGCAGCAGCAACGACACTGAAACATTTTGTGAATTTGTGTCGGTTTCGTCGCATTGTTTTGGTTGAAAAAGGGGAAAAAACCCTAAAAAAATCTGAAAAAAATCAAAACATTTCATTTTGACATTTTTGTGAAACAAAATCTTGTGATTTTTTTTGTGTGTGTGTGGCTTGAAAGAACTTTTTATTTCAAAATTTCCTTTACATTTATTTAAAAAAAAAATCAAAAATAGTCAAAACTGACACAAAACATTTTGAGTTTGTTAAAATGAAGTGGTTTGTTAAACCTGAAATTTTTACTTTTTGATTTGCTGGAATGTTGAAACGATACGTTCTTGGTTCGGCCTGAAACTAGTATAATTTTTTCCCCCAGAATTGTCAGCAAACCCAAAAGTCCATTGTTCACATGGGATGTAACCATGATAACAGGAAGTGACATGCAGCGAGATTTGCATATTAAGGGTCTGTCTGTCTTCTGTGCCTATATGACTGTAGAGTAGTACCTGTGCACCTCACAGTGCTAAACATATAGCAGGGGTGGGCAATAATTTTTGCAGGGGGGCAACTCCACGAATTTTGGTAAGTCGTCACGGGCTGCACATTTCTACTATATTAATGGAGGGGGTGCGGGGTCTGGGAGGGAGTTTGGGTGCAGGAGGCAGGTCTGGGCTGGAGCAGGGGGCTGGGGTGCAGGAGGGAGTGTGGGCTCTGGGACGGAGTTTGGTGCAGGAGGGGGCTCCGGGCTGGAGCAGGGGATTGGGGTTCAGGAGGGAGGGAGTTTGCGTGCAGGAGGGGGCTCTGGGCTGGGGCAGGGGATTGGGGTTCAGGAGGGAGGGAGTTTGCGTGCAGGAGGCAGCTCTGGGCTGGGG
>NW_020664561.1:6013137-6066076 GCF_002925995.2 Terrapene triunguis | reverse complement strand
CACAGCTGTTTGAGTATGTACCCAGAGTCCTGGGCAGGGAGGGGTAACACATGCACCTGCCCATGCTATGTTTGCTTCACTGCTGTTGTTACTCGAGTTAGCTAGATCAGTTATGTCTACACGTGCTGCAATCACACCGCCCCAGCTGCAGTGTAGACGTACCCTAAGGGTGAAATCCTGGCCCTAGGGAGGTCAATGGGAGTTTTGCCATTAACTTCAATGGAGCCAGGATTTCTCCCTATATTCCTGCAGTGCTGTAGTCTTACGGCGGGCAGATTGTTTGTTAGTCTGCCAGAGCCTGATTCTCCGGCTGCAGGATGTAAGCAGCTATCTGATGGTGAAAGGACAGGAGCCCCAGGGAATGCAGCTCTCTAGGCACGGTGGTGGGAATAGGGGCGAGTGTACTGAGGCGTAAGGAAGTGGGATGGAAGGTGGAAAGCTTAAGAATTTAGGCCAGGATTTTCAAGGGAGCCTAAGAGAGTTAGACACCCAACTCAATAGGATTTCATTGGGCAAATCACCATTGGGTAAAGTCTGTTCCTCCTGCACATACCCAACTCTCACTGAAGCCAATGGGAGTTATGGCTCTTGGATTCTCTCTGTTTCTTGCTCTCTTCTGGAATGCATTCCCCATTGGCCTGATTTTGTCCATGACTCCGGACAGTCCCACGTGGTGTTTCTCCAGGGAGAAAAGGCCTTCTCTGTTGTGGCTGCTTTGAAAGTCCCAGGTACATTTCTACAATATGGCAGCCTGTGCAGACAGCCAGATGCCAACTGTCCTGAGTGCAAAGCCCAGGAAGAAAGGGGAAGAAATGGTTAGTTACTTGATTATCACTTCAAAAGTTTTTTTTTTTTCTCTCTTACTTAATTGGCCTCTCAGAGTTGGTAAGACAACTCCCACCTGTTCATGCTCTCTGTATGTGTGTATATATATCTCCTCCATATATGTTCCATTCTATATGCATCCGAAGAAGTGGGCTGTAGCCCACGAAAGCTTATGCTCTAATAAATTTGTTAGTCGCTAAGGTGCCACAAGTACTCCTGTTCTTTTTGCGGATACAGATTAACACGGCTGCTACTCTGAAACCTTAGTTACTTTGGTGCTTTTCAAATTTTCTTCCCAATCTCCTGGTATGTTATTAAGCATAGATCTCATTTTGCTGCAGTTTAAAGGTGCACTACTGAGAAACCCAAAGGGGTCATTGACACAGATACAGTACACTCCTGTTTATCCGAATAGCCAGGAGGATATTGGAAACTTTTGGATAACTGGATGTTTGGATAAAGGGTAGTGCTATTAACTAACTAGGGTTACATGGGGGACACCCTGGATTCAGATAACTAGGATTTTCAGATAACTGGACTTGCACTGTACATACACTCCCTTTCTGTCCCCCAGTTTTCAATAACTCATAACTTTCTGAAGCATTCGTATTTGAAACTGAAATTTGCTAGGTTTGTTCTCTGCCCCTAGATGAATAGTTTGGAAAAGTTCAAGCCAAAACAGTTGAAGGACTTTTGACTGAGAGGAAGGTGGAAAAAATACACTTTCTCCTGAGGGGATCTAAAAGCTGAAATGGCTCAACTTTGAAAGTTGCAAGTTTTCATAGAAACAGTCCTCTCCAAGGAGCAGGGCATAACCTTGGAGGAAACTGGTTTTCATATGCCCCAGTCACGACCATTTGAAAACATAGTAATATTTGTGGCTAGTTTAATTCAGTATGGAGGAAGAAGCATGGTCCAGTGGTTCTACAGACTTCCTTTGTGAATTGGGCAAGTCACTTTGTTTCTCCATGCCTCAGTTTTCCATCTGTGAAATGGGGATAATAGCACTTCCCTACTTCACCGAGGTGCTGTGAGTGTAGATACATTGCTGATTGTGAGGTGTCAGGCCCTATGGCAATGGGGGGCCCATGTATGTATCATGGAGAGATTTCTTTAAGAAAGGATACACTGTATATGCATTCATGGGGTGCTAAAAGCCTGATCCAAAGCCCATTGAAATTAATGGGAATCTCTCCGCTGGCTTCACTTCACACCCTAAACTCCTTAGGTATGTACTTGTGAACAAACTGGTGACAGGTAGAATTCATTCGGAGTTGGGTGGAGTTGCAATGAGTGTGGTTTGGACTATTGGCTCATAACTAGTCACAAGAAGTGGAGGTGAGGAACTTGTGTTTGGAGTAGCACAGGGGTCAGTGATTCTGCTAGGTTAACTTATGTAGCCTGTTTTCTTTGAATCGCAGGGCAATAATGTTTTCTGATTCTGGGTATTTTGCATGGTGCAGTTTTCTTGTATTTGGGGAATTCGTTAGGTACCCTATAAATCAGATGCTGCTTTGATCAGTTGCTTCCACAACACTGAGCTGAAAATCCCAGGAAAAGAGCTCCCTGGCAGCCTCCGATGGCTTCTCTGAGCTACGGCCCGAATACACAGAGGCAGCAACGAGAAAGAAAAACAACAGCAAAAGTTATTCAAACTTTTTAAGTCGGGGGAGGCAGAAGGCTTAGTTCAAGTAAGGAATGAAACTCCAGGGAATCAGGATTGTTTTATTTAATCTGCGCTGTTTCACCATCCCTAGCTGGACTTGACCTATAACAGGTCTGCACACCTCCCTATCAATCTAGCTAACAGGACAGAGTTACTGGGGGCGTGGCATTACACATCTAATTGCCTCAGTGCAGAGCTCTGAGTACAATGGAAGTTCTCCCTTGGGAAGCAGCAGCAGAGCTAGCTCTGTATAGATGGCATTTATCCCACTAGAGTAAAGCTGGGATCAAAAGTGTTCTGGCCACAATTTTCAGATGGGACTAGTCATTTGGGGTGTCCAATTTAAGGCAGCTTAAAGGTCCTGAGCCTCTGCTCTCTCAAAAATAGGCTAAGGTGTCTCAAGTTGGACACTCAACATATGGGACATCCAGAATCACTGTCTTACGTACTCATATGGCTTTATAACTGTTAAAACACAAATTGTCAAGATCACATGTCACAATGTACACAGTAAATATTATTAAATCAAACTTTAAGTTCTGCAGCAGCATTTTTCTTACTTTGCCTATCTGTACATTTCGATTATTATCAATGGAAGTATTTTTTCATCAGTTTGTGTGTGTACGGTGATATTTACTGACATTTACCAATACATAGCAAATCCTTCCAAGCCTACCTATAGTTATTGTTTCTATAATAAAACGACCAAGGTTAGTGAAATACAAACTAAGAGGAAACATTTGGTCTGTCGTAATTTTAATAAAAATAGATTTCTTGGGAAACCTTTACATTCTATAACTGTATTATACGACTTGTACATTATCTGCAATTAATTGATAGTCACCAGGAGTATTTTTGCTTCTTTCAATGTATTCACAGAACTGCTAATCCCATTAGCTAAAATTAAATGTAATATCAGATTTCATAAATGTTAATTCCTTTATTAGCGAATAGGAGATGGAATCTATAATTTAACAGGGGCTTTTCCTCTCCAGCTCCCGGGATTCTAATATTGTGAGTAGAGTTGGTCAAAATATTTGTTGGGAATAATTTATGTGATGAATTTTTCCTTAACTAAGACCTGATTCAGGGAAGCATCCCTGTTCAGAAAGGGCACCGAAACACGTGCTTAAAGTTAAGCTTGTGCATAAGCATCTTTCTGAACTGGTGCCTAGATCATTTGCAAATATATCTTTAATTATTTGATCAATTTTGATTGATGGTTTGATTAGGTGAATAACATTCAGATACATTTTTTTTACATCAATTGTTGGGAAAAATAGATTCAAATGACTGTTGGTGTTATTGGCCCCGCTGTGATGGTGACCATGAGACTCTTCACTGATGGGTAGCAGAATGAACTTAAAAATCTACTTCAATGGGCACTTTACCTGAATAAGAACTGAGAAAGGACTACAGGATTTGCCCAAGTAAAAATACTATGTATTTGGCCAACATTTTCAAATATTGTTGCCTAAAGCTAATAATCTAAATCCATATTTAGGCACCTAACTATAAATGAACTGATTTTTCAGAGGTGCTGTGCTTCCATTGGCTTCAGGTTTCTAAATATGGATTTAGGTGGCGCACTTTAGGCACTGAAAATTAAAAATTTGGCTAAACTAGCTAACCACTGACTGTTATTAATGGGGTCCCACTCTTTGTGTGGCTTGCTTATATAACCCTTCTGCCCGTCTGAGTTGGCAGCAACAAGGGCCGGGTTCTGTATCTAGGGGTTCCATTTCAATAACGCAATGCAAAACCGGCTCAAGCCCCTACCCAGTGACCTGGGACAATTACATACCACCCCCCGGGAGCCTCTAAAAGGCAATACTTCCCCTCTCGCAAGCACAGAGTCTGAGTGTAGCAAAAGCCTTTTAATAAAGGAGGGAAACAATCCGGCATTATGTTGGGGAAACACCACAAACAGGATTCATAACACAAACCATGAGCAAAAGACCCACCCCACCCCAAGTAAGTTTGGCAGTATCCTTTTCCTCTCAGGGTCTTAAGTCCAACAACCCAAAAAATCACCCAAAGTCCCAAAAGTCCAACACCCCAAAAGTCTCTGTCCCTGGTCAGTGCATCCCCAGAGTTCAAAAGTTTATCCACAGAGTTTTACGCCCGGGGGGGGGGGGGGGGCACAGCAGTTCTAAGGGACACCTTATGTGGTCCGAGGCCAACTGCCCCGCCTCTCCATGGGGTTCTGCTGCAGCCTTCACTACCAGCCGTCCCGTGAGCTGCTCCAGCTGTCCTGCAAACTGCTCTGCTCCACCAGCTGCTCAGCAATATATCTTCAGGCCCCCCCACAGCACTCAGTGATTTCAACTCTCAGTAATTTTAGTTCTTTGGTGATTTCAACTTGTAGTAGGGGAGCCTCAGTGCTGGTGCACCATTGGCCCAAAGTGAATTCAGCTCAGCAGCCTGTAACTAGACTCCTAATGGAATTAAAATTAGCTCTGATATTCCCCAGTGTAGAGAGGAGAAAGTGCAATTGATATTTCAGGCACTCAAAAGGGGCCTATAACATCAGATACAAATACCTGTCCCCAGACTCTCTCAATTCACCAGGTTTTGGAACCCATGTCCCTTGTCTAGTGAGTGCTACCTAGTTGATGGCGAGTCTCTCTGTCATAAAACAGTTTCATTGTCCTTGATTCACATAATCAGGGTAACAACCCTTTATTCTTCCTGCCCCAGTAACAGAGAAACTGGGGATCCCACAGCAGCCAAAATGACCATTTAGGCTCATGCTAGGCGGGGTGGGTGTGCCTATGCAAACAAGATCAGCCTCTGAAGTTCTTTTCCACAACTCGCCACAATTCACCACCAGATGTCAGGGTAAAGCTCATCCTGACTCTGCTTACACTTATTTAGACTGTAAACTCTTTAGGGCACAGACTGTCTCTTAGTACGTGTATGTACAGTGCCTGGTGCAACTGGGCCCTGGTCTTAGTTGCAGTATTGCCAACTCTTGTTGTTTTATTGTGAGCCTTGCAGTGTTTGGTGGTTCTTTTTCAAGCCCCAGCTCCTGGAGCCATGTGAATAGGTGAGAACCTTGGCTTTCATTTTTTTTAAAAAATACATCAGTCTCTAGCTTTCATAGCTGGGGAGTAATGCTTGAAAATGTGACCCAAATGCAGACTAAAAGTTTAAAAAAAAAAAAAAAAAAAAAACCAGCCGAGCAGGAGATCAATAAAAAGAACCTTCAATGTATTATTTTTTAAAACATCTCATGATTTTTAAGCCTATCTTATGATTTTGGGAGCTTGACTCATGATTTGTGAATGCTTGGGGTTAGCAATAGTTCTGCCATGTTACCAGTAATAAATCATAATAAGAATGGGAGTTATGCAACCTATCAAGAAGGGAATAGGCCCTATAGAGAATTATACAGCCACATCGAGAGGAGCCCATGACCCATAAATATTTCTTCTTCCTATGTCCTCCATCCTGTAATCAGAGCCACCCATTTGCAGGATTAGGGCCCTTAACTGAGATGGTCTAATTTAGCAATTTACCCCAACTGATGATCTGTGCCCTCAATTAATGCCCAGAATGCAATGAATTATTATAGCCATGATGCAGCACAGCTAATATCTCTCACCCTGATCCTGCAAGAACTTTCGCATGTGCTTAAATTTCATGTCAATGAGACAACTCACTTGCTTAAAGTTAAACCCATTGGTAAGTCTGCAGATTAGGGGCTAATTCAGGTGCCATGTGGAATGTGCTAGCATTTTAAAATCTGTTTCAAAGAGGACCAAATAACACAAGGCCCTTTTTTATTTTCTTTGTAATCCTACAAATTTCCAGGAGTGCTTCCAGCAGAAATACTGCTTTAGCACATGTTCCCCTTGTGGAGGTAGATGAGCTGCCCTTTAAAATCATTTTAATCTTCCTGCCCCCCAAACTTTTTTTTTCTGTTTTGAAAATCCTATAAACATTTAAATATCCCAACCTAGGAGCTTAAATTAAGGGTCTTTGTCAAATAAAACTGGTCTTTACAGGTTGTTATGAGCTGCTTTCTCTGAATCAGAGCGTGGTTTCCATCAGAGGAAGGAAACAGTAAAGTTCTCACAGAGAGAGAGAGAGAACATTTACCACTCAGGAAAAGGGCCTGGGGTTTGTTGGATGAAAGCTTTAATTTAGCTCAGGCTCACATCTTGTGAGTTCATTCCGAGAGCCAATGGAAAGAGATTATTTTTGGACTGAGAATCGGCTTGGGTCTCTCTTTTAATTTAACAAAATTAGAGATATCCAGAGTCATGTGATTCTTGGAAAAGGATAGCACCAAGTGACAGCTCATTGATTAACTCACACACACACTTACCTACCTCCCTCCGCTTTCCCCCGGAAATATCAGAAGTGTTTTAAAAGAACCTTGAGGTTTTCCTTTGTGGAGCTCTCAGCAGCATAACCTCTAATGGTAAGGGTTGTGGGGGCACACTTTCTCCCTGCCCCACAGATCTCAGTGGGAAAGGGGCCACCCTTCTGCAAAGAGGCAGGAGCTGTCCTCCAGGGACATCTGCCTCTTAGCTGTCCCCCTCTCCATGGCTGATTTGACTCTTGCAGGATCTATGTTGCACATGGGAAGATCCTCCAGGGGCTGTTCAGTAGCAGCCACAGAACTTACCCAGAGGAAGGTAATTGCCACATGGAAACCCAGGTGCACAGCAGGGGATGGAATGCAGCACTTCTTCTGCTCCATGCCCTGTCACCCTCAAGCCCCTCATGGAGCCCCATGTGCACCACCAGAGGGACCAGGTAGGGAGAGGATGCTGTGGAGGAAACATCCTTCTGAGAGGAGTCCCTCGGGATGCAGATCGATGGGGGATGGGCCAGGCTACAGGAACAGAGATACATGCACATGCAACCTCACAGACAGAAAGGGTAATTCTCATTTTAAAAAATGCAGCTCCCTTGCCCTTCTCTAGTGGTTGAAGATGCTTGTTTTTAGTCTTGTGCCACACAGTTTGAGGTCATCAGGCTGCATGAGACAAAGCTTGTGATAGGGGTATTCAGTCTGGAAAATTTTGGCTGCAAACTAGGGGCCAGCTCTTCAGCTGGTATGAACTGGTACACCTCTGCTGATTTCACTTTACACCCACTGAAGATCTGGCTGTAGGTTCCTCCATTAAGTGTGGGCAAACCAGTGCAGACAGATGAACAGCTCATCTAAACCTTCTCCTAACACTCACCCCGAACCTGAGAGGAACCTTCTTATGGGCCAAAAGAGTTTGGATAAAATTTTTAAAGCTTATTTTTCATTTATTCATATCTTCTGCACTCAATCTGCAGCGGCAGTCAAAAAAAGCAGACAGACTGTTGGGAATCCTTAAGAAAGGGATAGATAATAAGTCAGAAAATATCATATTGCCTCTATATAAATCTATGGTATGCCAACATCTTGAATCTGTGTGCAGATGTGGTCGCTCCATCTCAAAAAAGATATATTGCAATTGGAAAAGGTTCAGAAAAGGGCAACAAAAATGATTAGGGGACTGGAACGGCTGCCGTATGAAGAGAGATTAATAAGACTGGGACTTTTCAACTTGGAAAAGAGACAACTGGGGGGGATATGATAAAGGTCTATAAAATCATGACTGGTGTGGAGAAAGTAAATAAGGAAGTGTTATTTACTCCTGATAACAGAAGAACTAGGGGGCACCAAATGAAATGAATAGGCAACAGGTTTAAAACAAACAAAAGGAAGTATTTCTTCGCACAACGCACAGTCAACCTGTGGAACTCATTCCAGAAGATGTTGTGAAGGCCAAGACTATAATAGGGTTTAAAAAAGAACTAGATAAATTCCTGGAGGATAGGTCCATCAATGGCTACTAGCCAGGAATGGTGTCCCTAGCCTCTGTTTGCCAGAAGTTGGGACTGGATGACAGGGGATGGATCATTTGATGATTACCTGTTCTGTTCATTCCCTCTGAAGCACCTGCATTGGCCACTGTCGGAAGACAGGATACTGGGCTAGATGGACCTTTGGTCTGACACAGTATGACTGTTCTTATGTTCTGGCCTCTCCTTGCTCTAGGGAATACCCTGAAAAAGACCTTTCTCATGAGACTTCCAGTGCAGTTGGGTAGTCAGGTGGTTTCAGTTAGTTTGTGCCAGTATGAAGATGCTTGGTTACTAAAGGCAAAACTTTTCTCCCTTATGCCAGTGTAAATCCAGAGCAAACAACTCTATTGACTTCAAACCGAAACATACAGAGGCAGTCTCTCAGCTGGGGTAACCTGGCATAGCTCCATTGACTTTGATTCACATTAGGTGAGAATCTAGCCTACAGACTGCATTGGAGTTACTCTCGATTGCCACTGTTGGAACTGAAATCAGAACCCAACGTATTCAGCATTTTAAATAATGTACCCCTTAAAGAGGCTTAATGTTGCTTTGTCGCTAGGGGGTTAGTTCGCAGCCTGGCTGGAGCCAGTGGCAAGAATTGGTTATCAGATTGCTGATTACCTCTGACAGGCTATTCTAAAAGGAAAAATTAAAACACATATCAGCCTGATTGTAGCTCGATCCAAATGCTCTGAATTTGTCAGCCACAGAAACTGAAGGAGTGGGGTTGAGGAGAGTAATTTATTGCAAAATCTCTGAAGAAGGGGCACTAAACATCAACTTCTTAACTGTCCATCCTAAATTAGCTGCTCGCTGCCAAACACATTGAAGCAGAGTATGTGAGTGCTCTGTTTATGGTGCATAATCTGCACGGCAAATTCCGTACTTTGCAGCCGATGATAAATAGATCTTTTAAAGGTTGTAATTTCTCATTTAACTGATGCCAGTTGCAAATACTTTGTGCTGAGGACTAATCCTTCCATGCCAAATAAAATACAGTGGAAGTCTGTGGCATGTTTTTCAACGTATTGTTAGTTACAACCCCCTGACAGAACACATTCTATGCCAAAGATAAATGCTCGGCAGCCCCTTGCCAACTTCAGTCCAAAAGGGCTTTTCTTGGATGTCCTCTTCTGTGTGGAAAATGCTTTTCTGTTTTTCCAGCACACACTTAACAAGCTGCATTTTAAAAACCCTATTTCAGGATCAGACGGCCAATTCTGTATTAAGGGTCCTCTCCTGACTGGATTTAAGGCCCATCAGCTCTCCAGTTTTTTAAACACTATCACTTGCATTTACACAGGGCTTTGCATGTTTCAGGAACTGTCCAAAAGTTAATTAATCCCCACAGTGCCCCTGTGAAGCAAGTATTATATACCCAATCTACAGGTGTGGAAACTAACGCACAGAGCAGTGCCATAACTTGCCCAAATTCACAGAGAAAGTCAGAGAAGAAGGATAGGAAAGTCAAGATGGAAAAGGCTGGAGCTGTCTCATAGGGTTCCCATTAGTAGAGACCTGCAAATCTGTGGATATCCGTGGCCCATGTTTGCGGATCAGACGCGGATACAAATTTTGTATCTGTGCAGGGCTCTACCTATTGGCAGTAGAGAGGTAGACTTGAAGTTGATTCTCTGCTAGCTTCTTGATTAGCTTGCTCAGAAATGGGAGGGACGCCGAGCAGTAATTTGTGAGTCAACTACATTAAGTAATGGTTTCTTAAGTTCTGCTCAGGGTAATTCATGTTTCAAGGCAGGAGGCAGATTTCCTTCTTCGAAGGAAAGGTTGGTGATCCCAGTTATGAAGGGTTCCAAATTCTCTAACCTCTCTCACTGGCCCGGAGTGGTAGGTCATGGCTCAGATTTCTATTAGTGCTTCCTAAGCATGAATGGACCAAATCCTTGGAGGGAGGAGGTTACTGGGCCCAGGCTTGGCTTGGCTTGCTGCCCCTGATGTCCAGAGAAGCCATCTCAGGTGTGGGTGATCTCAGGGAAGTGGGCTGGTAGCTCCTCACAACAGAGGTGCTGGGTTCTGGAGTTCAGGACAAGCATTGCTGGTTGAAGACTTGATTTTCAGTCTGGGTTAGTTATGTGGGGTGTGACTCAGTGAGCGACGGTGGAAAAAAAGATCTCTTTGTCTCCTCCACAGCAGGAATGTTGACTTGTAAGAATCCCTTCTGGCAAAGCCTATTTATGCCTGTGCTGATGCCCCTTCCCACTTCTCTGATTGGGTCATATGAGAGCTTTGGAGGTTGCCGTGAGAGGAAGGAGTGTCCATCCTACAGTGATTGTAGTGTCTGACTGGTTCTTCTGTCCCCCTGGGCCTATTGGCTGGGTAGGATTTTCCTAAGAACATTTGGGAAAGAAAAAGGGCCCATGATGTGCTTTCATGAGCAGACCACCACAGTGGTTCCTTCTTGCCTAGAGACAGGAACAGCTCGGCCTTCCACCTGAATGAGCTGGTGATCTGCACAGGACAGAAGGGGGAATAGCATTGTACACTCTGTCTACGATCAGCCCAAAGATGAGGCCTAGGGTGTGACTGGTTGTGTAGTCCCAAAGGCTATCTATGAGAAACCAAGTTGGTTCTGAGCCCAGCTGGCAGAGGTCTTGACAGCACAAATGCTGCGCTCCCTGCAGGCAGTGACAATAATGACTGTCAGGAACCAGGAGAGCCCTGTGTGGATACAAAGTTTGTATCCGCATCTGATCCACAAATATGGTGTGCGGATGCTCTAGCAATCAGGTCCTCAAGGGAACCTCTGCCATTTGGTAATCTTAAAAAATGAATGGCATGCCCACCTTGGCCTGTCGCACAGGTTAAATGGAGGTATTTAGTAACCTTTCCACTAAGTTGGCATTTCAGTGACACTCATTTTGCACACCTCCTGAATGCTGAGCTGGTACAAGCCAACACTGTCACTGACACCTAGTTTCTAGCCACCCTATACCCATCATGTGGCCCTTACCTTATCATTTATGCCACCGCTGAGTTTGTCCCACTGGATGAAATTCATCCCTGGAGTAACTCCATTGATGTTGCACAGAGAGGAACTGGCCTTCTATGTTCATCTCGGTCTAGATCTCTGATTTGTTGCGTCTGCCTGATGTGCGTTTGGTTAAGGTACTAAACACAGAAAAGACCCTGCCTGTCATAGGGCATGCCTGCCTTGTAGTGCCCCCAGCTGAGTTAGTGTGGCGATGCAGCGATTCCCTGCCTCAGTTTCCCTTCTCAGGAAACCAATAAATCCACTTCAGGCCATCTTGATGCTTGACTCAATAAATACCCTCCTGGGAGGCTGATTTATTGTAAAACGTCATACAAAAGGGTCCATAACAAAAAGTCCCAAATAAACAAAAGGTGCGTCTGGCTTTTAGGGTTCCCCTGAAGCCTGTCCTGTAAGCTCTGTTCCCAGTCCCTTCATGGTCATTTCTCAGTCTCCGTGACTTCTCCTTATGGCAGAAGCCCCAGCCCTCCTCTTGGAGCTGGGTCATTCAAGCAATTATTGTCCCTCTCCTTACCAGGGCTCCCCATCTTTCCTTCTGGAGCTGGGTTGTAGCCAGCTTCTTCCTCAGCCAGCCCCACTTGGTCCTCAGGCTCAGAGGGTTTAGCAGTCTTCTGCAGTATTTATGCTGGTCCCCTTCTCCCAGCTCATCCCTGATTGGTTGGGTGAGAGGGGAGTTTTGCTCCGCCCCTTCTGCAAGGCTCCAACTCTTAAAGAAGCAATAATGGGATTTCCTCCCAAACACTTCTTACTTGCAAGACTGCTTCCTCTCTTCCAATATCTCCCAGGTCCTCGTGTCTACAATGAGACCTTTCAACTCGTAAAGAGCCATGCCAGATGGCAGGATGGACTTACCATTAGCCAGTAGTGCCTTCAAAGGACAGACTACCCCGCCACGCTGGCCTTTGGTGGATATAAGGCCTGGTCTACACTGGGGTGGGGGATCGATCTAAGATACGCAACTTCAGCTACGAGAGTAGCATAGCTGAAGTCGATGTATCTTAGATCGAATTAAAATTACTTACTTCGCGTCCTCGCGGCACGGGATCGACGGCCGCGGCTCCCCTGTTGACTTTGCTTCCGCCTCTCGCACTGCTGGAGTTCAGCAGTCGACGGGAGAGCAATCGGGGATCGATTTATCGCGTCTACACTACATGCGATAAATCGATCCCCGATAGATCAATCGCTACACGCCGATCCGGCAGGTAGTGTAGACGTACCCTAAGTGAGGCCAGGGCACTAGATTATCTTTGGGCAGTTTGGTGGCATCTTTCAGTCTCTAGGTAGCACTAGGACTTATTCTGTTTATTCCCTTTTGTGGCCTTGCATAGTTACAACAATCTGACATTTAAATACATTTGATTTTAGCTTCTGTTTCTTGCCCCTACTCTAGATATTCAAACATATGGCTGGAAGTGTGCTAGGAGAGATTTGTGAACTGAACTGGTGTGGGAAACATAAAGCTCTGCTGGTTTCCGTATCTCGAATAAAGTGATCCTGCTTTGATATAATGACCATTCACAAGAGATGCTCAGTGGTTGTATGATAGTTGACACATGGGGCATTGAAATGTTTACCTTCAGAGAGAGAACACATTGGTTACATTTTATTGGCTGTTAAAATATTTCAGGTTTTTGTTGTTAACATTGTCATTTTTTTGGTTTTCAAACACTGATTTTTTTAAAAACCAAAAATAGTTAATTTTTTCAGTTTTTGCTTTTTCATGAAAAAAATTGTCAGAAGGAATTTTGGAAAAACGAAACAAATGAATTTTAAAATCTTCCCATACAAGAATTATTGGCTTCTTTTGGCCAACTCTATGAAATTTATCCAAGGTTCCGTATTGCCAGCCCTGGAGGCAGAAATTCTCTTTCAGCAGAACACAGGAAGCATGGAAATGGCAATATAAATCCCTCAGCACTGCCCTGCCAACATGTCTAGACAGTCCATAGCCAAAGGTGAAAGCATAGCTTCCTCTTTGGCCCATTCAAGTGTTGGCCTCTCTGACGAGACAAGCGTAAAAGTGATGTCATCATCTACTGTGATGGTGGCTTTGTATCCAAGATCCGGATTTGTGGCTGAGCTAATTGACTGACTGCAAATAGACCATGAAACAGTCATCGCATGACTTTTGTTCACTGAGACACCATGGCCTAGTGGTTAGAGTAGGGGGCTGGGGCTTCCACCCCTTGTTCTTCTAGCTAAGTGACTTTGGGTGAGTCGTTAAATCTCTTTTCTTCAATTTACTCATCCATAAAATGGGGATGATGATAACATGCACCTAACAGGAGTGTGGTAAATTGTATGCGTTTGAAGTGCTTTGAGATCCTTAGATTAAAATGCAACAGAAGGGCAAAGTGCAATTACTGCTCTGAACCAAATTTAAAGCAGTATTCTTTAGCTCATTACCAATCCGTTGAATCATCCAGACTTCCAGGTTGGGGTGTCAGTTAGTTATGACTGATTAAGGGCAGTAAAGGAGAATTATTTGATAATATATTCATCACATGGAAGTGAAGATCATTATGCAATATTGCGCAGTGTAGATTCCAACATATCACTCATTTCCCCCAATTCTCAAAAGCTCTGATAATAATTACCCTGCCTCTTCTATGGGGAATTTATAGGTTTCCATTTCTCATCCTTTTGATTTCAAATCTCTAGATAGCTGTTAGACTTTGGCAGAGGACCATTCAAAATACATTCCAAATATTCATCATTCCAAAAGGTTAAGAGACATAAGATGGAACAATTTATTAGCTAATGTGAAATGCATTCAGTGTATATAATAGGCTAAGTATACAAGTTGGGTCAGATTCTGATCTCCGTTTACACTGTTGTAAATCTAGAGAATTCCAAAGAAGTCAACAGAGTCACTCTGGATTTACACCATTATAGACTAACTCTGAATCTGGCCCATAGTTTTGCTAATTCTGCAGAATCTTGTTATCTTGTATGAGTTGCAAGTTGTACCTAAGAAAACACAGACTCTTCCTTTCTCCAGTCCTATCATCTTTCAGCTAGAACCTGCTAATAGCAGGCTACCGGTTTCAGTGAAAAGAATGAGAAACAAAGTTAGTTTTTTAAATAGCTCTAAACTCTCTAATCCCACAGACTCCATACTCTGACAATGCTAGATAAAAAGGTATTTATTCAGCATCCATGGAACACAGTACCTCTTTGGATGTTCCATTCTTGGATGAGGCATGTAGCCTGGAAGCTAATAACCAGGCTCAAGTTCTGTTGTTACTGGATCTCCTATGCCATCATTTTTCCAGGCCTGATCAGGAGGGACCCATAAAATGCATTAGTGGTTTAGATCGGGATTTCTAAATGAAAATCTGCTAATGGTTCCAAGATGCATGCGTTACTTGGGGGAAATCATCTAACTGGGTCAAAATACATTTGGATATTAATGAAAGGAAAATGACCTTTTCAGAGATCTGACCACAATGTTCTTTTTCATGTTCATTTGCATCTTATGTTTTCCCATAACATCCTGTCAATGCCGTGAATTACAGCACTATTGATCCAGTCCTTGGTAACAAGAACTAACAGGATTTGGCACACTAGGTGATCTGTAGCTGACATTCTCTAGCTGTCTGAGGTCTGCATGTTAAAATTATAAACAGATGAAATATCTATTGCAAATACCTTTCTTGTTTACTGGGGAGGCCAGCTGGCATTCATATCACACAGGCCATTGACTGTGGGCCCACATGGGCCATACATACAAAATAACATGTCAAAGTGAATTTCCAGATACAGGTGGGACAAGGCTATGTAGTAATGACTCTTCCCAGCAGCAAAGCTAGCTCGCTGTGGGACCCAAACAAGCAAAGATATTCATGAATCAAGTACTGTAGGAATGAGTAAATCTTTGCCAGTGCAGGCTATAGGGAGTTCTGGGTGGCTTTGTAGAGCATTGTAGTTCCCGCAGAGTTTCGAAAAGGCCGTTAGGAATGCACAAAATGCCAAACAATTGGTTTGCAATCTTTTTTTTTTTTTTTTAAATTCTCCTTGCAAAAATATTTTTTAGTAGCCCTGTGCAAAATGTCTTTCATTTCCCCATTCTTCCCAATTGAAACCCACATGGATTTTTGCAGTTTTCTGAGTACAAAGTAAAAACAAGTGAAGCCGCATGTGTTCCCGGCCACAGATTGGCCTGTTTGAGAGAGCGGCTGGAAGGCACAATGGGCAGCAACCTTGTTGGCCTCTAGCCAGTACCACAATATAAATGAATAATAATAATGATAACAGGTGAGATTCTGTGTGTAACCCACACACCTCCTGGCTGTGGTGTTCTGTCCCATCTAGTGGCTCTGAGACCACTTAGAGAGAGATTAATGAGTCTGCTCTAGAGCCTTAGCTAACAGTCATATGGCTTTTAGCTCATGCAATAGAGGCTCATGCACTAAGCTCCCGAGGACCCAGGTTTGATCCTGCCCGCTGACGACCACAGTCTGTCTGTATTACATGTGCTCCACAGAACTCACAGCCCGGGGGATGCAGGTTGAGCTGTATTTAAGCCACCTTTGTGCCTGCCAAATCCTGAGCTGCTCTTGAGAGCGTCCCCTACCCTAAAGGATTGCCCAGTTGACTGCAGTGCTACCTGGAGTCTCCACAGTGCTGCATGTTCCGATCCTGCCTCTGACACACCCCTCTCACCCCCAGCCCCATCCTAAGCTTGCTCCTACACCAGGGCTTGCAAGAGGGTCCTCTGACAGCAGCATTACCACTCTCTCCTGCAATGCCTATGCCCAGGGAAGATATGGGGCTTTAACAAACCCTTCACATTGCTCCAGCACTTTTATGTGATATGCAGGGACCAGAAAAGGGCTGAGGATCTTGTAATAATCTGTAAAAACAAACACACTATATTTTGTCATACTGGAAAAAATGTAAACGACGAGGCGATACCCTCCAGGTGTTCTGCTTTTTATGAGTATGGTCCAAAGATGATGGGTTAAATTCTGCCTAGATATGCACCACATGCAATCCGTTAACTTCAATGGGGTCACTGAAGATTTAAAAGGGCAGGAGTACGGTCTGATGGTTTTTTTTGCTGGTTTTCCTGAGGGTGCAAGTTAAAACCAGACAGGTATTGGGTACTCTCCTCCCTCATAAGTCATATACATCATAGGCTTTGAATAAGGAGAATGAGATCGCTAAGAATTCACCAGAGCCAGAGGGATGTTGCAAATTCCATCCTGTTTTACGATGACTCCAGGAATTCTGGGAGGCTTTGCCACCTAGCATGGCTTCTCCACCAAAGTGTGAGATCTAGTGAGGGCTGGAGCACTCTGCCAGGATAACAGATAGGAAATAATATCCCCAAAGTTGGTTTTACTAGAGTTTTATTCCTCCAGCTGTCCAAAAAAAAAATAAATACAACCAGCAGTTTGGTCTCTGAAATGCCGGGGGGTCCTTAGGAATACTCCGTGTTTCTCTGCTGATTTCTATTTACACTATGACTTATGGGGGTCTCATGTGGCTTTAAACCTGTGCACAGCTGCAAGATGTTTGTGGGCTTTGTCCAATTAAAGTGATCAGTCAGGCACTCCTTACTCTTGCCCAATACAAGGAGAAAGGTATACAAGTACAGAAAATAGAGGGCACCAGCTAAAATTAAAGGGGCAGCAACCGTAAAAGAGATATATGGAAATACTTTTTGTTGATGCATTTTACAATTACCTTGTGGCACGTACTGCTTCTGGATACTAATGAGGCAAATTGATTAGTATCGTTTGCTTGTGAGTGGGATATTTCCTCATTGCCTTTTCCATGGTATTTTGCTCCTTCTTCTGAAGCATCTGTTACTGGCCACCATTGGAGATGAGATACCAGACTAGATGATCACTCATTGGGGTCAGGAAGGAATATGACACTAACCCATTGATGATCCAGGAATTTTCACAATGAATGAACAGAGAGAGAGTTTTTTTAGAGGGAAAAAGGAAAAGTTGTGAAATGAGATGGTGACAGAAAAGGAAAGCAGACACGCAGACACGCTGCAGGAGGAAGTGAAAACAGAGTGTAGGCACTTTTTAAACTGTGTTATACAATATTTGATTTCAAACAGTTGCATTAAACGATATGAAGGGTTTTTGGGTAGCAAGAGACACCGGGAGACATGACTGAGGGGATGAGGAACAGATGGCCGGAGATGCAGATGTTGTAAACCTGGCTTTGAAGCCAGCAAAGATTTATGCCCAGGCTTATATTTTCACTCTTGAGTAGTGCTATAGACTTCAATGTTAAACGCGTGTGTAAGTTTTGGCAGGGTCAGGGTCTTGTGAATGTGAGGTGGGCGATGGACCCAATGTTTCTATATATAAGGGAGGGGATGATATCTATTGACTTTGTAGAGCTGGCTTTGGGATTGTTTTGCATAATTTTATGTCACTGTGTGTTCTTTAAGAGATATGACGACAGGCACCAGAGGATTGGGGTGTGTTGACCAGTTACAAACACAACATAGGGTATGTCTATATTGCAGTACGAGGTGCAATTGCAGGTTGGGTAGAAATACCTGTGCTAGCTATACCTGTGGTAGCATGATTAAAACTAGCACTGTAGATGCGGGGCTTCCAGCTTCTGCAATGCAAGTACATGCCATGGGTACTGGCGGACTTATACATCTTGTGCTGACGCCTGCCCAGTCACACCTACACTACTATTTTTAGCTGTACTAGTGCTTGTAAACCTAGTGCAAATACATCCACTGGAGCTGCAATCACACCTCTGATTGCAGTGTCGACATGCCATAGATTCATAGTTTATAGAGCCAGGGGACCTTCGTGGTCATTTAGCCTGACCTCTATAATTTGCCACTGGCAAGCCTTTTTACAATGTGTTTGTTTTTGATTCATTTCCCAAGGACCAACATGATAAGTCACATAAAAATTACAATATGTAAAATAAAATATGAAACAGACAAGGAATTCCAAACACATGCCTTGGAGCCTGAGATACATAGAGGACTTACTATATTATGGGAACCATCTGACCTGGAGCCCTGGTTGAAAATCCTGCTACAAAAGGAGAACTAACCATTCTCCTTAATAATTGCTGAAAGATGCAAAGGGCTGGGTCCGTGCACGTGTGTTGGGGCGGAGGGGTGTGTGACAAATCCCAACTGAAATCATATCCAGAGTAAACGGAACCCCGTTACAGCAGTTTAGTCTGGTCTGTGGGATCTAGTGAGATGCTCATTGACTTTATATCAAATTATAAATATGATTATAGGTGTATTTTTTCCAGTAAATACATTTTTCAACGGTTAACAGCTACTGACAATTTTTCCAAACTACTGGTATGAGAGAATCTGTGCCCTTCTTCCAGTTCTATCAGGATTACATTTGTGCCCAACATCAGTGCTACACTGCTGTCGGAGGTGTGACTGCAGCATGTGCAGACATAACTAGATCAAAGCTAGCTCAGGTAACACAGATAACAAGAGCACTAAAGCCGCAGCAGCACGGACGGCCGCATGGCTGCTCTGATGGAGTACATACCAGGGTCCCAAGTGAGCTTGTACAGCTTCACTGCTATTGCTGTTCAAAGCTAGCTCAGGCATGTCTATACTTGCTACAGTCACACCACTTATTGGTGTGGTGTCTACACTCCAGCTAAAGGTGTAGTTTCCAGATCAGGGGCAGACATACCCATGTTAGCTCTGATTGAGCTAGTATGCTAAAAATAGAAGAGTAGTCATGGTGTGGATATACAGTATGTATTTGGCAGCTCTGGTTGCTCAGGAAATAATACATACATGTATCCACACACATAAGTTCATTTTACATTTAAAGAAGGACTCGATCTTTGTTTTGAATGAAAAATACAACATGTGCTTGCTGCTTTCCAAACTTATCACCCTTACTCTTTTGAGAACAGGTGAATTTTCTGAGAATTAACAAGTAAATCTGTTTTTTTAGTTTGAGTTAAATTAAATATAAACTGGGTCCTTTAAGACATTTAGCATCTGACTCAGTCTTTTCTTTGTCCCGAATAACTTTAACAATGGTATAATGTAGATCCAAACTTTCTATATAGTTAAAATCAGTTAAAGTCTTGTGCACAGGCTATATCTGAAAAAAAAAATCAACTAATTTAACAATGATAGTGTGCCATGAGGGGGGCAAATGTGAATTTTTTTTTATGTGTTTTAAAAATCAGTACAACCTGATCTGGGATCACAAATATTTAACTGCCTTAATTATAATTAGAGAGACAATGTGGGTGAGGTGATATCTTTTATTGAGACAACTTCTGTTGGTGAAAGCTTATCTCTCCCACCAACAGAAGTTGGTCCAATAAAAGATATCACCTCACCCACCTTGTCTTGCTTCACCCACACAGTTGTTATTGGGGCATTTAGTGCACTGGATGAGGTACACTCCATGTTTCAATAAGTGTGTGTAGGAGCCATGGATCTTGAAAGGTGTGTTCTGGGGGATGTTGATCATTGTAGCAGTGGAGATATGTCTGCAGGTTTTGCATCTGTTTTTCTGGCAAGGTCTGGTGCCACTTTGAGTGTCCTGGTCTGTGGGGAGCTTGCTTCTGATGAAGTTGGGGGGGGTTGTTTGAAGGCCAGAAGAGGGGCCTTAGAAACTATTTCTTTCAGGATGTGGTCCCCAGCAAGTATGGTTGTAATTGTTTAATGAGGCCCCCTCTGGGTTCCAGTGTGGTCACATCTAGTGGTGTGCGGTCAGATGGTTTTGGTTTTTTAAAAATTATAATTGTGTGGTCATTGCATTGTGTCACTACAGGGCAGATTTAAGTTTGTGTGGGTCACTTGCTTGGGCATTTCTTACCTGAACAATTTTATATTTCTTTTAATTGTAACCTTAACTCTTAGTTTCCTGAGTTTACAGTGCTTGGTTTGGGCTAATGGCAACAACTCTGTAATGACTTTTAAAAATACAAATAGAGGTTTTGTACTTCTAAGGGGTGTTTGGAAGGATATTTTGTGCAGGTTTGAGAGCAAACCCTTACATGCTTGGGTCTCTTCTCCCCCTTTTTCTCTCTGTGCTCACACCTGTCTGCTGCCTTTCCAGTTTCAACTTTACTTCTGCTACTCCTGGTAAATAGACTCTTGCAGAGTGTGAGGAATGCATGAGAGGGATGTCAGCATGAGACACCATGTGCAAATGACCCTCAACAAGGGAGTGATGAAATTGACCATACACCAAATGCTGTCCAAGGCACAAAATAAACTGAAGAAAAATAGAGAGAATTTTTCTCTCAACTCTCTTTCCATGGTAGCGGTCTTCGGGGTTACTGCTAGCAATAATAAATAGAAATTTTAAGGGGAAAAAGTGATCTTCAGATTGACACAGTCTCTTTAAGGTTGCAATTGAAACCTTAACGTTGGCATTTTCTAACCACTGAACGTTTGAAGATGTTCTCTTAAAGAGACTTTTTGAGAGAACATAATATACATTCATATGACGATTTTTTTTCCAGTTTCACTGACTCACAGAGCAACTCAAAAACATATGCACTCTGCTCCTGAAACTGGCACTGCCTCTCCAGAATTTGTCTGTGTTAATGGTTTTTGCCTTCAGCAATTTGTAATGGGAAAGGTAACTTCTGTTGATAATTTGGAGTTGGACAGATTGCTATCATGCTGTAAGGATTGCTTTCATTATGTCTTTGTTAATTTCTTTTCATAAACAAACCCAATGCTAGTTTTGAATTCCTTTTCTCAGCCCTTTGCCCCTCTAAGTTTCCTGTTCTCTAGTGTGTAAAATTTATGCACAATGTGTTGGGTGGTGTGGGGAATTTCAAATATAAAAGGAAATGTCACTAGGGCCAAGCAAGGACCCAACTGGGCAAAGAGTTATGGCCATACACCAAGTTTCACTTTGGCAAGGAATCTCCTGGGATTCCTGGAAGTAGGTTGCTCAAAAATTTCCCATCAAACCTTTTTTTTTGGTCTGGAAAATTTGGATTTTGATTAAACAAAAATTTTCGCAGCAAGTATCTATTTTTCTCAAAAAAAGTCTTGCTTTTTTCTATTGGCAAACACCAAACCTGAATTTTTTGTTGGCTTATTGCAGAAAACTTTCAGTTTTACTTTTTTCTACCAAAAGTCAAAAATTTCCACTAAATTTTCCCACTCAGTATTTTGAGGCCTGGGAACATATTTCAATGCTCTTGTTTTCTTGCTGGAATTAAGTCATTGAGCTTCCAGCTTACACAATTGATATGAAAAATCCTTCCTGGCGTATCCTATGTTTTGTGGTTAAATGTCTTGGGTTGGAAAAGCCTCATACCCTTCTTGGATTAAATCAAACTGTTTAGTTTCAATGTGGATTTGATTATTGTGTTTATAATAATCAGTAGCTATGTCTAAATGATTCCTCTTTTGCTTCAGTTTCTGACATTATTATAATTGCAGTGGCTGGAGCACCCTACAGAGGACAGGAGCCCATTGTGCATGGTGCTGTACAAACATATAGTCAGAGGCAACCCCTGCCTCAAAAAGCTTATTGTCAGGATCCCGGACAAAGTCAGGTAGGACTAGTGGCAGGGTCTTGGGAGCCAGGAACTGATGCCAGGGATCAGAGCTGGTGTCGGAGTCAAGTTGAGGGTCAAAGCTAGAGTCTAAGTCAGGAGCCAAGACTGAAGGCCAGAGACAAAGTCAGGAATTGGGCCAGGAATCAATACTACATATCGGAATCTCAGTGTTGGGGTTGAGGGGGTCAATCAGGAATCAGGATCCAAATCAGAGCCAAAGTCAGTACCGGGAGTTCAAAGGCAGAGAAGCAGGGTTGTCATGGCAGCTAGCTGGTAATCCATATTGTTGCCCGGACACTTCCCGGTACGCCCCATGGGTTTATGTAGGATCAAGGAGCCAATCAGGGGTTGCGAAAGACAACTGTCAGTCAGTCCCTGTGGATTGTGGCTCACAGGGAGCATCCAGGTTGCAGCTGGCAGTGTCGGGGTTTGGTTGCGTGAGAGGCCTCCAGGCTTGCATTCGAGTCCTGCCAATCCTTTTACTTACAATCTAAATAACAGCAAATGTTGACACACAAATCTTGTGTCCTATTATAGTATTTCTCTCTCTCCTATTTCCCCTCTTTCTATTTCCTCCTCTCAGGCTCTCTCTATGGTATTTATACAGCCCCTATCTCCACAATATCTGAGCACCTTCCACCACCCCTGCAAGGCAGGGCATTGCTATTCTCTCTACTGGGGAACTGATGCCTATAGAGAATACATGATCTGTCCCAGGCCACACAGGAAGTATATGACAGAACAGGGAGTTTAAGCCAAGTCCTAGGCTAGTGCTCTAACCAATGGATGGTGCTTCCTCTCTCTTTTAGCATGTGCTGAGTAACCTGGACAGCAAAGTGCTATATGCCCTGTACTGCTGTTTAGATCTGGGCATGTGTCTACCCTGCAATGTTCTCCCCTTGCCCTCTGGAGGGATGTCATGGGTCTAGTCCAGAGATGGGGCGGGTGTGGGAGCTTGGTAGGCAGGGATAGGTATGGGCATGCAAGGGAATCGGGCTTGGAGGATGTGAACCAAATTGAGCCATGATATATTGCCTGTTTCTGAACTACCAGAGAGCAGCGGTCAGATACTGGTTTTGACCCCTTTCTGCTATTCAGCAGATGCAGGAAAGGATGAAGAAGAAAAGAAAAGGATGTTCCAGGCAATGAAATGGTGACAGTGGTGGGAGGGGAAATAGAAATCAAGGTGCTGAGGGTGGTTGAGATTTTTCAAAGCTACCTAAGAGATGATTTAGCCGCTCATTGACATTACTGGGAGTTGTGTGGCTACACCCTCTAGTCGTCCCTGCCCCTGTAATTAACCCAAGCCTGCGGTCAAGGAAAACCACCACCGGGCTTAGCTGCCGAGCAATCTGTGTCCAGATACTTCCCGTAACAGGGTGAGTAATGTCCACGCTCCGTGCCAATTGATGGCAGAGGTGAATTGGCCAGGGGTGACCTTCACATGAGTCACTGGAATATAACGATTGCTCATAATTTTCCATTCAGTGCCTGCACCAAGTCACCTTTTATTGACCTTTTGTTTTTTGGATCCCGTCTGTTATGAGTGAGCTGTGAATCACTGGCATCTCCCTTCATGCCAGGAAGAACCAAGCAAATTGAGATCATGCTTTTGGGGCTGTTGGCAGGATGCACATTTATTCTTTGGCATTTTTCAGGCCGTCTCCTTTGTTCTCCCATCCCCACAGCATTGAGCTTGTGGCTCCTCGTGTGTAACAGTCACACAGGAATGTAGCAATTGCCAGACTGGATCAGGCCCATTGTCTACCTAGTCCAACATCCTGTTTCTGATAGTGGCCAGTACCAGATGTTTCAGAAGATGAGGTATGAAACCCCAAGAGAGCCCTTAGGAGCTAGCTTTTTTCTGAGAAATGTTTGGGAGATGAGAAAGCAATGATCCAGCTCTTCAAGATATTTAAGTGCCTAACTCCCATTGAAATCATTATGTTTAGCATCTTAGGACTGGTCTATACACAGTTTGGGCTCTGATTTGTGACCTCCCCCCCCTTAGACACTCTTGAATCTGATTAAGAGAGGCAGTGTGCTTGGTGGATAGAGTCCTGGACTGGCATGCAGGAGACCTGGGTGGGTTCCATTCCCAGCTCTGCCACTGGCCTGCTGGGTGAGCTTTGGCAGGTCACGTCACCTCCATGCCTCAGTTTCCCCATCTGTAAAATGGGGATAATGACACTGACACTCCTTTGTAAAGCACTTTGAGATTTATGATGAGAAGCACGGTATAAGAGCTAACCCAGTTTAAGAAGGCTCCCGCTAGGATTTGTACTAATTTAATCTTAGCCATGTTTCTAGCTAACCCATATTCCCATGAATATTAAGAGAAGCCAATGGTTTCTCCTCTCATCTACGCTGGTGTAAATTGGGACTATTTCCACTAAAGTCAATGAAGGCACACTAATGTAAAACTCCTATAAGTTGAAGAAAAACAGGTCCATTGTGTCTAGAAATGACCAACCAAGATAGAAATAAGGTGACCCTTCACTATGGTATCACAGGAACAAACAATCTCCTTTTTGGCATTGGACCAATGGGCCATCTAATTCTGTATTCTGCCTCCAGCACTGGCCAAAAATTGATTCTTCAAAGGCAAGTGAAAAGCCTATAATGCACTTCTCTAGTCCGTAGGGTCCCAGATGGAGCAATGAGTCGGAGGTAGGGTAACAGATAGCAGAACAGGCCCCCTGGTATGCTGAGCTGAGCTGTTCCACTCTAGGAGGAAGATCAAGCACTAAGAGGCGGAAAGAAGATCAGAGTCCATCTGGGGTGTATGGAGAGAGAGATCCTCAGGTGGCAGGGATGCTAGGCTGAAGTATGTGTGGATTTGGGTCCCTTTTATTCTTCCTCCATCCCTAGGAGTTAGCAAACCCCAGATTCTGGCCATAAAGGGCAATGAGCTAGAATCTGAGCTCAAACTCAGAACCCTCCCTCTTCTGGGTGCTTAAAGCACAGGACATTCTGGGCCATCAGCACAATGTGATGATGTTTGCAGCAATGTAGCCCAATGGATGTTGTGATCCAAACGTCATGAAGTTGTGGTGAAGCTATGCCTGCCAAACTCATAACAACTCGGGCCAGTTTGGGGGAGGGGAGGAAATCACACAACACATGTGGTTCAGCTGGGCAGGGTTCAGAATCCTTCCCAAACTCCCTACACAAAACAGTCCAGCTCAGGCCCCAGGCACTTGGGTTTTCCACTTGAAGAGTGAGGTGGTATTATTTGAACATTGACCCAACCACCTATCCGCAGCGCTGCTGATTGGAAACAGCTGCCTGGTTCCCACAGACATACTGGGAAAAAAACCCAACCTGACCCTTCCCAGACAAATTACACTGAACCTTCAGCCCTTATGAGGGTTGCCCATCATTTGTCAGTGTTGCACTAGGGTTCCTCTGTGGAGTTTATGCTTCTGTTCCATTGCCCTTACTTCAGGCCCAATCCTGTGCCCTCTTATCCTCTGCTGACCCTGTATTAATAGAGACCTTCATTTGGATTCCAGAGGAAGCCGTAAGTGGACACCTCCCTCAAAAGCCAAATCTCTAACTTTGTATTGGCACTTACAATTTTCATGGATTTTTTTAATGCCTCCAGAAACCATTTGTGGGGCCCACAAACCACAGCAGCTGGTCTTGCAGTGTTTCCACTGTCCAAGGAACTGAAACACCGTGAGACTGATTCTCCCCTGCCTTGCGCTGTGTGCTCCGAGTGTAAAATGCTACCCTGTCAGAACTCTCCGCTCACATCACTGGGTGAGTTCTCTCCCTCTGCACAGGTTTCGGTGACTACACAAGGTGGAAGGCAGTAGAGCATCATCTCCTTCATATGATATCAACCCCGTCACTGGTTGAAATAAACCCATGAAAAGCATAACCAGAAATGCCAACACTACACTCAGCACAAGTATTAATTAAATTGTATCTCACTGTCTCCCTCACTCATCTTCCTGTAGCCTGATCAGGATGACCCGCTGTCACCACGTGTGGCCATACTTTAATGCTCCAAAATTCCTAAACACACTTGCTTTTCTAACACATTCCTGCCTTTCCATCTCGGCTTAAAGATTCAAAACTCCTGTTTAAAACTAATCTCCAAACACTTCCTCTCAGATACAAGGAAATCATGGGCATGTTTGTATCCAGCATTCCCAGACTGGAAAGGAATCTGTCCGGGGATTGACTGTCTATTGAGGAGAGGAGAAGATATGGGACCTGTAAACCTTTTGGAATCTGAAAACCGCTTTTTAATTTAAGTGGAATGTCCCTTTGTTCCCAATTGTATGGACTTTAGGTGTACAGGTGCAGTAACTGTTACCAGATGGACAGCGAAAAGCATCCCAAATGGGTGCTCAGAAAAACAACACATTTTGGATTTCATTTTCTTAATAAAAACTTTCCTGTTTTGGGACTTCATCTTTTCCCAGGGACACTAGGGAGAAGGCAGTATCACTATGGGAGAGGCAAGGCAGGGTTACTTTCACAATGCTTTATTTTATTCTAAATCTATTGGGCCAGATCTCCAGATGGGTGTAGCTGATGTATCTCCTTCGACTTCAATGGGTCCACACTGATATACATTAGCTGAAGATCTGGTCTGTTATATTTAAGAATGTTAAGGTCCCAATCCAGCAACATACTTAAATAGATGCTTAACTTTAATCACATGAGCAGACCCATTGATTTCAGTGGGACTATTCACATGCTTAAAGTTAAACACATACTTAAGTGCTTTGCTGGACCCAGATCTTTTCCTCACTCTCTCCTTCCCCCACACTGCATGGAAACAGATGCTGACCTGACAGACAGGGGTGCTGTGAAACTGTTCATGCATGTTTGAGATCCTCAGAGAGAAGATGCTGTCAGTGCAAATCGTTGTTTTTAATACACCTGCTCAATTAGGAGCTCAATTCCCTTTGGAATTCCATGGCAGTTGGGTGCCTATCTCCTATAGACATCTCTGAAAGTTCCAGCACAGGATACGTCTACACTGGGGAGGAAAAAGCCCACAGCAGCAAGTCTCAGAGCCCAGGTCAACTGACTGTGGGTCGCGGGACTCACACAATGGGGCTAAAAACATCAGTGTAGACATTCCCGCCCAGCTTGGAGCCCAGGCTCTGAAACCTAGTGAGGGGATGGCTTCTCAGAGCCGGGGCTTTAGCTGGAGCAGGAATGTCTACACTGCTGCTTTTAATGCTGTAGTGGGAACCTCATGAGCCAAATGAGTTGACCTGGGCTCTGCGGCTCGCTGCTGGCAGTTTTTGTTTTGTTTTTTTCAGTGTAGATATACCCTTAGAGTTGAATAATATGAAGCCAGGCAGGGTACAGATTACAAGAAGCAGCCGTGTCAAACTATTACGGGTCTGATTCCCTACTCCGGGACACCATGTTCATGCAGGTGGAACTCTACTGACATTAGTGAAGTTCCCCTGGTATAAAACCAGTGTAAATAGGCAAAGAATCAATCCTATTGCATGGTGGACGTAAGCCTCGTTATAAGGCCAATGAGTGACATAAAGAGGAGAAAATAACTCCCCAGTGTTTTCATTAAGACCAGTTCAGCAGAAACAAAGCCACTGAGAAGAGGAAGGCATCTCAGACCATGTTTTACATCATCTTATTGCTCCAGCATCTTGGATAGTTCCCTACCTAGCTGGCCAAAGGTTTGACTACCCAGTATATAAACATATAGCTCCCTAAGTGCTTTGGGGGACATCTGGAGCCACACTGCCACATTGCTGCATCAAATGCTAAGGGTTCTGGTGGAACTAAAGGGCCCTGCGGTCTCTGACGAAGCAGGAACAGTGATGCTGTTATGGAAGAAGTAATGAGGGAGCAAAGGGAAGGACAATTTGCCGAGCAAGCTAGTTTGCATAAGGTGGAGCAGGGAGTAATGGGAGGAACCAAACTCCACCTTTGCCTGGGATGCCTTTGCACTGGTTTGCATTGGAATCTGGTGAGCAGGATAATAATGATCTTCTGGTGCTTTCCTGAGAGAAGCAACCAATCAATGAGTTCAAGTAGTCTTCCTGTTTATAAAGTGTAGCTCTTCTAAACTGGGGAAAATGGAAACCCAACCATGTGAATTAGGTGACTAATCATGTAGGGCACCTAGTGACTCGGGAACAATGCATACTGGCAGCAGACACTTTGTGAACAAGGCCTAAGCTGAAATTGGTTCATGCTCAGAACTCATCCAACAATGCTGACGAGAAAACAAATATGTAAAAATCGCCACCTATCTGTGGACAATTTGCAACAAGGGACTAAATCAATAAATTATTTGGTGGTGAATTGTTCATCCAGATCTAGGTCAATATCACAAAACAGCAGAGGCTGGGCATGCCCATGACTAGCTGCATTGTGGCAGGACAATGGGTAAGCGAATTGGTTACCATTGTATCTGACCACTGTGCTGTTCATTCAGTATCCTGGGACAATTATGCACGTGGGAATAGGATTGTCATTGCATTTCCCTATTAATGCCGTGAGCATGGTTTTTATCTTGGTGGTGCTAAATCCTCAGTTCAATACTTGTGCTCTGGCTTCAGTGCAACAGGGTAGGTACTTGACATGAGTGGTGCTAGTACAGCTGGTCCTTTGCTCAGCCATGTGAACCAATCACCTCTGGCCATAAAGGGATGGAGGAGGGGGAATATGCAGCAGCCGCTATTTATGGTAGGTCTCGCTGGCAAAGCTTTGGAGCAGAAGAAGATGGCCAGTCACAGAATTTCAGCTGCAAAAAAGCAAAGCAGGTGGGAATTAGGGAGATCTCAGCAGCATGCATCGACTGCAGCAGCTAGTGATAGAGAACAACATTATCCTCTTCAGCACAAAAAATGTGCCAAGAGAAAAACCGAATACAAAAATCCTCCAATAATAATGTGTATTAGGATAGCTTCTAGCAGTCCCAACTGAGATGAGAACCTGATTATGTTAGTCAGTGTACAAACACATAGTAAGAGACAATTCCTGACTCAAAGAGCCCACTCTGTAAATGAACAGACAGGGAGACGGTGGGAGGAAGGAGATGTTATCCTTACTTTACATCTGAGGCCTTCAGAGATTAAGTGGCTTGCCTGAAGTCACAGAGAAAATCCATGGCAGACCAGGTCTCCTAAATGCTATGCCAGTGCCTTCATCCCAAGGCTGCCCTACCTTCACAGAAAAGTCCATTGATCATAGTCTAATGGGGTGGAAAGATGAATTAATGTCAGAGCAGAAGAGGCGAGAAGGCTGGCCTTCTAAATCAGGTAGAGTTTGAAGGGCTTTGAGGAATCCCAGTCCAGACCTGATGGACCTTGGACATCTGCTGTAGCAGCGTAATTTCTCTGCATCAAGGGCCCTACACACTGATGGTGAGCTCCCCAAGCTGAATAGATCCAGAGTTCCTATTTTCTTTTCCTAAAATTGATTTCAGTGAAGATTTGCTGATTTACACCAGATGGGGATCTGGTCCATTGACTTCAGTGGAGCTATGCCAGTGTATACCAGATGAGGCTCTGACCCTATGTCTGCATTAAGTTGTCTGTGCAGAAGGGCTTCTATCAGCACTGGGCAGAGGGAAGCATTCAGTCTAGTCTCCACTTTCCTCCATGTTTCCTATCCAAACTTTGGAAGGTTTTCATCGGTTTGCTCCCCTCTGCAATGTGGAACAGAGGGAAACATTTGTATTAGAAAGACAGCTTCAAGAAAGGGGACAAATAGGTGAAGAAAGGGACATGATGCCATAGGCCCAGACTTCCAAAATTGATGCTGAATCTCTTTTTAAAAGGTCTGTTCTAGCTCAGCCAGAAGTTATGGGTTTTGATACAAGAATCACTAGGGGAAGTTCTCTGGCCAGTGTTCCAGAGGTGGTCAGACTAGATATTAAGGATGGTCTATTCTGGCCTCCAAATGTATTAATTTATATGAATCTATGAAAAATGTGGTCTCAACTTTGATCCAAGTGGCCAGGATCTTGGTTTTTATCTCTCATCCAAATGATGCAGAGATCTAAATTAGGTGTGTTTAAAAAAAGAAGAAAAAAAAGGGAAAAAAAAGGTAAATGCTGATGCTTCAGAAATACGAGTAATCTAGTTCCAGCACTTCACCTGTCTGATTCTCTCCCATTCTAGATGATCAGCTGAACTCAGAAGAGAAGAAGAAAAGAAAGCAGAGAAGAAACAGGACCACCTTCAACAGCAGTCAGCTCCAGGCATTGGAGAGAGTCTTTGAGAGGACACATTACCCCGATGCCTTTGTACGAGAAGACCTCGCACGCAGAGTCAACCTCACTGAAGCCAGAGTTCAGGTAAGTAATGCCAGAAGTCAATCTTCTGCCCATCTCATCCAGGTACTGTCAGCAAGCCATGGCTTTAGCATTCACTCAGCCAGCAGGATGGCTGCAGAGATAGAGGATTGTTAAAGAACATGGGCCTTAAAATCATTACAAGAATATAGGTCTTACTGTCAGTAAAGCTCTCAAACAACTAAATGCCATAGAGATCCTTCTGAAAAGCTCTATCATATTTAATAGGGTGAAACATTAGGATTTTCTAGAAATCAAACAGGACAAAAACAATAATTTTATCACAGTAGAGCCCCGGAACCCCAGATTGGGATCGAGGCCCCATTGCGTTAGGTGTTGTACAAATCCATACAAAGACAAGAGCCAAAATCTGAAAAATCCAAAGAATTTAATAGAGAATAGGATCCTTTCTGTAGAATTTTTCAGCCAGATTATGGAATTCTATAGCAGGGAAAGAATTCACTAAATTCTGTAGGAATGTGCCATGAAAGAAACACAAGTGCAAATCTCATCTGCTTTAGCAATCAGAGACAACTCAGCAGGGGCTTGGAAGTGGTGTCTATTTTTGTAATCAGATTGACGACACAGGCAAAAATGCCAAGTCAAGAAGCCTTCTCCAAAGTGAGCTGTGTGGGTTATACACTGTAGACTGAGCTTCCTATGGAGGCATTACACCCAATATTTAATTATGGTGGCAAATGTATGCTACTTTTGGGGGTAGAGAAGAAGGTTCTGGATCATGATGAGAGAACCCTCAAAAGGTTGAGACTTTCGGCTCAGATCCCAAAGTTGGGTTGTGCATCGTGGCTTTAGCCTTCTGGCCTGGCTAAGGTGCACTCCGTGTAGACCCAGTATGGCAAGCAAAGGCGGGTTTGAACCCCCCTTGTGCCCCTGTGCAAGATGAAGCAGCCTCAGGACTTGTGGCAGCAGTAACAGGCCCCAAAGAGCTATTATGTTGGATGGGGGTTGATGGAGTGCAGCATCACTCTAACCATGTGCCATTGCTTAGAGGTCCTGTGGAGAGGGAGGCAGAGAGAGCTGGTTATGCCAGCTTTGTGCACCCAGGGAGTCTCATCACACCACCAGAGTGCCACCAATGGTCCGCATCAGAGCTAAAGATCCCCTCGACTTGTTCTGAACCTCAAGAGATTTCAAGATCGGGTAGGGAATCACAACAGCATAGGGTTCTTCATGGGGTTGCCAAGGCTTCCTGCTTCTGCTCAGGCTGGAAACACCCTGTGAGTGACCTTTCTCAATCCTTGCCAGAGCCCAGAAACACAGAGCTGTATGAAACTGAAAGATACAAGGAAACAAATTGCTCACAGCCTTATCCAAGTGCCAGGAGACTTGGGTTCCACCAGAGGTTCTGATGAAGGTTTGAGTTAGATTTATTTAACCAGAACGGATGCACCCACTGCCCAGTGAGTATCCAGGCCTAGAGTGGCATTGCAGGGAACAGTCCACCTCCCAAACCTCTGTTCACATCAGTTATCACCAGAGTTATAACAGCATAAACTCTCTCTTGTTCTTACATTTGCTAGTTTAGCCAAGCAGGGTTTCCCCAAGATGTGCAGAGGGTGAGAGTAAAGCCCTTGAGCAGTTTGAGAGCACAAGAGTGGGACGGGTCAGGGAATGAATGAAATCGGCCTTTTAAATTCTTGGACTGAAGGGAAAGAGCTTGTGGGTGTGTGCACGCGTGCGTGTGTGTGAGAGAGAACACCTGTGAGCATGTGTGTATGTTTGTTCATTGATAGATTCAGAGTTTAAAGCCAGAAGGGACTGTTAGATCATCTAGTCTGATGTCCTGCACCACACAGGCCATTCAAATTCACCTAGTACCCCTGTACTGAGCTGAATAACTTGCGCACACGTGCGTGAGTGTTTGTGTGTGCGCATACATATGTGTGTGTATGCATGGGCTAGCAGCAAAGGTATGTGTGTTGTATTTTAGGGCAGGGCATGAGTGCCAGGCATAGTCAGGGAAAGGGATCACCATGCATTAGGACAGCAGGGCAAATCCTAACATAAAAGCAGCCGCTTCTACAGCTCAGGGCAATGGACCAGCAGCAACTTCCCAAGAATCCCTGTCATTCAGGAATGAGGTTCAAGCAGCCAGCAGCCCCTCCAAGAGCAGTCGTGATCTTAAAGGCCAGACAGGACATCTGCATCTTCGCTGAGAGGATCCTTGGTGCTCAGGCACTGGGGTGGAGACATGAGGCCACCAGCATCATCCTGGGTCCTGGAATATCCAGAAGCAGGAGAGGTCCAGCTCATGAGCATCTCCCCTGTGGGTCCCAGCTTGGAAGCACATGACCTCCCACATGCTGCTGCTTCACCTTGGGTAGGGAAGATGATTAGCTGCTCAGGCATAATGGAAGCTCCTCCTGCAGACACAGTGCATCCGTCCACTGCTGGTCCTTTCCTCACAACGAGGTTCTGGCTCTCCAGGCCACCAACACACCAGGGTGCCTGGGCCCCCAAGTATCTGATAATGCAGGGAGAGTAGCAGAACATCAATGGAACAGGTTATAATCTCTGGCCTGTCTGTCTTTCCCCCTCCTCCTAGGTGTGGTTTCAGAACCGAAGAGCAAAGTTCCGCAGGAACGAGAGAGCCATGCTGGCCAACAAGAACGCCTCCCTTCTCAAATCCTATTCAGGGGACGTGACTGCGGTGGAGCAGCCCATAGTACCTCGCCCAGCTCCAAGACCCACTGACTATCTCTCCTGGGGAACAGCCTCGCCTTACAGGTGAATGCATATCCCATCTCTAGGTGATCAGCCTCCTCTGGCCTTGGTCAGCCATCACCTTCAGAGCTCCTTCTTCATCTGACAGTGACGCTCACTGGGAGCACCCTGTGAGAGCCATATCTTGGGCCAGATTTCCTGTTGCTCCTTTCCCACACCCAGGCTTTAAGCCACCTTTGTGCCTCCCTAATTCTGACCTGGGAGGCTTCCTGGGACAATTTAGAGCAGCCCCAGCACTGCACTAAGTTGCACTGGCTTGTAACAATGCCCTATAGGCATTGCACAGCTGGAGCACATAGCATTCTGGCCAAACCCCTCCTGCCCTGGTCCATCCTCAACACACACCCTATGCCTGGGGCTGCAAGTAGGGCTAGCATAGAACATTTATGTCAGCCTTGTGCCAGGCAAGAAACCCCCTTGCAACAGAGATTCTCTAGAGGGCTGTTTCTTGTCTCTTAGTGGCCCCTTTATGCAGTTCAGACAGCTTAAAGAAAGAATGGAGGGAGAAAGGAAAGGCGGAGCCATTACATTTTGTGAGCTTGCTTAAATAAAGAATCAAATTTAATGTGACTAATTTCTGGCTTGTTTCATTTGAAATACAGCATCTAGATTAAATGCCACAAGAACACCCACATTGGTAAGGGGACGTTGATACAATGGTAGCCTTTGTTGAGCACTTTAAGGACCTGGCCACTTTTGTTGTTAAAAAACTAGAACCGCTGTGCCCTGGGGTGGCTGGCAGGAGCGGAGAGGGAATGCCGAGTCTTTCCTCTGGGGGATGCTTGTTTGAACGCAGGTGTGGGTGGCACCAGTCTCTGAAAGAAGTCGCCTTCTGGTGGCGAATGTGAGATTAGTGAGTGGTTCCTCTCTCTTGTTCCTAGTGCACAGGCATTAACTTGTTGTTGGCAGTCTCAGCAGAGAGGCCAAGAACTGACGTGACTCTTCCATCCTTAGGCAGGTTGGGAAAGTTCCGGGAACTTCCCGTACCCTGATCTAGCAATAGGCTCAGCTGGGTCGTCCCAGCATTGTCTGGTCAGCTCTAGGGCACAGGGGCAGGGCTGGGTAAGGAGACAACAAGACTCAGCTGTTGGGCCCCAGAGCACCAGCCTGAACCTGCTCAGTTCTGGGTCTCGCAAGTCTCAGGTCTTTTATTTTAACAAGGACAAGACTAAGCCAAGGGGAAAACGTGAGCAGGCGAGGTTCATTGCTGCCATGGAAAGTGTTTTTCCTGGCACTGGCGTTGTTGCTCTGGTAGGTCTGGTTGCTCCCACTCACACCCAAGGTGACCTGCCAATATTGGAAATATACAAACAGGGTAGCAAAACAGGGGCCCAGCTTCCCTCTCCGCTGAACCACATAGCAGAGGGAGCTTTCTGGAGCAGTGGCGGGAGGAAGTGATAAATACTTTGCTAAAAGGAGCAGGGGCGGGCGTTCCTCTCCACGAGTGGAAGCCGGCCTGATAGCATGTTCTGGGAGTTACTGGGCCATGAGAAATGCTGCCAGCGTAAAATCAGAAAGGGAAAAATCTCCTTAGCATTTGCGCTTCATACAATTCACAGCCCTCGCCTCCCGTCTCTGGGCAGTCCCCAGCCAGCTGGGGACTGCTCTCTGGGGGATGGAGGGAACTCAGGTTGTGCTGGCTTGTGGGGAGGGGTAGGTGACTGGTGGATGTTTTTAGCACTGTGGCTTGAATTTAAATGAAAGGCTTGAGACTCTTGGCCATTGCTCCATCCTGTCACAGCCCAATGTCAGCCCAGCTAAGCAACATCCCCTGTGCTGGCCTTAGAGAGCCATACCCGATCAAAGGTCTCTGCTGCCCAAAGTCAATCGGGCCTATTCCTCACAGCACTCATGCAACAAACAGTCACTCATCACGTGGCATCCTCTGTATGTTGGTACCTTTGCTCAGTGGTCCTCAACCATGTCCACACCGCAACCTCACGTTAGAATAAAGAGGGCGTTAGGACGCCCCCTCTGTACAGACAAGGAGTGTGGTCTGGTCGTGACACTAGATGAACTCAATGAGCCCACTTTTTTGCCCTGTACACTGGGGCCAGGCCTTGCCCTCTGGTTTTTACCTGCCTGGCCGGCAAAGCCCCGTCCCATGGGGGTTAGCTCCCAGCATTGCATCCTGGCTTGGGGGTTTTGCCCGCAGTGTTGCTTGCTGGGGAGGAGTGGGGTGGTGAGACAGTCCAGGAGAGATGAGTGCAGATGGCCGCTCCCTTCCCATCCCCTATAGCTGTTATGGTCACGGTAACGGGGGTCTGTTGAACTTGCGTGGCTCATTTCTACCTCTCACACTTTTAAAAATAGATCCTCGTCCCTCCCAAGATGTTGTTTACACGAGGGGCTTCATAACGGATTCTAGAAGACACTGCAAAGGTAACTTCCAGGGGGCAGGGGGCATTCTGTATGGACTGTATGGGGCGGAGGCAGCATGGTCACTGGAAAGGCAAGGAGGAGACTGCCAGCTGGCTAGGCTGGTCTGGGCTGCTGTAGAGAGGAGGGACTGAAGTGGGCTCGAACGCGAGCCACGCCAGGCCCTGGCAGGGAGCACAGAAGGGATGGCAGCAGGAGGAAACTGTCAGGCTCATGGATTAGGTGGGTGGGCCTAGGCCAGATGCAGTGTTTAGAGGGGTGCCCCATGCTGCTCCAGGTCCGTGTGGATGGGTGCACTCCCCCCTCTAGGTCACAGTGTTTAGGGGTGTTCTGTCCCTTCCAGGCCACTGTTTATAAGGGTTCCCCTTCCCTGAGTCAACTCATAGAGGTTCCCCTTCCCACCACATTACAGTTGATAGAGAGACCCCTTTCCTTTCAGGGTCACAGTTCATAGGGCTGCCCTCTCCCCTTCAGGGTTGCAGTTTGACACAAAGTCTTATGGCTGGCCCAGAAATACATGGCAAACGTGTGGCCTACAGAGTGCTCAGTGATTTTTGGGGTCCAGCTCTGCCAGCACCCACTCCCAGCTCACCCTTACATCCTCCAGCTTCCTGCTGTGACCCCCTAGTTTGCTGTGACATGGAGAGTTGGGCTCCCAAGTTCATCTTTCAAAGACAAGCAGCCCTGTTCCAATCCCCCCGCCCCCCGATCACTGATCCTCCCCTTCTCCGTGCCCCCAGTGACAAGCCCCTCTGCGGGCTACTTGGGCTACTGAAGCCCAGGTGTCTTAGTTAGCACAGAGGCCCGCAGAACACAGAGCTATGCCCTTTGTGCTCCGGGGCCATCCCTTCCGCAGGTGCTAGAGCTCTGCTGGGCAGAGTGCAGGCCCAAGGCAGGATGGCAGAGCAGGGGAAACCTGTGGTCTCTGCTGCTCACACCTGCAGGCAGTGGCCATGGGCAGATGTAAGGCGAGCAAAGGTGGGAGATCCACAGAGATGATCTGCTTTCCCTGAGGTAGGCGTGCTAACGGCTAATGGCTTCCTTCCCACACCACCCTGCCCTTCACCAGCAGCAGAGTCCACGAGACAGAGGCTGGGGTGATCACAAGAAAGCCCTATAGGAGGCTTTCTTCTGGGAGGAAAAAACTCTTGTCACCTAGCCCCCCACTCCCAGCATCTCTGCCAGAGCTGCCTTGCTATTGGGAGATGCAGGAAAGATGCACCTGTGCAATTACTTCAGTGGGTCTTGGAAACACCTGATTGAGTTTTATATACCCTTGTTTCTATCCTATTCTGAAAAATAGGTTAATGGGCTGCTGTCAACTCTTGTGCCATCCTATAATGGAGAAAGGGAAGACCCAGGAGCTTATAAACTTCATTGTGCTTAACCACACCACATATCGCTGAACTTTGAGGTGGTTTGCAACCGTTAGCTCACCCCGTCTCACAGCACCCCTGTTAGCTAGGGATGTATTATTCCCATTTAGGAGACAGGCAAAGTGAAGCAGAGAGATTAAGGCCCAGATGGCCCCTAAATTCCACTGGAATCAAGTGACTTGGCCAAGGCCTCAGAGAAACACAGAAGCAGAGTCAAAATTAGAACTAAGGAGGTCTTTGCTTCAAATTCTGTGTCCTCGCCTCTTGGCACCATTTTACAATGTATGCAAACAAAGCTTATTAATGTTGGTGGGAGTTAAATGTAACATCCCTATGTTGGAACCAAAAGAAGACAGCAGTGGGGGTATTAAACTATTGATTTTTTATAGGCCAATTGTTCTCGTGTGTGTACTCTGTTCTCTGCACCCCTCAAATTCAGTCAGTTGCTAGTCATATTCTGGAGTGGATTAAGAAATTCACTGGAATAGAGTTGCACAAACTATGAAGCAGACTACGGAGTAGCTCACTGGGCTGGGGTTGCTATAGTACAATAGAAGTAAGTGAAAGAGAGATCCAGCCCAAGTTTTATAATAATTCCTTACCATGACTACCCTAGTATTCTACAGTAATGGCCCAAGATGCTTCTAGGACGCTGTTGTTAGCTGTTGTGTTTGGGACCGTTGTAGAGCCCTGCAGCATTAGAGCTCGTGAATTTCAGCTGAATCTTTTTTTCGGTGAAGAATGCAGATTTGGCAACATCAAAATATTTTGCAAATTCAGTAAGTTGTTTTGGCTGGAAAAAACCCTAACAAAATATTACCCCAAAATCGATTTTTTTTTTTTAGCTTGAAACAACTTTTTGCTTCAAAATTTCCTTTCATTTAATGAAAAAACAATTGAAAATGCTTGAAACTGAAATGAAACATTTAATTTCAGGTTGAAGGAAACTTTTTTTTTCTTTCACTTTTCAATTCTCTGAAAAATGGTTTTGGGTAGACTTGAAATGAAATTTAATTTTGTTTTGTTTTGTTTTTGACTTGCCGGTGAACCGACAAATCGGTTATTCACACAGCTCTATGCTGCATTTTACAGAATCATAGAAATATATCGCTGGAAGGGACCGTGAGAGGTCATTTAGTCCGGACCCCTATGCTGAGGCAAGACCAAGTATACCTAGTCCATCCCTGACAGGTGTTTGTTCTTTTGTATAATGACTGCTGTTGAGGTAGAATGTGTCTAGAGTGGAAAATTTAGTCTCCCCTCAAATTCTCCTATCCTAAGTTATTGTTGAGAGACCTTTGACCATCTGGTTATTATAATTCATGATGTAGACAGGACGGTTAGCATTGAAGCCAAACCAGCTTCTATCAGGAGTCACTGTAACAAAAAGGCTGAGGCCTGGCCTACACCTAAAACTTATGTCAATCTAGCTACATTGCTCAGGGCTGTGAAAAATTTCGTGGCCCCCAACCCACACGGTAGGTGCAGCAAAGCTGATTGTAGAATTCTGTCAACTTAGCTTCCACATCTCAGAGAGGTGGATTATCTACATCGATGGGAAAACTCCTTCTGTTGATGTAGGAAGCATCTACGGTCCAGTGGCACTGCTGTAGCACTGTTGCTGTGCCGCTGTTGTGGAGACGGAGCTTTTCAAAGGAGTTTAAAGGAATTAGATGCCCAAATCCCATTGAACTGGGAACCTATTTGGGATTTATGTCTAGCCATTTCCTGGTGAGGGGAGATGAAATTTCGCCAGAACTGTGATATAGTTGTGCATATGAAGTTGGGATTTTTAACTGAATGAAAAACAGAAACCTTGAGTTGTGCTACTAAACGCTACAGTATTTTTCCATTCTCCAAGCAGACTCTTCCTGTTTGGGATTTTGGGTAGTGTAATTATTATTCACTATTTGTATCGTGGTAGCTCATCCAGGCCCCAGTAAAAGATCTGTGCCCCATTGTGCTGGGTGGTGTACACCAGTATAATGAAAATATGGTTCCATACATCTTACAATCAATGTATAAGACAAGACGAGAGACAAGTACAACCCAACAGGCTCTTTCCTGTACTAAGAAGTACTGTAATGAAAATGACCACTAGAGGGCTTTCAAAACTTTGAGGATGACATTCACCTCTGTGCAGAGAGCCAGCACAAGGATCAGGCGGGCTGGGGTGCAGGGCAGAAGGGTAGGAGAGAGAAAGGGGAGATATTGAGACTCAGCATGGGGCAGGAGGGACGGCAGCTGGCTCCAGGCTGGGAAGGAGGATCCCGGGGGATCCTACCTGCTCCCGGGCCCATTCCAGACCCTCCAGATCCCACTCTCTGCTCCCCAACCCAATCCTGGGTGCCACTGCAGCTTCTGCAGGTCCCCTCTATCACTCCTCCAGCTGTACACAAGTTTACATGGGAGCAGAACTCCCAGCATATTTCCATAGCAGGGATGCTAGGCCTTCCTACACCGCCCCCCCTCCCGGCCCCCCCGCCAGGTTTTCACCCATCCCCAGGCCCAGACACCACTTAAGTCTCATATAAAATGTATTTTAAGGACGTAAGTGGTGTATGGCCTTTTGCGCAGGGGTTAGGGTGACCAGACAGCAAGTGTGAAAAATCGGGATGGGGGTTGGGGGTAATAGGCACTTACAGAAGAAAATGCCTCAAATATCGGGACTGTCCCTATAAAATAGGGACATCTGGTCACCCTAGCAGGGGTGTATGCCAGCCTATTAGCATAAATTATATTACAATATTTAGATACAGCTAAAAATCACAGAAAACTGGGATCAGCCTTGACAAAATCCCAAACCTGAATTGATTTCCTGATACTTCTCAATTGTCTGCGGTACACATGAGAAATGTAGTCTGTCAAACTATTGGGTTTCTTTTTAAAATTGTGTCACTCATTCAGTGCACTTTATTTCCTCGGGGTCTTTAAATCAGCATCGGGCAATCATTGCAAGTTCCCCAGTTCAGATCGGGCTTTTATCTGAATGACCCACACCTGTTGTTCCTGAAAAACTGCTCAGGGAATTTCTCAGGAACAAGGAATTTCTACTTTTGTTCTGGAAAGGTAGATGTAGCATTAAAATTAAACATAGTTTTCACAGGGTATATCTAGACTGCAATCATGGGGTACGACTGCAGCTTGAGCTGACGTAACTGAGTCTGCCTTAATTTGGCTAGCTCAGGTATTGGAGTAGTGAAGCTGTGACAGCATGGGCTAGCCCTGGAAGTGATTACCCCAGGTTCCAGGCAGGATCATATACGCTGCAGCAGCATGGGCTATCTGATCCTGCCTGGAACCCAGGGTAATCACTTCCAGGGATAGCCCGTGCTGCCACAGCTTCCCTGTTCTGGGACCTGAGCTAGCCAGATTCAAGCTAACTTGGGTACATCGGCTTGAGGAGTGTAGATGTACCCTTAGATTGCAAGCCCTGTGGGACACAGACCATCCTTTTGTTCTGTGTTTGTACAGCACCTAGCACAATGGGATCCTGGTCCGTGACTGCAGTTCTTAGGCGTTACCACAATACCAATAAATATAAATAATAAATGTAACCAAACATTATTGAACCTCAGGAAAGCTTCAGGGTTGAAGGTTTACATTTACAATACAGGACAAAGGTGCAGGTGGGTTTGTATTTTATTCAAAGCTGTTCATCCTTAATGCTGTTTTGACCTCTTTCCCACATGATTTCCCTGCGTCAGGCTGGGTATCTTTCCCATCCACAAAGTTAATATGAGTCGAAAGCAGTTTGAGCATTTGTAATAAAGACAGTTTGGAATCCCCTTGATTACAGTAGGTTTTGGATCTGGCCTTATGAGAGATGACTGTTAGATCATGTACGTGCTGTCCAGTGATGCTTAGTGGCAGCTACTGTCACACTCTGTAACACCTTGTGCATTCGTTCTCCAATCGGTGCTAGACGTCTCAGGTTACAGCCGTACGGTGGCTGTAAAGGGATATGCCACATCCATGTTCACAGTTACTGATCAGCTGTTAAACAGGAAAAGGGACAACAGAGAAAATGGAGCAGGGCCATGGGAGTAAAGTTTCCCAATAGGAATGCTGCTGAGGTTTTATCCGGTGATAAAAGTCCATCTTACCCCACAGCCCCACCAAAAGTGCAAAGGAAGTGTTTAGAAAAAAATGCCTGAATGGATGTGCTGAGTCAAATAATTCCTGTAGTCTAGGAGACGGTGTTCCCTAAAGCTAAAGCATGGCACTGCTACCGTGCCCATTTCTAGGCTGGGCAGTGAGAAATGTGAGTGTTCATGATCTGTTCTTTCTGTTTCTCGGTGGCGTTTGGTATGAAGCTCAGTTTTCTCTCCTTGGCCAGGCCACTCAGGTGATGTAACAATGAATGCTAGTGACTGACAAAACTTGGCTGGGACGCAAGTGACAGAAAACTGTTTGCCATTCCATACAGGAAGTGGCGGCATGGTCCATCTGGGTCTTTGTGGCAAAATGGACTTTCCTGAGTTTATTTTCCTGTGAAATGGGTCTGGTAGCTGCTTGGCCTGGAATAGGGTCTGTTCTGGATCATCTGAAAGTTTCTGTCTCGAGCAGCAAATATAACTGAACTGCATGTAAAATTCTAAGGGTCCAGCTCTGAATTGTGCAGCCACTTAGAAATATCACCAGCAATTTGGAATATGTGCAACACACTGGCAAAACCTTTGCTCCCTTACCTGTAGTAAACCCCCAAATTTTCCCAAGGTAGACTTGCCATTAGAAAGAATCTCCAATCATAGAAATCAGAGGCGGAAAAGGGCTGTGTCTAGTCTATCTTCCTGCTAATGCAGGCGTGTTCCTTCCAATATATTCTAGAGCCAGGACCTCAGACCTGAGCACCCCTGAACTTTGACAAAGGTTGGCTCTGAATGTGAACTTTGCATCTGATGACTATTTGTAGTACATTCTCATGTACTTTGGTCGTTGTGGGGCTGGTTCATAACCCTTTGACTTCAGCTGGCTTTGGATCAGCCTGTAGCCTGGGAAGTGTCGTTAGATAGGGTGATCCATCAGTGCGCTAAAAGAGAAATTACTAAAATGTCCAGTCATGGTAAGGAATGTTGCACCCAGTAACTGAAACATTATACATCATGATGTATGCCCATGCCAGCACCCGCTCACCTAGCGACTGTTTTCCGAGTTCAATGCAGCCCTGATTTGCAGCTGGATTCTGATTTTGTTTTTCTTTCTTTTCTCCTCTTCTCTCCACCCCAACAGCGCCATGGCTACCTATTCTGCTACGTGTACCAATGCTAGCCCTGCCCAGGGCATGAACATGGCCAACAGCATTGCCAACCTGAGACTGAAAGCAAAGGAATATAGTTTACAGAGGAACCAAGTACCGACAGTCAATTAAACACTGTCTCAAAGAAAGAGTAAAACAAAATGACACCCGTCCTGCTTAGCAGTTTGCTCATGCTGAAAAAATAAACCCTGAACTGACTATTGGGACAAAAGCAGGAGAAAAATGAACTGCAAATTAGTTATGATGTTCCTCTTTCATTGTGGGATAATGCCACCACTTTGTGTCAGGTTTATCGCTTCTGCTCAGTATACTATGAGCTTCTTCAGTTAAGGACAATTCCATCCTTGTTGTTTATTTTATACATGACTGCAAAAGAAACCCTATCAATCCAACCTTTGAACTTCTCCCCTAGACTTTCCTGAGGTTCAGCACCGGGTCCCTCACCTCCTGTGCCCCAGCTCACTCTAGAAAAGGGAATTCTGAAGCCAAACCCCTCTGTTGTATCCGCATGAGATCGAAGTATCCTTCCATCGCTCCAGACCAAGGCTGCAGCTGCAAAGTCGTTATCATTAGCCTCTGAGGAGGCTTTTCGAGCAACGCGGTGGGTTCCTCTAGTCCAGTTGCCTGAAATGTTCAGCGTTTCATTCACACCCATCTTGAGTTTAGAACTTATTCGCCTCTGTCTGATTATTTCTGGCCCAGCCTCTTTGAAAAGCCAAAGAAGAGAAGATCCTTCTCAAGCTAGAGTGCGTGTCTGCATGGGGGAGATTGCTCGGGAGCTCAAAGATTAGGACTTTGCCTTACGCTTCTTTCTATACCTTATGTTTTGTGCCACAGGTAAAGGTGTTGTCCAAACGCATTTGTTTTATATATACTGTATATATTTATATATATAAGATATACATGCAAGCTTGGTTGGTGTTTTTTATTAAACAAAATAAAAATACATTGAAAATGTTCAGGATGTGTGTGCTCCAGCCAAGTTCCTAAAGAGACAGATACATATTGGAGTGCCAGATTCCCATTTATGGTCGTATGCTGCCCTCGATCATAGCAATAATAAATAGCTTACACTTAGAACATTTCATCTCACAGAAGGCCACAGCACATTACAAGCTGTTGGCCAAATCCCCATGTCTTTAGTCAGGCAAAACTCAGGATCCAGTTGATCCAAATCTGGAGGTCAATATTCAGGGCTAGATCATCTCTTCCTATGGGAAAACCTATCTGACGAGGCCCTGGGGGAAGAAATATTGTGAAGTTCCATTTGTGGAGTGAGTAGGGTTTGCTCCTCCAGAGAAGTGAGGACTCTGGTCCTCCAGCACTTCAGATCCAGTCAGATCTTGGGAAATCCACCGAAGACACAGGACCATCCACTGAGTGCGGTGCCAGGCGATAGAGGGGGTTCTCCCACCATGGAGGGATTACACACCAAGGTAAGACAGCAGGAGCCAACAGTGCTTTTTCCCCTGAAACGCCCTCCCCCTTGTGAGACTCAGACAGGGATGAGATTCCTATCAGATCCCCTTCTGTACTTCCCCCCACAGTCTAGAGAGAGGAGGGACAACATTATGAAGCTGTCTTGGATCTGTGCCTGGAAAGTTTCCCCTCATGCATACGTCCTGAGGGAAAGATGATCCCCTTGTGCTTTTACTGCTGCCAGTGGGGATACACCTGAGTGAAACCAGAGGGTCTGCTTCTGCCAGCCTTTCTCACGCCAAGTAGCACTTATGTACAGAAGTAGAGCCATTGAGGGCCAGGTGCTGAGACCTTTGCTCATGCTGAGTAGAACTTTGCTCCTTGAATGGACCCACTGAAGTCAATGGACTGTTCAAGGTACTATTCGATGTGAGTAAGCATTGGGCACTGATCTGATGATTATATATACACAGAGCATTTCCCAAACAGTACCGTAGATCTATATCTAGGTGTTGAAGCAGGCACCTTTTGGCTGGAATATGGCTTTGGTCTGGCAATAGGCCCCACCATTCTAAAACCACGCACAGCCATTTAAAATGAAGGTGAAATGTTACGTAGGCAGAATATGAATTAAAATTTAGCCCGAGCATCGGGCTTAACACTTGCAAAAAGCATATGAACCAAGGGCCAGATCCTCCACTGGTCTAAACGGGTGTCACTCCGCTGACTGCAGTGCTGGGCTGATTTGCATGAGGTGATGAGCTGGCCCCCATGCAGCCGAGATTTTGGTTGTATCTAAAAGACGGCGCCTCTGTGTGCTCTGGCGTGGATTCGTTCAGGACTGAATCCAGGGGATGAGCGCCTCCTGCTGAGTCACCAACACCAGGGTGCAACTGTGCTGCCCAACCTTACAGGACGATTCATTTAGGAGTCCACATGCCATGCTGGACAGATAGACTTGCCTTCCCTCCCTCCGACTTGAGTAGAATTTGCCCTTCAAAACAGATCAACTTTTTAAGCAGATTGGCCTACCCCTCTAGTTCTCTATCTAACTCTGCTTAGCTTCTGAGCTCTAGCTGGCCGGGTCACATGCAGTTGCGGATGTCCCTAAGAGTTCTGTGTGTGGCATGAGGATGTCATAATACAACCAGGCATTGCCTAGTTGGTGCCAGCATTACGCTTCAAACTTCCCACCATTGCATCAGGGTTGTTGACCCTCATGATTTTATTGGGATATTTGGTGGGGTTCCTAAAGCCACAGGTCCTGGAGTCACATGATTGCAAGAAAATCTCTGCTTTCATTTAGCATCCCCCTACTGCACCCCGCAAAATTCTAACCCTTGTGGTTGTGAAGAAAAGCGAGACAGTGTGACCAAAGTGTCATCTAAAGGCTCAAAAGTTAGACAGTAAAGAAAAATGACCCAATATTTACAGGACCCAATGCCCTCAAGTGCAGGGTGGGGGACAAACCAGATGACCACTTGGGGTCCTTTCAAGTTTTACATTTCTATGAATTATTATTTTTAAGTTGATCTTATGATTTATTGGGGGTGACTGACTCATGATTTTTGATTACCTGGGGGATGACACTATTGTTACACTACCAAAAGTGCTGTTCTGCTGGTGGCACAGCAATCGACAACTACTGGTGTTCAAATCACTGCGGGGCATAGCCCTCAGAACAGACTGAGGCAACACAGTGGTTAAAATGTATGGCAATATACCTATCTTATAGAACTGGGAAGGGACCCTGAAAGGTCATCAAGTCCAGCCCCCTGCTTTCACTAGCAGGACCAAGTACTGATTTTGTCCCAGATCCCTAAGTGGCCCCCTCAAGGATTGAACTCACAACCCTGGATTTAGTAGGCCACTGCTCAAACCACTGAGTTATCCCTCGCCCCCAAATGACTGTGACTGGCCTGCACTCAACCTCTGTCTGCTGTTACCATCAGTCGATGGTAGTGCAATAGGGAGAAATTTAAAGGAAAAATGTTAGTGTAGACACAACCAATGGGACTTAGATATGTGCCAGGACAAAGACACCCTTTAATTATCCACTCTTTCCAGCACCAGCCTACAGATACATCCTTGAAGGGGATAGGAATAAATTTACAAGAAAGTATAAATATTGGAAAGCATTTAATGTTATCTCCAGTTTTCTGAGGTGCATTGTATTATCTAGCAGGGCATTAGGAGTCATGACTCCTGGGTTGTGCTGCTGTGTCCACTGCCGACTCACTGCGTGACATTGGCCAAGTTATTTCACCTCTCTTGTGCCTGGCTCTCCTACTTTGCAATATGGGGAGACTAGTACTTACCTACCTCACAGGAGTGTTGTGAGGCTTCATTTATGGAGCTGTTCAGATGAAAGGAAATAGCTCAGCACAAAATACTATGTGGTGTCTTAAACTATGAATTCGGAGCTGCATTTTCCCAGCAGAGAGAAATTGCGTCCTTTTGGATAACTGTGTTTCTGTGTTGGGGTTAAGAAGGGTGATGGTTCATCTTCACAGAACTCTTGAGATCAGACGCTGTGTGGAGAGGTCCAATCACCATAGCAAACTTCTAGGAAATGGCTCAAAGAGCTTCCTTTCTTTCTCGGCTTTTAAATTGATACTTGGGGTACTTTCAGCTCACCCAATCCTGCGCCAAGCAGAGCTTGGGGGAGGGAACTCACATTCAAATTAAAAGCAGGAACCATATCTTCAGCGTGTGTGTATTGGCATGGCTTTGATGAAGTCAATGGAGGACAGATGCTAGCTGAGAATCTGGGCCAAAGTTTTCAATCAATGAATGCTGCATTTTTGTAGTACCCTAGCCCGTCTCCACTTTTTGATACACCACGAGGCATCTTCTGCAGGCAGAAATCACTTTGAGTCTCAGCAAAGGGCTGGTCTACACTAACCCCCCAATTCGAACTAAGATACGCAACTTCAGCTACGTGAATAATGTAGCTGAAGTCGACGTACCTTAGTTTGAACTTACCGCGGTCCAGACGCGGCAGGCAGGCTCCCCCGTCGACTCCGTGTACTCCTCTCGCCGAGCAGGAGTACCGGAGTCGACGGCGAGCACTTCTGGGTTCGATTTATCGCGTCCAGACAAGACGCGATAAATTGAACCCAGAAGTTCGATTGCTTGCCGTCGAACCAGCGGGTAAGTATAGACGTACCCAAAGGAATCCATTTCTTATGCTGGTGGGAAAACAGCTCAGAAAGGACGAATGTGCAAACTCCCGGGACCAAAGTTGCCCAATTTGTGTTCCCTGAATTGTTGTGACTCAAACTGAGATTTGCCTGTAAATACCAGGACTTAATTAAGGCCTGATCCTGCAAACACTTATGCACATGCTTAACTTCACTCATGACAATAATCACATTCACTACATGTGAGTAAAGTTATGCGTATGTATAAGTATTTGCAGCAGTGGAGCCATAGAAATGTCTCCAGGTTTTGCCTTATTATTTAGGTGGCGATGATTTTATTTTTGGTGAAGTCGTCCCGTCTGCTGGATTCTCACCCTCCCATTGGTAAACTTCCACCAGATCAGAGTGGGAGTATCCTGACGAGGGCCAGACACAAAACCACCACATCCAAAAATGCACCCAGCACCCACCAGCTTTTGTAAATGTAGTCCACGGACAAAGCTGATCAACTGCAGGTTTTCATTGCTGATGATTTCAACCAACAAGCGATTTTCTATTCATCTACTCAGCAAAAGCGCAATAGTGTGATCACACGTGTTCATTCTGTATTTTATAAAACTGTATCAATATACATGCAAATTAGGGGCCTGATTGTGAAGGCATGAAACTCTCCACAGCTTTAGTAGAACTTCCAGGTGCATTGTGTCTGGGCTTCTTAGATGTTACCTAATTAACTCTTGGTGTCACAAAGTTTGGGGACCCATACGGAAGAACATGTTCATGAGACGTATCCCCCTCTGACACTCATGGACAAATACTGATGAGCAACTCTCCACCATTGGTCTGTCCAAAAACAAGGTGGTGGTGGACTGTATGAAATTTTAAGTGGGGGGAGGGGAAATAAAAACACTGGGAAGATGATGGACTGGAGCAAACACCACTGAGGGGTTTTGAGATCTTGTGGAAATATATTCTGTAAATTATATCTTGCTTTGTGATGTAAAATATACTATGTTTGACTAGAATAGAAATGATCATTTTCAATAAATGGAGCCCCTGCCGCCCTTTCCATTTGTTGTCATGCATTTGTGTCTGCTGCGCTAGTCTGGAGAGAGCACCAGGGGCAGGGCACCGGAGGAGTGGCAGTTGAACCAGAGCCCAGTGTCACTTTTCTTTCCAGGGTCTGCTTCTGGAGACTGAGGCCTGGTCTACATTTCAAAACTAGATTGACCTATCTACATTGGTTAGGGCTGTGAAAAATTTCATGCCTAACCCCTGGTGTAGACATGGCTAGTTCAATAGAAGAACTTCTGTCAACCTAGCTACCACCTCTTGGAGGGGTGGATTAACTGCATCAACAGAAAAAACGATGTAGGAAGCATCTTGTCATGGGCTGGCCAGCCCTTGGAGGCAAGCTGTGCTCAGCCTTGCCCCTGACTTAGCCGCAGAGACCCCAGAGAGGGAGATCGGAGAAGACATCAGCTGCGACTGGCCATTGTGGTAGGGTTGCCAGGTGTTCAGTTTTCGACCAGAATGCCCAGTTGTAAAAGGGCTCTGGCGGCTCCGGTCAGCACTGCTGACCAGGCCGTTAAAAGTCCGATCGGCGGTGCAGCGGGGCTAAGGCAGGTTCCCTGCCTGCAGTGGCTCTGTGCAGCTCCTGGAAGCAGCAGCAAGTCCCCCCCTCCAGCTCTTATGTGTAGGGGCAGCCAGGGGGCTCTGCACACTGCTCCTGCCATAAGCGCTGGCTCCACAGCTCCCATTGGCCAGGAACTACAGCCAATGGGAGCTACAGGGATGGCGCCTGCAGATGGGGCAGGGCGCAGAACCACCTGGCCGCACCTCTGCATAGGAGCCGGAGTGGAGACATGCCACTGCTTACGGGAGCTGCTTGAGGTAAGTGCTGCCCGGAGGCTGCACCCCTGATCCCCTCCTGCACTCCAACTCCCTGCCCCAGCCCTGATCCACCTCCCACCCTCCAAACCCCTCAATCCAAGCCTGGAGCACCCTCCTGCACCCCCAACCCCCTCATCCCTGCCCCACCTTAGAGCCTGCATTTCCAGCTGGAGCCCTCATCCCCACCTCTGCAGCCCAACCCCCTGCCTCAACCCTGATCCCCCTCCCTCTCTCCAAACCCCTTGGTCCCAGTCCAGAACACCCTCCTACAACCCAAACCCTTCATTCCCAGCCCCACCCCAGAGTCTGCACCCCCAGCCAGAGCCCCCACCCCCCCCCCGCACCCCAATCCCCTGCCTGGAGCCCCTCCCAGGTTTGATTCCCCCTGCCAACAACACATCTAGCGGTGTTGGGGTTACAAATGGTCTCTTAGCCAAGTTTGTAGCAGGATCATTGATCTCCACTTGGCCTGACCACCACTAGAGATGGACAGAGTGTCACACTGAGCAGGCCTGCCTGACTTACATTCTCCCCTGGCCTGGGAAGAGCAGCCTGGAGCTTCAGAGGCTCCCCAGTGCAGTCCACCACTTGTAACGCCAACAGCCCTGGGTTGTTACCCAGTAAAGTCAGTGGAAGGCTTTCTAATCACCTCCATGGGCGCTGGCTCAGACCTCACTGGGTACTTGATTAGAGTCTGTAATAGATGCACACCCTAATTTCTAGAGTTGGTCAAAAAATATAAGCATATTTTCATGCGAAATTTTGCAGTTTTAAGGTTTTAACATCAAAGGGATCCATTTTTAGATATTTTTTTTAATCTGATGTTTTTACTCCAAATTCTTTTATTAAAAATATTAATGAAATTGGTCTTGACATTTTTCATTTACCAAATACCCACAAGAAGCATTTCTACAATGTCAACAATTTTTCTGAAAAAACAAACAAACCCAATTCATTTTCCAAAAAAAACCCAACCCCTTTTTTTAATTCTAAAAATTCCCACCTGCCCTACAGCTATTCTTCTGCACAACTTTAAAAATGCAGCTAACTACGTCTCAGTGTGGGTAGGAGGAGGGCAGGGAAAATGAACTGTGAGCTCACCCATGTCTCACCCAGAGCTGCTGAGCTGTAGCTCCTCAAATGGAATTTCTTGGCATCGATGCAAGTAAAACAAGTAGATTTTTCTCTAAGTGGGGAAAGGGGTGGGTCTATGGACAGGCCAGCCCAGAACATTCGTGTGGTTTTAGCGCCTGGATCTCTCCATTTATGTGTTTTTTGACTCCCTGTTGGGTAGGGGCAGTAGTTTAGAGATTGAGAGGAAGTGGTTGACAGGTAAAGTAAATGGGGCCTTCTCCAGAGGGAGAAGGGGGTTAGAAAAGATACCAGCAGGTGGAGGAAAATGGGTGTGGGAGCCCACTGGAGTTTTGGGGAGGCATCAGGGAGGGGAGGAACCAGCAGGTGGGAGGGAATAGTATGGGGCACTCAGCAGATGGGGCAGGTGGAGAGAATGGATTAGTGGGCAACATGGTCAGATGGGCATGAGGGCCGATAACCTAGATGGGGAAACAAAGGCTCTCAACAAGAGGAGGGCATGGTAAAAAAGCAGGCAGGTTTGCCTCACACACCCACCTCATTCCCCAGGAGTGAACTAGCTAGAAAGGGTAAAGAGGGTGATGACTCATTGCTGCAGCTGGTTTCTTAAGAACTCGTTATAAAGGAGGGGAGGGAGCTGAAGGTGGGCCAAGCCTGGCTGAGCCTTTCTTGTCAGGATTATTTTTTTGATGAGGAAGTTTCTGTTAATAATCCAGAAGGATTGACAGTATTTTGGATTTTACTAGGTTTGGTTTTATTAACTCAGAGCCAGAAGGGCTGGATCCATGTGGCGCGGAGGTGCAAATGGATAGAATTATTCTGTAGCAAAAATGCAACACAATCAAAACCCAACACAATCAAAAACCACAGCTGACAAACAGAGAGACAGACAGACAGAAACATGCTCCTCTTGACTGCCCTGAATGCTAAATTGTTTTCTGTACTTTCTCTCCATTTGGATAAAATAAGCTCTGCAAATTACTCCCCAAAACCTGACCCAAAATGTTGTGACTCTTGAAACAGTTAAAACAACGAGGAGTCCTTGTGGCACCTTAGAGACTAACAAATTTATTTGGGCATAAGCTTTCGTGGGCTAAAACCCACTTCGTCAGATGCATGGAGTGGAAAATACAGCAGGGAGGTATAAATACACAGCACATGAAAAGATGGGAGTTGCCTTACCAAGTGGAGGTCAGTGCTAATGAGCCAATTCAATTAAGGTTGAGACTTCCACCTTAATTGAATTGGCTCATTAGCCCTGACCCCCCACTTGGTAAGGCAACTCCCATCTTTTCATGTGCTGTGTATTTATACCTCCCTGCTGTATTTTCCACTCCATGCATCTGACGAAGTGGGTTTTAGCCCACGAAAGCTTATGCCCAAATAAATTTGTTAGTCTCTAAGGTGCCACAAGGACTCCTCGTTGTTTTTGCTGATACAGACTAACACGGCTACCACTCTGAAACTTGAAACAGTTAGGGTAACATATTTATTTTCTTACATTTTCACTTGTCTCTGTGGTTTAAGTCTAACTCAGCCTCCCCCCCCACCACGGTGAGAATTAGTCATTTACTCCTTTGTAGATGAAAAACTGTATTTAAATGCAATGATTAGCGAGCCAAAAGAAGTGTAATGAATATTGCCAACTGATCTCAGAAAATGTCTAAGTTGATACTAAGACCAAAGTGCTTAGGAATGAATTGGAATGAGACTCAGAAACTCATCCAAACTTTTGGCTGCTTTGAGGCAAAGTAAACATTTTGACAGTTGCCCATCTCTGCCTCTTTTACTACTAGATTGAATTTCTGTCTCTGTCTGCATGTGTGTGTGTGTCTCAGGAATAGTGCTGTTTGGAATATGGACTTTCCATCCCACTCGGAATGACGATATTTCACAATTGGGTTTGTCCCAAAATGAAACAAAAGGTCAAAATAATTGAAAATTTCCATGGCGTGAAAAAAATTCCAAAATATTTCTGTTTGGAAATATCAAAAAGGAAAAAGTTGTCATTTTTGATTGAACTGAAACCTTTCAAAATGTAGATTTAAACTTCTGTTGGTGCTGTTGGTGAAAGAGACAAGCTTATGAACTCTTCTTTAGCTCCGTGAAAGCTTGTCTCTTTCATCAACAGAAAGTAACCCACTGGAAGATGTTACCTCACCCACCTTGTCTCACATTTGAAGTGTTGACAATTTTGATATTTTCAAAATGTCAATTCAAATTTTATAATTAGTGTTTATGTTTATCATTTTCCAATCAAAAAATCAGATTTTCTTTTTGTCAAAATAATCAACATTTTCCTGTGAAAAATATCTATTTCTAGGAAACACCATCATTTTTTGTTAGGAAAGTTTTTTGGTCAAAAAATGTTAACCAGCTTTACAAAAATGGAGCATGATTTATCAAGTACTTTCTTTTACATTTGTCACCTTCCTCTCCTGGTCTGCAATTCTCAAAGAAGCCCATGGGAGTTAGGTGCTCAAATCTGATTGGCTTGAATCTTTAGGCAACTTTGAAAAGCCTTAGACCAAGAAAATCAAGTGTGGAAAGACAAGTCCAATGCCTGTGAGATGCTTTCAGTGAGTACAGAGTTAATCTGGTGGTGTAACATTTTCTCAGGCTCATGCAGGAATAAATCCAGACCTTTAACTCCAGCCTTAAGAGGCATCAGATTTGTTTTCAATGGGAAAGCTTTAATGGGAAACACATGTGCACATGTACAGGGAGGCAACAACATGAGGCTTCTTGATTATGAGGTCTCTGCCTAGTAAGAAAATCTGAGAGTCCTGGAAATACTAAAAAGAGACTCTCAATTAGCCTAATAAAAATGGAATCTCATCCCGTGGCAATGTATTCTGATTATACAAATAAAAACTATGCAGCATAAAGTGCAGAGGGAGTCAGAACACAAAGGAGAGATGCTACACAACAGCCCTGAATGGCACTCTGCCCCGAGACGAGGCATTTCAACAAGCATGCTCCTCCGTCCACATCCCCTAGAACCTTTGGCTTCTCCTGGGAAGGGGAAAAAAGCTAAGGAAACTAATTAATCCGTGTGTTACCTGTTCACAGTCACATGACTTAGCTTTGTGACATAGGTCTATTGTTATGGTCAATGGCCTCACCTGGCAAATCATCTTTTAGAAAGTCAAGAGGCCACATTACTTGCTAGTATAATTCCACTGGCCTCAGTGGCATTACTCCAGCAGACAACTTGGCCTCAGGAGCCTTTCCCAAGGGAAGTCCATGTCTGGATCACCCTGTCCTTCAAACATTGATATGACTTGTCTAGCGCCAGGGCCGGCTCCAGGCACCAGGCAACCAAGCTGGTGCTTGGGGCGGCACCTGGAGGGGGGCGGCGTGGCGCTCCGGCCGCCGGGGAGAGCGGGGCCACAGCCGGGCTCGCCACCCTCCCCCGGCGCTCTGGCCGCCCCCCCGCCCTCGCCCCGGCCGCC
>NW_020664561.1:5960700-6003137 GCF_002925995.2 Terrapene triunguis | reverse complement strand
ATTTCCATTACTTGCATCTGAAGAAGTGAGGTTCTTACCCACGAAAGCTTATGCTCCCAATACTTCTGTTAGTCTTAAAGGTGCCACAGGATCCTCTGAAGCTTTTGATAGCATTTTGTATTGCACCAAAACTGGTGCAATGCCTTGTGTATCTTCCTGGACCTGAAGGAGGTCACTGTCTTCTTTGGGCTGTCTCTTTCCCTGTCTCGTTTTAGGGCTTGATCAGTTTTCCCTGTCTCGCTTGGCATCATTACTGGTTGCTCAGAATCTTAGATACTTGTCTAGCCCCCATGATCAGAGTATCTGAACACCTTGCCATCTTCACTGTCTTTATCCTCCCAACACCCCTCGGAGGTAGGGCACAGCTGTTCTCCCCATTCCACAGAGTGGGGAACTGAGGCACAGTGAGGCTAGGTGACGTGACTGCCGGTCTTCCAAGTGCTACCCTAGCACCTTAATCACTGGAACCATCCTTCTACTCTAGAGGTGCCCTGGATTTGTCTGTCCTGCCGCTAGCAGGCAGAGAAGTTTGCAGCAACTAGTATTTTTTTCCAGTGGCTGTGAATCCTGAAGCATTCCACTCACATGCCCCCCAAGACTGTACAAAACAGGATGGTTTTGTTTCTCCAGAGAGAGACTGGAGCGTGAAAGGGGCTTGTTTGAAAAGGGGGAGTGAATAAGCTGGATTGCAGGCTCCATCCTTCATCAGGGTGCTCTCTGGAATGTGTTGAAAGAGCACATTTGTGTTGGACACTGGAGAAAGTCGTGCAAAGTACAGCCCATGTATGGAATTCAGACCCTTGATTTCCATGCCAATACCCACTGGAACGCTGATTTGAGTGGAGTCTGATTCCGGGTTAGTGTGCGCTGTTATCCTTGGATTCCCTTATGTAGGAATGATGTGAGTGATAGACACATCACAACCTCACACCCCCAATTAGTGGACCATATTGTGCCCTCAGTTACCCCGTACAGCCCCACTGAGCTCACAGGCAGATTTTGTCGCACCGTGTCTGCCTTCATGACATGTTTCTTCCAGTGGCCTTCACCGAAAAACTCTCTTGTTTGCATCCTGCCAGTCTCCCGAGAGATACCAAGAATTGATTTCTTGGGGCTTAGACATTATTATTGTAAGCAGAGTCAGGATGAGCGCTACCCTGACATCTGGTGGTGAATTATGGCGAGTGTGGAAAAGAACTCCAGGGGCTGATCTTGTTTGCATAGGCACACCCACTCGCCTGGCATGAAACAACAGCAACTGAAGGTGGTTACTTTGGCTGGTGTGGGATCCCCAGTTTCTCTATTATTGGGGCAGGAAGAATAAAGTTTGTTACCCTGATTCTGTGAATCAAGGCCAGTGGAATTGTTGTATGACAGAAGGACTGAGTGAGTCCTTCACCATTACCTAAGTAGCACTTGCTTGACAAGGGGCATGGGTTACAAAACCCAGTGAATTGAGAGAGGATGGGGATAGGCATTTGTAGCTGATGGTATGGGCCCCCTCTGAGGGTTTGAAACACCAATTGCACCACGTCCTCTCTTCACTGTTGAATGTCAGAGCTAACTTTGATTCCATTAGGAGTCTAGTTACAGGCTGCTGAGCTGAATTCACTTTGGGCCAGTGGTGCACCAGCACTGGGGCTCCCCTACCGAGAACAGGACCCCGGCCTTCCGTGAAGCCCGAGCCTGCAAGCTTGAAAAATATGCCCCCCTGGCTGACACCCTGCGGTCCAAGGGCTACGAGGTTCACACAGACACTCTGCTTATCGGGGCCCTGGGTGCCTGGGACCCATGCAACGAACGAGTGCTGAGGACCTGTGGAGTGGGCCGTCACTACGCACGGCTCATGAGACACCTAATGGTCTCAGACACTATCCATTGGTCCCGGGACATCTACACGGAACACATCACCGGTCACCGCCAATACCAAGAGTGAGCCGATTGGACCTCGCCCACCTGCAAGGGAGAAGGGACTTGCTAACCCTCCCCCCCCTCACTGGGCCCTATCCCCTGAGCCCCGAACCCACCCAACCTCACCGGCCGCCGCCAATTCTGAGAGCGAGCCGGGGAGACCTCACCCACCTACAAGGGGGAAGGGACCTTACCCCCTGAGCCCCAACCCCACCCAACCTCACCGGCCACTTCCAATGCCGAGAATGAGCTGAAATCACAAAAGAGCTAAAGTTATTAAGAGCTGAGATCACTGAGTGCTGTGTTAACTAGTGGGGGAGCCTGAAGCTATATTGCTCAGCAGCTGGCGGAGCAATTTGTGGGGACGACTGAAGGAGCAGCGAGTGGCGCGGAGCCTTGCGGGGCAGGTTGGAGTGGGCCAAGGAACGGCGAGCGGAGCTGTTTGCGGGGACGGCTGGAACGGCTCACAGGTCGGTGAGCGGAGCGGAGCGGAGCAGCTTGTAGAGCGGAGCAGTTCGTGGGATGGCAGGAAAGTGGACTGGCTCGTGGTGAAGGCTGCGGCGGAACCCCCACGGAGAAACAGACGGCTGGCCAGCCTCGGATCACGTAAGGTGCCCCTTAACACCCTGCGTGCCCCCCCCCCTTTTTACTCTGGGGCTGCACTGACCAGGGACAGAGACTTCGGGGGTTGTTGGACTTTTGGGACTTTGGGTGGTTGCTGGACCCAAGAGACTTTGGGGGTGTTGGACTTTGGGGACTCTGGGTGATTTTTGGGTTGCTGGATTCAAGTGCCAAAGGGAAAGGACACAGCCCAATTTGCTGGGGTGGGTTTTGCTCATGGTTTGTGTTATAAATCCTGTTTGTGGTGTTTTTCCAATTTTTATGCTGATGTCGTTTACCTCATGGTATTAAACATTTTCTGCTACACTCAGACTCCGTGCTTGCGAGAGGGGAAGTATTGCCTCTTAGAGGTACCCAGGGGGGTGGTATGTAATTGTCCCAGGTCACTGGGTGGGGGCTCGAGCCGGTTTTGCATTGTGTTATTGAAACGGAACCCCTAGATAAAGAACCCGGCCCTTGTTGCTGCCAACTTAGATGGGCAGAAGGGTCACATTTTGATGGCTCTATAGCAGCAGTTCTCAAACTGCATTGCACTGTGACCCCCTTCTGACCACAAAATTTACTACACGACCCCAGAAGGGGGGACCAAAGCCTGAGCCCGCCCAAGCCCTGCCACCCTGGGTGAGGGGGGCCAAAGCCGAAGCCCAAGGGCTTCAGCCCCGAGCGGGGGGCTTGTAATGTGAACCCTGCCACCCAGGCTGAAGCTGAAGCCTGAATCCCACCGCCTGGGGCTGAAGCCCTCGGGCTTCGGCTTCAGCCCTAGGCCCCAGCAAGTCTAACGCCAGACTTGGCAACCCCATTTGCGATCCAGTTTGGGATCCCGACCCACAGTTTGAGAACTGCTGCTCTATAGGAAAGAGATGGACAGATCACTTAGAGCTGAGCAAGTAATTGATTTGGGTGATTCAGGGGCTGGACAGAAAAATAAGTAGAAAAAATCAGTTCAGTTCAAACCAAAGCTGAATTTTTTGGGGACTTAAAGATTTGGCATTAAAGACAGTGAGATACTATGGTAATCGGAGCCATGTAAGTTACTAAGATAGTTTCTGATCAAAATATTATGTTCATCAGAAAACAAAACTTCTTTGGTTTTTCATTTGGGGTCCTTTTTAGATGTTTTCCCCCTTTTTGAAATTAGCTAAGTTTTGAAATGGAATGCCTTTCCAAAATGAAAGGTCAAAACGTTTCATTTTGAAATGGCTCAAACTGTTTGGACTTCATAAAAAATGCAAATTTTTTTGGCCAAAACTATTTGTCGAATTTGTGAATCGTTTCAGTGCCCCGAAAAATGCATTTTTCAGCAAATGTACTACTCTCCAAAAAAATAAAATAAAATTCACCCACCTCTATGATAAATAGCTAGGACCCAATCCACATAATCTAAAACTACCCTAATACAGAGCAAGTATTTTGTAGGGGGAGATGAACCTGGAAACATTTGCGTTTTGCATGTTTGCTAAAACCCAACCTCCTCCCTGAGCTCTGAAAATGGACTCCCAGAGTGAGCAGACCTTCTGGGCCAGCTGTTTGGAAGTGCTAGTTTCCCTTGTGAGGATGGGAGGAAGGAATTCTTTAATTCACTTTAATTCTTTCCCATTTATTAAAGGTTTCTTTTGCCCTCAAGCATTCACTTACCTCTTCATCTTCTAACACATCTCTTCTTAGTCATGCATTCCGTATTGGCCATAACAGAGCTCTTGTGTATTCCTCTCCACAGGTTCTGGATGTTCAGCAAGTGCAAGGATGTCATCTGCAAATCCCACATTAAATAGAAACAGCAGCAGAAGAATGTAAAAACGGTCCCCTTTCGGGAATCCAGAATATAATTATGTTGTACCAATATGTGGGTAATTATAGAGTTAGCTATGAACTATCAAATACATTCAAGATCTGGGCCATCAGCTCTGACCTGCAAAGGTCCCATTCTTGAAAACACACAGGGGACACATTGAGTGCATAAAGTTATGCATGTGTTTGAAGAATCCGGGCCCTAGCAGGGTTAGATCAGGTCATTATTTGGACAGAAGACCTGTAGGCAAAATCCATGGGAGTATTGTCGATGATGCAATATGTGGCCACTGAAGTCAATGTCAAAGCTCCAACTGATTTCAATTATGTAGGATCATGGCTTTACAGGCCCAATGCCGCCATATGGTGGTAGGGAGCCTTGTGTTGTTGGAGTTAATATCATATTGGACAGGGGGTGGGGAATGGCAACCAAAGTTCTCTAGGATCCCATGTCATTTTTTGCCAGGCCGGGGTTACTATTTACAATGGCTTGTCCAAATTCTAATTTCTGTCTGACTATAATCCCTCAAATATTTCAAACCGATGCAGTGTTTTCCTTCACTTCTTGCTCTAGCCTGTAATAAAGTGTTGCTGAATGATATCTGACAGCAGCTGCTTTCCATCCCAGAAGTGGGTTCATCAGTGATGGGAGAAGCAATCCTTTGGAATGGAAGGTACCATAAAAAGGGTATTATGAGTACGTTTCAGGACACTATGTAGTGCAAGCTTCATAAGTTCTTAGGGCCAGGAGGGGTTATTATAAGCATCTAGTCAGGCCTAGAAATGTGATTGGTTTAGTCAAGTTAGTAAAGAATGAAAAGAACAAAAAGCAACCACACGTTGTAGGTGAGAGCTCCTTTGTCTGAATCAAATTAAAAGTAATGACGACAAGCTGTATTGATCACTACATAGAAAAATCTTTCTTTTCCCCAAACCTTAGGTATTTCTAAGACACTACTCACCTAACCACTGTACAAAATTAAGACTCACTAACAAAAATGGTGTGAAGAGGAATGTGTGTATTTTATTGTTTTTTGTGTTGTTGATATTCCAGTAGCACGTAGAAACTTCAACAGCGGTCTGGGCCCCATTCTGCTCGGCACTGTACAAACACATAGTGAGAGACAGTCCCTGTCCCGAAGAGCTAAATCTAAAGAGACAAGCCAGGCAGAGGGTGGGATTGTCATCTTCATTTCATGGGGGGGGAACTGAGGTACAGTGAGATGAAGGGTTTGTTCAAACTCACACAGGAAGTTTGTGGTAAAGCTATGAATTTAACCTTGAACTCCTGAGTCTGATAGTATGTCTTCACTGAACACTTAACCCGGGTTTTAACCCAACCTACCCTACTATTCTCACAGAAGACCTTTAAGCCAGGGATAGCTGGGCTAGAACCCAGCCTCTCCTTCAATTTGGGCTGGAACCCGCCCACTCTGCAGTGAGGATTCAGGTGAAATCACTCAAGTGCTGGTAGTCCTCCAGTGCCTTCCCACAATTCCCCTCAAAGGGCAGACAAGTTCTCCCACAACTGACCAGGAAAGGATCCTAGAGCATCTCAGCACAAAGAACCATGGGATGTGCCCCAGACACACAAGGGCAAGTGCAGAAAGAGTTAGGACATGGTAACAAAGGTAGGGCTTTGCTGTGGGAATGCTCAGACCTGGGCTAAGCTAGCCTAGGGGCTGATCACCCAGCTTAATGGTGCATTGAAGACAGAGCCTTAGTCTGTCCCTTTCACTGCAAAACCATCCCTCTTCTTGTGGTAAGGCGTAGGTGTTGGTTGCGTACAGGCGCCATATCTGGAGACATCCTTCTCAAACCAAGTTAGCTTGCCTTCGGACTGAAACCCAGCCAGGCTGCGGCTCAGGTTGATTCATTCTGGCAGAAGCGGAGGTTGTGCCACTGCAGCCACGCTACCCTGAATGCCTCATTATCTATACCAGGTTCTTTCCAGATTCAGTGCCCCTGTAGAGTGTAGCTATCCTGGAGATTTCCTGGCCAATGAGATATTTTCTGAGGTAGCTGGCTCTATGTCTGCTAAAGGTTTTCGTACATTGAGAGATAGATTGATTCATTTCTGAAACGAAGAGGGAGCCTGTAGAATTTGCAGAGCCCAGGGATGATGTGTTCACACTTGCCTTTGTCTCCTATGAGGGGTGCTACTATGGGTAGTACCAACATCAGCCTGTTTCTGATTATTTCATTCACCCTTTGACGGAGATGCCTGCAGTCATCTGAGGTCGGGGGGATGACAAGGTCCCCACCTGAAAGAAGGGCACGTAGTTCTCCTGACCTGTTGAAGAGGGAAGGATTCTGTCCTGTGGCCATGGCTGTAGCAATGCACATCCCAGAGCTGGTCAGAAAATTGAGTTTCTGTCCAATGGGAGATTGCAAGATTTGAAAATTTGCTTGCGTCCGGAAAAAAAGTCAAAACGTCAGAATTTTCTGTGAAATGATATAAGCAATAGGAATGTTTGTTTTTTAAAGAAAACAAGGAAATTAATGGATAAATACTTTGTTGCCTTTTATGTTAAAATTGCTCCTGTGTGTGTATTAGGGAATATTTCAATTTAAAAGAACCTAAGCATTGTTTTTAATAAAAGAAGAGATACACTTAAGGCAAAGCACATAGTCACATACACTCAAGATTCACATAATTATTATATTTTATTATTGTAGTAATGCCGAGATACTTCAGTTGAGACCCAGGTTCTGTACATACATATAGCGAAAGCAGGGCCGTCCCTAGGGGAGTGCAGGGCCCGGGACAAATCAGACTCCCCACTAGTCTCTTCGCCGTCCACCCGATGTGCCCCCCCCCCCCCCCCCCCCGCCCGGCCCTTGCCTTCTCACCCCCCCTCCCCGGCCCCGACCCCGACTTGCCTCCTCAATCCCCCGCCCGCCCTCCCGCTTGCCGCTCGCCTCCCCGCTAGTCTCCTCACTGTCCATCCCATTCACCGCCCGCCCGCCTGCCTCCTCACCCCCCACCTGCCTCCCTGCTAGTCTCCTCGCTGTCCGTCCAGCGCGTGCCCCCCACCCCACCCGCCGTTCTCCTCCTCGCTGTCCCTCACCTTCCTGCCTCATCACCCCTCTCCTGCCTGCCCGCCTCCTGCCTCACCTGAATATTGGGACAAACAGTGCCCCCATTGTACATCGGTCGGGTTGGGGGACAAAGGGCTAAATATCGGGACAGTCCTGATTTTATTGAAGCAGCCCCCCAAAGCGCGGACCTGGGGCAGTCGCCCCGATTCACCCTACCCAAGGGATGGCTCTCAGTGAAAGACAGTTCCTGCCCCAGGAAAATTAGTTTACAGTCTCTAAACTAATTGAGCACATGCAAGTGGAGCTTCAAAGAACAATCTTATTGCTGATCCAGCCATTCACGGTCTCCTGCACTGCTGCCTTACTTGCCACCCATTCTACCTTTCGAATGAGACGGGGCTGTGAGGAAAAACCACATGACATCACGTAACTTATGATCATACTGTATTTTAATGCATATACACTAGGGGGCAGAGTTAAGGCTGTAGAGGCATTTTTAACTTTGACATTTCCTCATTTATTTATTTATTTATAGAAACTTTTTTTAAGGCAAAGTTACAATAAGACATTAACATAATATATTGTTTATTACTTATTCAGAATGAGGTTAATATTCAAAGAACCTGGCTAAAGATTATGGCTTGCTGGCTAGGGAACCCTCCTCCTCTGAGGATGTTAAAAAGGGTGAGCACATTTCTAAATACCTGTCCTCTTTTTGGCGCTTCTCTTGTGTACGTACTTGGTGTGAAATATCTTATCTTATCTATCTATCTCTCTATCTATTTATTTATTTATTTATTTATGAGTGCTTAACTGTGCAACCACAGGGTCCTTTTAACACAGGGTTTGTTTTTGAATGAACTTTCCAAGGTTGTGTTTTAAAAAGGGGAAAAATCATGGAATTCCATCATGTGGAGCGATTGGCTTGGCCGCAGTAGGTAGCTCTGTCCTGCATAAGATGTTCACCCCGTCAAGCCATGGCTTCCATGGAACTTAGCTTCACTGAATGTGCAATTCTGAGCATTTGCATACATGAAGAGATTTTGCACAATGAAGTGAGGCTCCTTTGGGGTCTGATCAACCTCTCCAACGAGACCACCACCAAAATTAGGGAGGATCAAACTTGATGTCCCTGATATTTCAAAAGTAAAGGACCACTAAATTATAAAACAAAACCAAACTTCACATCTTTTAGGCCTTCTTTATATCTGGTAAAGAAGGCTAGCCCCCTTCCCCACCCCCCATGCATGTTACCTTTCAAACATAAATGACAAGTTATAAATAAAATAAAGGCACACAACCCTCTCATTGTGGATGAGAGTTTCAGAGTTGTCTATGGGCATTAAGGTGCCCAATTCCCTTTAAAATCAGTGGCAGTTGGGTGCACAAATCCTCTGGGCTGCTTTGAAAAAATCTCGGCTTGTGTTTTCATTGCTTTGCTTGTCTTAACTTCCACAGCACAGAAAACCTGAATTCCATCAGTTTGGTCACCATCCTGCAGGTGCAGGAAAAGGGAATTGCCCATTGTTTTCTGGACAAGCAAGGTGACCCACCATGTGCACTGAGTCCTTTTTGCGACCCACTCTGGTTCCAAATTTGTGCAGGAGGCCCAAAATCATAGGCCAGAGTCGTTGTCCCCCTTCGCCACTGCAGCTGCTGTCTGCTCCTCATCCTGCTGAGGGGGCACTGACCATCTGCAGCAGCCCTCTGTACCCCAGCACCACAACCCTAATTCCAGCCTGGTGCAGAGCAAAGGTCCTGGGGACAGAGGGGTGGGAACCTGCCGTGCACTCACTTCACATTGGTGACTCTTGTCCTGCAGGGCTTGGCCAGGTTCTCTGCTCTGGGTATTGTGATGGGGTAGCAGTGCCACTCACGTTTGGCCCAACCACCCCTCTGTCATGATGGAGTGGTACTGCGACTCCATGTGCCAGGTCTCAATACAGGGAGCCCAGCCTGATGGAACCAGAGCTACCGCTGCATGGGGCAGGCTTGCTCTTCAATTCCTCTTTGCCTGGGCCTCCCCTCTGCACCAGGCCTGTGACCAACCTACAACCTTCCTGTGACCCACTGGCAGGTCGTGACCCACTGTTTGGGAAACACTGTGCTAGGACTCCACAGGCTCAGCTGGCCCTTCAGCATGTAATTTGGTGTTGCCAGCTCTCATATTTTTATCATGACTGTTGTGATGTTCTCCTTAAAGCCCCAGCTCCTGGAGTCAGGTGATTATACCAGTCTCAACTTTCATTTAAAAAAAATTGAGTTTCTAGGTTTGATGGTTGTGACGAAAAGTGTGAAAACGTGACTCCTAGAGAATCAGAGACAAGAAAGCAAATAAAAAGAATCCCATGAATTACTGTTTTGTGGAAATCTCAGGATTTTTAAACCAATTTTATGATCTTTGGAGGGAACCCTGATTCATGAATGCCTGGGGACTGGCAACACTGTTAAATCTTCTAATAGAGTGTGCCCTTGTATATAGATTCCATTACCCATGAAGCTCTGAGCTATGACTTCCCCCCACTCCCTGTCGCCCCTGGGTTGGCAAACCTGCTACTTTATGGAGGAACCATAATTTTCATTCACTTGTCTTGCCAGGGAGATTTTCGGTCTCCAAACATGGCAGCTTCAAATAGAAAAAGAGTCTGTCTTTAATTTTCCTTGTGTTTTTTTTTAAGTGACAAATTGACCCATTTCCAAAGCTCTGGAGGAGAAGCAGCTGCTGATTGGGAGCAGGGTGGTTCTGCTGAGGTTTATTGTTTTAATCATGGCGTAAGCGAAAGTGACAGCAAAGATGAACTATCTGCTGAAAGGCAATCCTAACGCTGTGCGACTCCACTTAGCTTAATGCCTATTAGGAATGTATTTTTGTTGGACTCGAAAGAGCATGATTTCAGTCCACTCCTTGCTCATTTACTTCTAAACACATCTTTGACAGTGTTAATGCTCTTGAGTTTTTAATTTCTCCAGTGCTACTCTAGTAACAGCCCGGAGTCTCCTTTGGCCGTACTCCAGTACCCCTTGGGTGCTCCTGAAATGGGAGTGTGTGGAGGTATATGGTGTATAGAACGTTGTGGCTCACAGCATCAGCTCCACTCTCCCCTTTAGAGATGGATCTGCCAGGTCAGGGTTCTAGCATACTGACAGGGCAGTGTGGAGATGTATGCAGGTTTCTGCTTGTTCTGGGGGTGAGTGAAGGGTGGGGACAGCACCGGACGAATATGCAGGAGACCGGGAGGTCAATTTCTGGCTCTGTGGTGATTCCCTGCATGCCTTGGGCAAATCTCATATGGGCTGGTCCTGCTGAGTGCTCTGGCCCCAAGCCAGCAAAGCACAGGCGTAACTTTAAGCACATGAGTAACAGCATCCCATTTGAAAGAACTGCTCATGAGTGTCGGTGTTTTACTTGGTTGGGTCCAGAGTGCTCAGTGCCTTGTGTGATCCCAGCCCTTCATCTCGCCAGGCTTCAGTTTCCCATTTGTATAATGGGGCTAATAATCCTTCCTTTGTCTGTCTAGTCTACTTAGCCTGTAAGTTCTTCAGGGACTGTCTCTTACTCTGTGTGTGCACAGTGCCTGGTACAACGGGGCCCTCAGCTCAATTGCTATTGTAACATAAATAATAACAAGCGTTCTAGTGATATTCCTGCTGCCCCAAGTCATGTCAGCAGTGTACGTCAATGCAATGTTTTCACCCCCTGGGGTTGGCTACTGGCGCAAATACAGATTTCACCCAGCCGTGAATGATTCTTTCTGTAGTTTTGTTTTACATGTCTGGTTTGATCTCAGGTCACCTGCTGCATTACTACTGCCAGTCTTACTCAGACACAAGAAAAAAGATGCACTTAGGACTACTACTGATGTAAAACATAATTAGAGAGACAAGGTGGGGGAGGTAATATCTTTTACTGGACCAACTTCTGTTGGTGAGAGTGACATGCTTTTTTGCTACATAGAACTGTTCTTCAGGTCAGGGTAAGCTCGGAAGTTTGCCTCTCTCACCAACAGAAGTTGGTCCAATAAAAGGCAGCACCTCCCCTACCTTGTCTCTCTAATATCCTGAGCTACAACAACATAATTGTAGATCATCAATAATGGATCTATGATACTGAAAATGGTACTCATGGTAACAGACTCAGGGCTAGTCGACACTGGCAATGCTAAAGCGCTGCCACGGCAGTGCTTTACATGCCCCTCCACGAGGGGCGTAGCTACCAGCTCTAGGAGTGTGGCTCCCAGTGCTGGGGCACTGTCTACACTGGCGCTTTACAGCACTGAAACTGGCTGCGTTCAGAAGGGTGTTTTTTCACATCCATGAACGAGAAAGTTGCAGCGCTGCAAATTGCCAGTGTAGACACGCTCAGTCAAAGAAGATAGATAACAAGGAGAATCGCTTCACAAGTATCACTGTAACTGAGTGGTAACATAGCATAATACAAAGAGCTTGTTCAATACTCGAGTAACAATTGATGTTTTTGCAAACCCATCCATGCAAACTAAAGAGTTGAACGTAATAAGTTGCTCCAGTGTGTTTAAACTGCCACATATTTCCCCAGGGTCCTTCAAACACCATAAATATAGGGGAGAACAGTTAAAAATAGCAACTTTCATGTGCCTGAAAAAATGTCCTCATGTGTTACTCTGGCTTTGGCCACTGTTATGAAACAAAATATTTCCCATCAAGAGTCATTAGCATTCAACTGTGGGTCAGCATACCATTCGTTACAATAGAAGCTGGGACCCACTGCGGAATAGAAAAGTCAGCAGCGTGCTTATTTTTTTAATTAAAAGAAAATATATTAGCATATTAACGTTGTCCATATATTGTGTTTACTTTCATTCCAACAAATTAGCTCCTCATTTAACAAACCAGAGGTTTTCCAGTACATATAACTCCCCCGCTCCATACTCACACCCAATCACATGGACAGACACACACATGCAAATGCCAACACTAAAACAAACACGTTCATACAAACACAAACTCACACCTATACATGTACACCAAAATACATATCCATATCTAGCTCCTGATTCAGGAAAGCATCCCTGTTAAGGAGAGAATTTAAGCATATACTTAACTTTCAGCATGTGTTTGTCTCATTAAACCAGAACATGTGCTAATAGGTAAACACGTGTTTATGTTCTTTCCTAAGCAGTGATGGACTTAAGCATGTGCATAAGTGCTTTCCCACATTATGGCCTTATTTTGTAAGTGCAAGAGTCAGAACAAAGTAATACAACTCAGTTTAGTTGCATAAATCTCTAGTCATGCAAAAATGGATAAAACATTTTCAAAAGTGACTTGGGTACTTAGGAGTAGAGCTGGGAAAAATTTTCATCCAAAACTTTTTTTGGCTGAAAAATGCAGATTCGGCAACATCAAAAATTTCATGAAAGTTTCACCAAATTGTTTCAGCTGGAAAAAAATACCTCCAAAAAAATCAGAGAAAATCAAAATATTTTGGTTACCTTTTGGTTTGAAATGACTTTTTGTTTCAAAATTTCCTTTAATTTTATTAAAACAATCAAAAATGTTTCCAAACAGACAAAACCAAAATGACACATCTAGCTTTTGTCAAAACAAAATGATTCATTCAACCCCAAATTATTTTTTATTTTTGAGTCACTGAATTTTTTTTTAATTGCTTTATGGTTTGACCCAAAATGACACCCCCCCCCCCCCGCACACACACACACTCAGTTTTTTTTTTTAATTGCTAGCAAAACAAAAAATCCATTATTTGCCCAGATAGGTATTGCCAGAGGGTTGCTGGACCTGTGAAGGGATCAAGTGCCCAGGCTACCTCTGACAGGCTCCACTAGGGGGAACGAAACAGCTCGGGTTCACCTGGGAGTAATTAACTGAGTAACTGGAATGCAGTTAATGAGGCAGGGCATGATCCAGAGCTAAGGGCCTCGGTTAGAGGGGGAACTCCTGAGGAGAAAGGTGGCTGTCAGAGAGGCAGAGGCAGGAACCCTCCAGCAGACTGGTTGGAAGCTGCCTGAGAAGCCACCATTCCAAAGTGGGAGAAGCAGGGCAGGAGGCTGGGGAAACCTACAGAGGAGGAGAGGTAGGAGATAGCTCAGGGAGCAGCAAGGGACTGAGAAGGTTTGCTTCTGTCTGGTCCAAACAAGGACCCTGAGCTGGAATCCAGTGGAGTGGGCAGGCCTGAGTTCCCCAACCTGCTCCAGACAGAATTTGGAGAAGGCTCTAAACCCAGGAGACCGAGGGATGGCTAGTCCCACTAGAGCCATGAAATTTCCTACTCCTCATAATCCTGAAGGTGACAGAGACTATTGAGGACCTTGCCAGATGGTTGGGTCATAAGGAGGACTTGATGAACACAGAATTGTGTTCGGCAGCACAAGTGGGATGGAGTCAGGTTGGTGTAGCTCCCCGTCCTGCTGCAAGGGGGCATCAGAGATGAAGGCCCCCATAGTAGAGGTGCCTAAGTCCAATTGACTTTCCATTTAGTTCTAAGTGCTTAAATCACATTTGAAAAGGGGTTAGGCTCTTAAGTCACTAAGGTGCTTTTGAAAATTTTAACCAGCATGCATCAGTGTAGAACATTTCTGACAGGCAGAAGAACTCAGTGAATCAGTCATTTATTCACCTCTCTTTCCATCCACAAACAGATTGCAGGTTCATCAGCTGTTTCCTTTATCCCCTGAAGATTTTTTGTGAGTAATTCTAGGTCTGTAGCTTGGTGATGAGAAACTCACTGGGAGTAACCAGCATTTGTAATCTAAACTGTTACAATGGGGCACATGGCATATTTTTTGTTCCCAGAGTCGATGAGCAATATTTTTAGGGCTTGTCACTGCAGTGTTAGCTTGAGGTATAACTCAAGTGTGACCCCTAACCCAACACCCCTCCACCCACAAGACTCTCTAGCTCGAGTTAGATGTAGACCTGGTTTAGGAATTTTCCAGATATACTTCTTTTGTTGGAAAATGCTGATTCATCAAAACCAAAATTCTCATAGACTCATAGACTCATAGACTTTAAGGTCAGAAGGGACCATTATGATCATCTAGTCTGACCTCCCGCATGATGCAGGCCACAAAAGCTGACCCACCCACTCCTGGAATAATTCTCTCCCTTGACTCAGCTGTTGAAGTCCCCAAATCATGATTTAAAGACTTCAAGTCGCAGAGAATCCTCCAGCAAGCAACCCCTGCCCCATGCTGCGGAGGAAGGCGAAAAACCTCCAGGGCCTTTGCCAATCTACACTGGAGGAAAATTCCTTCCCGACCCCAAATATGGCGATCAGCAGAACCCCGAGCATGTGGGCAAGATTCTCCAGCCAGACCCGCATTGACCATTGATACTAATTACCTGCGATGGCACGTTATTGACCTATTGACTAAAATCACGTTATCCCATCAAACCATCCCCTCCATAAACTTATCAAGTTTAATCTTAAAGCCAGAGAGGTCTTTCGCCCCCACTGTTTCCCTCGGAAGGCTGTTCCAGAACTTCACCCCTCTGACGGTTAGAAACCGTCGTCTAATTTCAAGCCTAAACTTCCCGACGGCCAGTTTATATCCATTTGTTCTCGTGTCCACATTAGTACTGAGCTGAAATAATTCCTCTCCCTCCCTGGTATTTATTCTATGGTGGGTATTGATGACTCACCTGGTTTGAAAACTTTTTAGGAAAAATAAGTTCCTGAATTGAAATGAAAAATGTTGATTTCTGCTTCTAACAGACTTTCCATTTAGAAACATTAGTTAATTTATATTACAAACTAAATGAAAAGCTCAAAATCTGAATGAAACATGTCAAAATTACCAAAATGAAACATTTTGATTGACCCAATCAAAAAAAAATTGGATGGGTTTGTGAAAATTTTCATGATTTCGGATTCTGGATGAGGAAAAAAAATTCAAAATCTTAAAAACATTTGTGGGAAAAGGCACTTTGAGCTAGCTAGCCCATCAGGGGTATGACTTGAAGTTCAAGTGCTGCTGACACTTAAGTAATGCAGTGAGGATGGAGCTAATCTGGGTTGCTAATCGACACACATTGTTCAGTTTGAGTGTTATTTCACATTTTGGCCACTCTCTTTCAAGCTAGGCTAACCACAGAGGAATTAGCTCAAATGTAGATAGCTCAATCTAGCACAGCAATGAAGACAAGCCCACAGAATCAGGCGTGCAGTGAAAATGTTACACAATGCCCAGCAGTGGATTTACTGTTAAACACACCATGAGATGGCACGAAGCCCCCAATAACAGGGGTCCCCCCCAAAATGCGGCAGCGCAGCAGGGCTCAGGCAGGCAGGCTGCCTGCATGCCGTGTCCGGTGGCCCCGCACCACTCCCACAAGTGGCCTGCGGCTGGCACGTCTCTGCATGCCCCTGGTGCAGGGGAGGTGGCTCCGCGCGCTGCCCCCGCCCTGGGCAGCGCACGGAGACCCACTACCCCCTCCCCCCAAGCGGTATGCAGAGACGTGCCAGCAGCAGAGCTAAGGCAGCTCCCTTCCACTCTGCCTCCCTCCCACCGCGCCGCGCCACTCCCAGAAGCAGACGGCATGTCCCTGCGGCCCCTCGTGGGGGGGGGGGTATCTCAGTGCGTTGTCCCCACCCTGAGCACCGACTCCACAGCTCCCATTGACTGGGAACAGTGGCCAATGGGAGTTGCAGGGGCGGCACCTGCGGGCAGCGGAGTGGGGAGACCCCTTGGTCCCCCCTGCCTGGAAGCCGCTGCCAAAGGGGTGTGCCAGTCACTTTGGGAGCCGTGCCGCCCGAGGTAAGCGCCGCAACCCTGATCTTCTCCCACACCCCAACCCCCGCCCCAGCCCAGAGCCTGCACCTTGCACCCAAACTTCCTCCCAGAGCCTGCAGCCCTCACCCCCTCCTGCACCCCAACCCCCTGCCCCAATCAAGGTACCTCACTTTATTTTCATTTACTTCCTATTACTTATAATATAGGAGGAGGAGGAAGAAAAAAAGAATGAAAAACGGGGTGGGGGGGAGGGAGATAAGAGAGAATGTTCTTTTTCTTGGCTGGGCCCCAAGGGGGAGGCCCCAAAAATGAAGCTGCGCACAGGGCCCAGCTAACTCTAAATCTGCCACTGGTGACGCCCCTAGGTGGTTGTCAGCACGTAAACGTGAAAGGGAGTTGATTTTACAGCTGAAATCTAACAAACTAGGTTTGCCAATATAGAATTGAGTGGGATAAGCAATAATGCCTTTGTACTGAGTCCAGGGAGCATTAGCTTACTGGTTTAACACTGGGTTCTTTTCAGGTCAGCGTTTAACCTGAACAGTGTTTCTCAAATCAGTAGACTTGCTTGTTCTTGACCAACCAACAACTTATTCATTCACCCAAAGCCACACTGATATATAATCAACAGTTCACCACTCAAATGTATACACAACCAATTGACGCTCAGCAGTTATATCAAAGAACGGTGCAAATTACCAAGATTGCTTATTACCATCAATTCTTTAGTACCTAAGCCAGTTATCACACTTCCATGGGTGCACTTGTCTTTGAGGCACTTTGAAGAGCGTGGGTAAAGTTTAGAATATTAAAATTGCTTAAAACAATTCTTTTCAATCTCTTTTAGGCCAATTTGCTTGAACTATTAAGCAGTTAAATTCTAAAATATGGTTCCTTTAGGTCTCACTAGAGAGTGTAGGCTCAGCAAGCTAACTTACAGCTATTTCTATTAACGAATAGAAGGAGAAATAGATGAAATCACATCACCACTACTTATCCTCTTAAACCTGGGGATGGGGGAAGAGTCATTCCACATAGCTGGTCCTGGCGTTGGTCGCACTTGGGATTCTGCAGCTTTTTGTGTTGGATTCAGTCAACTCTCCTGAGCACATGGTGACGTCCATTTATACAACCTAGTTTCAGGGTTCGTGGGAAGGAGACACCCTCTGATTCCTTTTGGACACATGCCAAGTGGGTCCTCAAATTTCAGCTGTCTAGGTTTCTCTGCTGCTTCCATTGGTATCCCGTAGATGCTGCTGGTGTATAACAAATTTCCTTAAATCGTTTTCTTATCAGAGTCTTTTAAAATTTTATTCATTTCAAGGATTGTATTTCATTATTTGCCCCTACTATCAGTTAGGATTAAATAACTTCTCTTAATATCCCAAAGTTATAACCTGGTTTATATCTTTCACCATTTCTCCTTCCTTGTCCCAGACAATTCCTATTACTTCTAGAGTAACGATTATTTACAATGAACACCAACAAAAGCCTCAACCTTCTAAATTGGGAGGACATACTCCATGCATTCTTTGATTGTACATAAGCATTTCACATTATTTAGGACTTACAATAGAACAAGAGACATTTCCCACAGGTAGATCTAACTCACAAGGCAAACAAATGTGCACATTCTAATCTGGGGTGAAAGATGGATGGTTCACAGTGGAACTTGTTGCCAGTGGATGTTGTGAAGGCAAAAACTATCACTGGGTTAAAAAAAGAATTAGATAAGTTCATGGAGGAAAGGTCCATCAATGGCTATTAGCCAAGATGATCAGGGATGCCACTCCCCAATGCTCTGGATGTCCCTAAAGCTCTGATTGTCAGATACTGGGAATGGATAACATGGCATGGATCACCCCATAATTGCCCTGTTCTGTTCATTCCCTCTGAAGCATCTGACACTGGCCACTGTCGGAGGACAGAATCCTAGGCTACATGGGCCATTGGTCTGAAAATATGGACCACTGGGGTGAAAACATGTGGCTTGGACTTCTTGGGGGTAACAGTTTGCCCAATTTGACCTTCAATCTTACAGGCACATTTCTAGTTTGTTTAACTTGCAGCTTCCCGACCCATCTTTTCTTGAACTACTCAACATGCAATGGGCCACCGTGCAAAGTAAAGCAGGGTGTGACTCTTGTTTCGTAACTTGGAATTTTTTAGCTAGGTTGGGAGGGAGAAAGAGGTTTATACATAGGCAAATAATGAGAGATTCTTGTGTAGGCAATTAACAATATCCTCATTTAGCCATTTTAGTTTCTATTTTGGGGAGGGGAATGTCCAACCTTGGCTGATCTGTGGGTCCTTAGACAAAGTGGCTCACATGATGTGAACCATTTTCTTATTGTCTTCATAGGTGGAGCCTATTTTGGTATCAAGAGAAGTGGGATTGCTTTGAGGGCAAAAAGGACTCATTAGTTATTAATCAGTCAAGGCAGATCAGTCCATATATTCCTTACAAGAAACAGGGATTGAACCTAGGACCTCTAAATCTAGAAGCATAAGCCTCCTTTGCCTGACCTAAAAGTCGTTGGCCCATTAGCTCAACACTCTAACTCAGCCACTAGGTGGGGCCAGACCACCATACTGGGTAAGTGGGAGTTGCACAAACACTAATGAATAGATAGTTGTATATATTTGTCGTTCTCTTTCTGCAAATCTGCTCAACACTTGTTGCTTTGGCGAACGTCCCTGTCAATAAACTCATAGAAACGGAAGACAAAAGGAATGTGAATCTTTTAAAAAATGTAAGCATATATTCATGGGCATTCTTTTTGCAGTAACTGTCCAGCTCCAGTTGTAGGAGATATATAAGAGGCTGTCTTGGAGTTGCATTTTTTTAAGGGAGGAGGGAAATCGAAATTCTGCCGGTGCAGGAACAGCAAAGGATCAGACTCCAAATGAGGAGAGAAGGGAGTGGGGATGGAAAGCACACCTGTATTGGCAGAGCAGAGGGAGAGAGTAGGGAATGTATGGAGAGATGAGGCCATGGGGTTGGTGTGTTGGTTGTGAAGGGTATTGTAAATGAGGAGAGCAATTTTGTGTTGGATTCGAAGTGGGACCATCTGTAGAGCTGGCAGAAAAATTTTGAATGATCCTTTTCCTTGATGGACAATGCCTTTTTGATCCCATTAATGTTTTCTTCAAAAATGTTCATTTTGGTGGAAAAATTTCTTTCTTTGATCAAAATGTTCATTGGGGGGGGGGAAACTTCCTCTCACTTTTTAAATTCAGCTTCTCCCCTTTTTCCAAAGGAAAACAATTTGAAAAAGTGAAAGTGAATGAGTTTCCTCCCCACACACACAAATTGAAATCTTTCACTGCAAAAAATGAAAACTTGAAAAGAAATGAAAAAAAAATCCCAATTTTTTTCATTAAATACACATACCTCTTTTCCACCTGCTCTAATCATCAGTTTTATTCAATATTCAGCAAATTTGTACTTATGCTCATTCATGCTAGTGTATCTTGTAATTATGTGTCATTAGATAAATGCTTCTTTGAGATCCTCAGAGGCTGTGCACGATCAAAGTGCAGTCATTCATCTCACCCTATTAATTAGTACCATGGAAACATACACACCACTGTGTGATTAATAGTGTCATGTTAGCAACAGAAGCAGTGATCTGAAATTGGCCAACTTCTACTACTTTTCAAAGCATGGAGTCCAGGCATTAGCACCAGGTTAAAGAGGACCAGATTCAATTCCCAAGTCTTTTCCTTGTCTGAAGTGGATACTGGGCCAGGTGCTAGTCTGGCAAAATGGCTTGAGGCCCCTGGGACATTATCCTATTGATACACTTCATTTTTCATACTTTGGGAAGATCCTCAGCTGATGTTAAGCATAGCTGTGACTTACACCAGCTGGGGATCTGACCTGTGTTCATACAACATTGTGAGGGTTTAACCCCTGCGTCACAGGGCAACACACTGAGGCTTACCGGGGCCGAGATACCAGTTCGTCACTCCCCCCGGGTCGCTTCCTACCAGCTCAGCCGTTGGGGTCTCCCACGGGTCCTCTGCTTCTCCGCAAGTCTCAGGGTCTGTTGCCTCCTCTAGTTCCTCCCGCAGTGGGGCTTCGCACCGGCCTGAAGAGGCCTCGGTTCCCGGTAGCTTCAAGAGTGCGGGCTGGTCCTCGGCCGGAGCTCTCCCTATAGGTGCTTCTCCTGCGGCCGCCAGCCCAGACTGAGCTGAGTTCCCTCTTTTTATACTCCCTGAGCATTTGGAGCATGCCCAGTACAAGCGGGGCGGGACTTCCGCCGACAAAGCTACTTGTCTGGCGCCCCACACACACTCTGTATGTGTGGGGCGGGGCTGCCCCGTCACAAACATACAGAGTTTTTTCTTCTACCATTACGAACATTTTCTGACAACTCACGGGGGTTCTGTTGATACAGCAGTGTCTATGCTATAAAAAAGTGGTTCAATAGCTGAATAATCTTGCATGTGCAACATGTTACACTGAAGGGTCTACTGAAGCCAGGTGAGTGTCTGATTTCCCCCTTTAATCAGTCTGGATAAAACATGATGTTTAAAGTACATGTTGTTATGAAAGGAGAAATAGCGCTCAACTCAGCCAGGTCTGTGGAAGTAAAGGCCTAGCTCATTCTTCTTCTGACATCATGAATGAAATATCCAGTTATAACCATTCATAATTGTTGAACCAATTTCCCTTCAACTTCGATTGTTCTTTTCAATCTCAGCGAAGACTATAAAGCACTTCAGATTTGCCCCTTCAAGCTTCAATGGCATTTGAGTTAGATTACCGTAAAACATTTGCCTTTGGAATCTGTTTTCCCCCTGTGTCTAATGAAAATCAAACCAGGTGAACCAATTTTGCTCAAAATTAAAATAAAATATGTATTAGGTTGATGATTATTTACCCCTAGGCTGAGACCAAGAATGGAAAATTTCTATCCAAAGGAAATCTGGCTGAAAGTTACAAACAACTGAAGAATAGGGAAGTAGAATGGATGTTGGAATTCTGCCTGAAGTATGATGCTTGATACTTATGGCCATAACACTTTACTGCTGTGGTTTTCAATCTTTTTTCATTTGCGGACCCCTAAAAAATTTCAACTGGAGGTGTGGACTTCTTTGGAAATCTTAGACATCTTTGGACCCCCAGGAGTCCATGGACCACAGGTTGAAAATCACTGCTTAAATGCATTCCTGGGTTGGGAATGATTGCTTCAGCCATGTGTGGAGGAGCATAGAGGGAGTTTTGCAGGGTTTCACAAACTAAATACAATTCCCCTTCTGTTCATTATAGCTTTAGGAATTTATTTGGCTCAATTTCTAGGGGAAAATCTCAGGCAGGAAAATTCCAAGAATTGTCTAGGACTGTAAAGACATCATTCAAACTCTTTGAAATGTAGATGCTCAAAGAACCTGTTGTGAAAGATGGAAGGATCCAATGAACTTCTGGGAAAGGAGGAACGTGAACACACTTAAAAACTTTTGTGGCCAGAATCCTTAGAGAAATCAAAAGACAAACCCATGACTCTCTTGCCAGTGCTGGGCTGTGTTGTAAAACCACCTGCAAGACTAAAGTGATGAACATTTGTTATGAAGCTCATATTGAACTGATCTGGTTTGAAATTAAATTGCCATGTTCTGGAATGTTTGGTTTAGAGCAACTTTTCAAGAGAGTCTCAGGTGAGAGTGAATGCAATATGTTTTCTTTTCCTTCTAGAGGAAGGGGATGTAACCTGATTGGGAGTGATCTGATGGTGCGGTTACAGATTTTTTTAGGTGCATCTGCTGCTTATGGGAATACCCATACAAGTCAAACATCGTCTGGTGCCGAAACATTGCAGTTGAGGGTCCCTTATGGCTCAAGCAAAAAAAGAGAGGTGGTAGGAGAAATCCACAGAGAGGTAAATCCTGTCCCCACTCTACCTCCCTGTGGCCTGCACAAGGCCCCAAATGCAGTATGATCTTCAGATGTCACGGAAAGAATTGGGAAGGACAGATTTCAGGATGTGGGGCACCTCCCCCTGTGTATTACAGAGCAAAGTTCCACCTGCCCCATGCCACAAAGAAGGTGGAGCTGTTTGGGGGCTGGTCAGAGTTGGGACCAGCAGATCTGCAACTATTTAGCTCTGCTGTCCAAATGCCTTATAGGCACTGCTGCAGCCCAGCGGCTGTAGTGCCATCCATGATGTAGCTGAGCCACTGCTCCTCATCTTGGCCTTGGCCTTGGCTTTGAACCTATGCGCAGTCCCACTGACGTCAATGAGACCATGCATCTGCTTAAAGCACATGCTGAAGTGCTTTGCTTGATTGGGGCCAAAATGCTCTGCACCTTGGGGCACCCAACCCCTAGCAGAGAGAGGATGTCTTTCCCCTAGTACCAGTGGGAATCCTTTGCCCACTCACTTGGACTGTGGCCTGGAACCAGCATTTGGTACCAAGAGAAATTGGCAGGGCTCAAAAAGGAAAAAAACTACCCCCTGGCCACAAATCAGCCCTGACATGAAGTTAGAAGAGACACCTTTACTCCAAGTGTGCGCCAAACCCGACAGACAAAACGGCTACTCTGCAACCCCTGCTTTTTCCGCGAGGGAAGCTGAACAAGACCACGGCACTCCATCCAAGTCTATTTGGAGCACGGTGGGTTTTCCCACACCCTGTCTCCTTCTCTTTCTGCTCATTAATGAAAAGGCTAACTAGAAACGTGAGTGATGGTAGCACATTACAAAGCCAAGCCGCTATTTCAGCCTTTGTATTTATTTTTATTAATGAAAAACATTAGCAGGGCAATATGTTAGTGAGCTAAAATGCTCCAGCACTCAGTCCCCCCAGAGGACAGTAGGCCAGCAATAACAAACTGTTCTCACAGTGTCTCTCAGGCAGTGTCTCCTGTAACTCTACCTCTGACGGGCTGTATAAATTGTTCTCGGATTGCTGAGCAGACATAAATCTTGCTGCAACCGCGATGCTTACCAAACATTATTGCATTAGTGAGACATAAATCCCACGTCAGCTCAGTGAAACGTCTGCGGCTGTCGAGTTAAACAAGTCAAGACAGCTACTTTAACTAGTCCCAAACATCAGCTTATTAAATTGTAGACAAGAAGCACATGAGTAGCACGCATATATGAGATGGAATCGGAACGGCCATTTATCACATTTGCACAATTAGGCGATGGCTCTTGGCTCTGCTTTGGGTTTCAGGGAGCAGAGATGCTTCAGATGTTGGCCAGGAAGATACGTCGTTCCGATACGCACCCCAATTTTCAGCTGCCAGTCCTGCCTCTGCCCAGTGCCACTGTAACACAATTTCTACCTTCCCAATGAGAAGGAGGCATGGTCCAGTGACCAGCATAAGGAGATGTGTGTGACTTTGGGAGCTCTGAGAACGTGTGGGCCCCAAAATCATGAAACACAGTGGAAAACTTTCCCGCCACATGTAATTTTTGATTAGGTAGCAAACAGTCATCTGTAATCCGACACTTCCAAATTCTCTGCAAGACTTCTTCACGTACCATGGTTTAGGCCTCCCAATTTGCAAACAAATCAGTTTCCACAGTCCAAAACCAAAGGAAGGGGGGATAATAACAGAGCTTAGAATGGAAGCTACCCTCAGTCTATGGAGTTGTGACTGATGCTTCCATAATAAACAGGATTTATAGCATCCTGTTCCCACTACTGCCTCATGTCACCTCTTCTTGAACATCTGCAGCTATGGTGCCTAGTTTTTCCTAGTTTAAACCTTTCTTTCTTTAACTCAGGGCCATTGTCCCATGTCCTACCATCTCTGAACCTGCCTTTCTTTGTACAGTTACCTTGCAGGTATCTCTAGATCACGTCTCCTTGGAACATGCTCTTCTCCAGACAGAAAGGAGAAGCCTCCCTGTGAAACTGGCCAATCAGAGTGAATTTCCCAACCGGGCTCTTACTCATTGTCCTAGCCAGCTGGAACAATCTGATTACGCTCTATTTTATCGGGGGAGTGGGAGAGATTTAAAACTCCTTTGCTCTGCAGTGCTACATCTGTGAGTTGGAACTCAGTCCTGACAACTGATTTACTCATTGGGTATGTCTACACTATGGGATTAATCCGAATTTACAGAATTCAATTTTTGGCAACAGATTGTATAAAGTCGAATGTATGCAGCCACACTAAGCACATTAATTCGGCGGTGTGCGTCCATGTACCGGGACTAGCATCGATTTCCGGAGCATTGCACTGTGGGTAGCTATCCCATAGCTATCCCATAGTTCCCGCAGTCTCCTCCGCCCATTGGAATTCTGGGTTGAGATCCCAATGCCTGATGGGGCCAAAAACATTGTCGCGGGTGGTTCTGGGTACATCCTCCCCCTCCCTCCAGGAAAGCAACGGCAGACAACCGTTTCGCGCCTTTTTTCCTGGGTGAACAGTGCAGACGCCATACCACAGCAAGCATGGAGCCCGCTCAGCTCAAGACAGCAGTCATGAACATTGTAAACACCTCGCGCGTTATTGTGCAGTTTATGCTGAACCAGAACCTGCAAAAACCAGGCGACGAGGAGTAGGCTACGGCAGCGCGGCAACGAGAGTGATGAGGACATGGACATGGAATTCTATCAAACCGCAGGCCCCGGCGCTTTGGAGATCATGCTGTTAATGGGGCAGGTTATCGCTGTGGAACGCCGATTCTGGGCCCGGGAAACAAGCACAGACTGGTGGGACCGCATAGTGTTGCAGGTGTGGGACGATTCCCAGTGGCTGCGAAACTTTTGCATGCGTAAGGGCACTTTCATGGAACTTTGTGACTTGCTTTCCCCTGCCCTGAAGCACCAGAATACCAAGATGAGAGCAGCCCTCACAGTTGAGAAGCGAGTGGCGATAGCCCTGTGGAAGCTTGCAACACCAGACAGCTACTGGTCAGTCGGGAATCAATTTGGAGTGGGCAAATCTACTGTGGGGGCTGCTGTGATGCAAGTAGCCAAAGCAATCACTGAGCTGCTGCTACCAAAGGTAGTGACTCTGGGAAACGTGCAGGTCATAGTGGATGGCTTTGCTGCAATGGGATTCCCTAACTGTGGTGAGGCGATAGATGGAACCCATATCTCTATCTTGGCACCGGAGCACCAGGGCAGCCAGTACATAAACTGCAAGGGGTACTTTTCAATGGTGCTGCAAGCACTGGTGGATCACAAGGGACGTTTCACCAACATCAACGTGGGATGGCCTGGAAGGGTTCATGACGCTCGCGTCTTCAGGAACACTACTCTGTTTAAACGGCTGCAGCAAGGGACTTACTTCCCAGACCAGAAAATAACCGTTGGGGATGTTGAAATGCCTATAATTATCCTTGGGGACCCAGCCTACCCCTTAATGCCATGGCTCATGAAGCCATACACAGGCAGCCTGGACAGTAGTCAGGACCTGTTCAACTACAGGCTGAGCAAGTGCAGAATGGTGATAGAATGTGCATTTGGATGTTTAAAAGGTCACTGGCGCACTTTACTGACTCGCTCAGACCTCAGCCAAACCAATATTCCCATTGTTATTGCAGCTTGCTGTGTGCTCCACAATCTCTGTGAGAGTAAGGGGGAGACCTTTATGGCATGGTGGGAGGCTGAGGCAAATCACCTGGCCGCTGATTACACGCAGCCGGACACCAGGGCGATTAGAAGAGCACACCAGGAAGCGCTGCGCATCAGAGAAGCTTTGAAAACCAGTTTCATGACTGGCCAGGCTCAGGGCCGCCCCAAGCAGCCAAACAAAAACAAACAAACAAACAAACAAAAAAAAGCCGTGATCGCGATCTGCGGCGGCAATTCGGCAGGAGGTCCTTCGCTCCGAGCAGGAGTGAGGGACCGTCCGCCGAATTGCCGCCGAACAGCTGGATGTGCCGCCCCTCTCCGAAGTGGCCGCCCCAAGCACCTGCTTGGTAAGCTGGTGCCTGGAGCCGGCCCTGGCCAGGCTACCGTGTGAAAGTTCTGTTTGTTTCTCCTTGATGAAAACCCACCCCCTTGATTGACTCGTTCTCTGTAAGCAACCCACCCTCCCCCTTTGACCCCAGCTTGCTTTCAAAGGAAATAAAGTCACTATCGTTTAAAAATCATGCATTCTTTATTAATTGATTATAAAAAGAGGGAGAGAACTGACAAGGTAGCCCGGGTGGGGTTTGGGAGGAGGATAGGAGGGAAGGAAAAGGCCACTAAAAAAGTTCAATATAACGACAGCCTTTTGGTTGGGCTGTCCACTGGGGTGGAGTGGGAGGGTGCACGGAGCCTCACCCCCCCGCGTTCTTACACGTCTGGGTGAGGAGGCTATGGAACACGGTGAAGGGGGAGGGAGGTTATACAGCGGCTGCAGTGGCACTCTGTGCTCCTGCTGCCTTTCCTGAAGCTCCACCAGACGCCGGAGCATGTCCGTTTGATCACGCAGCAGCCCCAGCATTGCAGCCTGCCACCTCTCATCTCGAGCATCCCTCATGACCTCACGTTCACTGACATCTTTCCTGTACTTTGATACCGTGTCCTTCCACTCATTCAGATGAGCTCTTTCATTGTGGGTGGATTCCATGATTTCCGAGAACATTTAGTCTCGCGTCCTTTTTTTTCGCCGCCTTATCTGAGATAGCCTTTGGGACAGAGGAGGGAGGCTTGAAAAATTTGCAGCTGCGGGAGGGAGAGAAAAAAGGGAGAGAAGTATTTAAAAAGATACATTTTACAGAACAATGCTTATACTCTTTCACGGTGAACAACACTATTCACATTACATAGCACATGTGATTTCGGTACAAGGTCGCATTTTGCATCTTAATATTGAGTGCCTGCGGCTTTGGTGTTAGAGAGAACAGACACAGGTCTGGGCAACAGAATTTGTCTTGCATGCGGCCATGGTAAGCCATTGTCTTTTGGCTTCTGCAGCTTTCCTACAAGCAGCGCCCTCCTTTCCCACATACCAAGCAAAGCCCGTTGAGTGCTGCGGTTTTCCTGTTAACATGCAGCAGCAGAAACCAAACTAACACCCCACCCATCCAATTCTCTGGGATGATCGCTTTATCCCTCCCCCCACCGCGTGGCTGGTATCAGGGAAGATCCCTGCTAGCCAAATGCGAAAAGCTCAGCGCCAATGTTCCCCCCCCCCCCCCGCTTGGCTAACAGCAGGGAAGGATTTCTTTTCAGCCACAGGCAGACAGCCCAGTAGGAACGGCCACCTCTGTCCCCTTAATTAAATTCCCGTATTTCAACCAGGTTACCGTGAACGATATCACTCTCCTGAGGATAACACAGCAAGATAAAGAACGGATGTTGCTTGAATGCCAGCAAACACCGGGACCATATGCTGCTAGGCTTTGTCATGCAATGATACCAGATTACTTGCTACTAGCATGGCGTGGTCAAGTGTCCTACCATGGAGGACGGAATAAGGCTGCACTGCCAAGAAACCTTGTGGAAAGGCTTTTGGACTCCTCCAGGAGAGCTTCATGGAGATGTCCCTGGAGGATTTCCGCTCCATCCCCAGACACGTTAACAGACTTTTCCAGTAGCTGCACTGGCCGCGAATGCATCCCAAGTCCTCAGGGCAAATTAATCATTAAAAAACACTTGCTTTTAAACCATGTTTTATATTTACAAAGGTACACTCACCGGAGGCCTCTTCCATGGCCTCATTGTCTGGGGATTGGGAGGGTGCTTCAGTCAGGCTGAGAAAAAGATCCTGGCTGTTGGGGAGAACGGAGTGCTGTGTGCTCTCCGCAAGCTCGTCGTCATCCTCCTCCTCCTCATCTTCCCCGTCCGCAGAATCCTCAGGCATGGCTGAGATTACCCCCGCCTCGGAATCCACGGTCAGAGGTGGGGTAGTGGTGGCGGCCCCCCCTAGAATTGCATGCAGCTCAGCGTAGAAGCGGCATGTCTGCGGCTCTGACCCGGAGCAACCGTTTGCCTCCTTTGTTTTTTGATAGGCTTGTCTGAGCTCCTTAACTTTCACGCAGCACTGTAGTGAGTCCCTATTGTGGCCTCTCTCCATCATGCTCTTGGAGATTTTTTCAAATGTTTTGGCATTTCGTCTTTTAGAACGTAGTTCTGCTAGCATGGAATCCTCTCCCCATATAGCGATCAGATCCAGTACCTCCCGTACGGTCAATGCTGGTGCTCTTTTTCGATTCTCGGACTGCATGGTTACCTGTGCTGATGAGCTCTGCATGGTCACCTGTGCTCTGCACGCTGGGCAAACAGGAAATGTAATTCAAAAGTTCGCGGGGCTTTTCCTGTCTACCTGGCCAGTGCATCCGAGTTCAGATTGCTGTCCAGAGAGGTCACAATGGTGCACTGTGGGATAGCTTCCAGAGGCCAATACCGTCGAATTGCGGCCACACTAACCCTAACTCGTTGGGGAGGAGTACAGATATCGATATTAAGAGCCCTTTATATCGAAGTAAAGGGCTTCTTTGTGTGGACGGGTGCAGGGTTAATTCAGTTTAACGCTGCTAAATTCGAGATAAACTCCTAGTGTAGACCAGGCCATTGATAGTAAGAAATATTAGCAGTCTTCAGAGTGTGTTTTAATTGGTGATGGGGGTCGGGGGTGTCCTTGGATGGCTGGGAACTGAAGTAAGCCCCCAAATGTTTGGCTCTTACCCAAAGTTTATCTAAACTCCAAGAATCCCTTATGCCTGCAGAATTGAGCTGTAAATCTCCCAAGAATAGGTTCTCATGAGGCTTCTGATATTTTCTCTTTCAACTCACACTGGAAGTACAGTGAGAAAGTTATCTAATCTATCTATCTATCTATCTATCAATCTATCTCATCATATCTGAACCCCTAATCTTCACAAGGGATTCAGAGGTTCAGTCTGCATTCAGTTTTAGTACTGGGTGAAAGTTCAGGTCAGTTTTTTTTAAAGTTCCCCCGATTCCAAATTCTAATAGTGTCCCTCATGCATCCTGGGCTCTATGGATGGATTATGGGTTGTGATATTTTTAGGCCTCCAGCCTGATGCCCTTGGCTCAAGCCTGACCAATATGTCAGACCTCAGGGCATTATCCCCAAGCAGCTTCTGCAGCTCCAGTGGGGAGTACTGGGTGGTGGGCAAGGAAGAACTAGAGTTTCAGTAGTGCCTGGAATTTTATGACAATAAGAGCTAGTGAAATGGGCTGCTCCCAAACTCATGGGAAACAAAAAGAACTGGTTATGGGAACACAAAGGTCACTGCAGACGCCCACTTTGGTGATTTTCCACCATTCCTTATTTTCAGATGTCCTTTTTCTCTACACAGATTTGTTCCGAAGTTCATGCATCAGCTCCAGCTGAGCAGGTTTGTGGGTGAAATGCCCATGGCTCTGATGGAAGCTAAGGGTGGTAAACTCCTTATTCATGCAATCAACTACCACAATGGCCCAGCTGAGCCTGAGGACCAGGGTCTTATGTACCAGTTGTGCGGACAGTAACATAAAAAACATGGCACAAATCTGTCCCACTCTATGGGTGGAGAGTGCAGGATTGTCTGGAGCAAGGGGCAGGGAGCCCATCCCAATGAGTTCCCCCCGCCTCTTACAGATTCATAGATCGATCTGTTTTAAGGCCAGAAGGGACCATTATGATCATCTGCTCTGACCTCCTGTGTTGCCCAGGCCAGAGGCTGTCCTTCAGTGATTCCTGCATCAGGCCCATACCTTCTGGTTGAGCTACAAGTGGCATCAAACCCTGACTGAAAGACTTCCAGGGATGGAGAATCCAACATGGCACATGGCTGGTGAGACAAGAGTTAGCCAGCTGAGATCGACAGTGGAGGAAGGCAGGGAGGTCGGGTTTTTTGGTTTGTTTTTTCTTTCCTTATCCTGCAGGTTCTCTGCAAGGTAGAACCCGCAGTGGGAGGAAAATGGTGCGCTGCCAACACTGCTAGCTCTTCCACTGCCTGCAGTTGTGGGGCCCTGCCAGACAGGCATCTGGACACTGGAGGTTTCCACCCAGGCTGGGAAAGCAGCCTACATGTCCCCACTGACAGAGGCCAGGCAGAGGGACCACCCACTGTGAGAGTGCCTGTTGCTGGAGTACCTCAGGAAGCAGGTAAGAGAGCTGCAAGAGGAGGGGACTTGTCTGCGTAGCATCCAGGAGCACGAGGACTTCATCAACTGGATGAACATGGAAACATCTGGGGTGGAGGATGCTTGCTGACTACAAATGACTACTGAGGCACCAGAGGAGGAAGGAGAACCAGCTGCTCTATGGGGAGGAGGCTGAGTGCTGGCCACCTCAGGCAGCAGACAGTGCTCCACCCCCACCACCCAGATCTCCTGTCCTTTGCGGTCAAGGGCCAGTATGCTGTGCCGGCAACAGGAGGTCAGGAGCAGACCCCAATGGCTGAGGTGGAGGAGACACCTGCCCCCAGAGCTGGGAGGCAGACGGCCACCGCACCCAAGAGGCAGAGGCTAGGGTATTGGTTGTCAGGGATTCCTGTGCTGCTCATCCACGTGAGCATCAATGATCCCACCAGGTATGATCCTGTTGTTGTAGCTGTGTTGGTCCCAGGATATTGGAGAGACAAGGTGGGTGAGGTCATATCTTTTATTGGACCAACTTCTAAAGAAGAGCTCTGTGTAGCTTGAAAGCTTGTGTCTCTCACCAACAGGGGCATGCTCAAGGTGGGGCAAACAGGGGCATGGGCCCCTCAATCAGTGGGGGCACAAAACTCCTCTGGGGTTGGGGCAGGTAGAGTGAGCTCCTCCAGTCCTGGGCCAGGGCAGGAGATGACAGGTCCTCCGGCCCTGGGGCCGCAGGGGAAGATTCTGTGAGCATAGGTTTTGAATAATAAATGCCTGCAGAGGACCAGTAATGGCTAAAGATGGGTCTGAGCCAAAACCCTGACTCCAAACACTCTCCAACTTTGGAGCTATCCGAAATTTGAACTTGGATCCTGATCTGAAAGTTGACCTGTCCCCATAAACCAAAACCCCAGGCCTGAATAATGGGGTGTTCCAATGCCAGACCTTCATTTTGCAATTTGAGTTCTCATCTAGTAATGAGATGTAGGTTCTTTCCTCCAGGCCAGGGGTCTGAATCTGAGCCAGCTCAATAGTTATTGAAAGTCACCGGCGGCCGTTCAGAGGCCATCAGGTTCAATATCGCACAGGATTCAGTCCATATGAAAGTTATAACCATCTTTCCAGTAGTCTATGGATCTTACAGGAGAAACCAGATCTCTATTAATTTACAGAAGACTTTATTATGCTAATTGTAAAATCAAGCTGCCTCCCTGCCCTGCATTTGTGGCAAGGAGGATGGTCAGAGCTGCTTCTTATATGCCTAAACAGGCCTTTGGAATTCCTATGCTGGGATTCGCATGCTATGCACATGCGTGGAAAAGCCAGTCCTTTTCCAAGCCTCCAACCTGTGCTCTTTTTGCTTGAAATAACCTTTTCTTCACATCTGCAGAGCAAAGGTGTATTGTTCTTATTCACACTGGTGGCAAGATCTTCTCTGGTGTAAATCAGTGGTGTGCCATTGCACTATATGGATTTACACCAGTTGAGGGTCTGGCACCAGGTCAGTAACTAGGCTTGGAGAGGCACAATCCTTAATGATCCCCTGCTCTGTACCCCTATCTGAAGGTGTGTATCTTGAATGGTGGGCAACACAAGTACATAGATCTTCACTGATCACAGAAACAGTGGCACTCTTCTTCAGACACAAGGCACCAAGGTCTGAACCTTCTTGGTAAAGGACACTTATCATTGGTGCATTCACATTCTTGAACTGGGATACTTGGTAGCTCAGACCCTGAGGTCCTCTAATGTCTAGGATCCTTGGCCAAGCCCATGGCACCTGTGTCTCCTTCAGCCAAAAGCATTAACCCTGCTGATGTGGCCCCCATCAGGAGTCCTGGCAAGAAAAGCATGCTTTGCTCAGTGGCCTACAATGTCTCGAGAGCAGAGCAGATCAATGTTTCTGAAGCCAAGCACACAGAATGGAGGTGCACTGAGATCCACTGGGAAAGGCTGATGGCTTATCCAAGGGCCACTACTGCCAATACTTGGAATACATGAGCTCAGCGTACGAGTATTGCATGAGTGAAATCAGCCTGCCTCAATATCCCTACTTCTTGGCCAGTTCCTATTTAAAATACTTCTGTCCCTCCTGCTGCCACCCCGAGCTACAGCAGAGGTAAATATTTATTTTTGCCAAGCTGAGTGGTTTTAACCACAAATGCAAGATTTGGGGGCTTAGCTGCTGCTCTGAGTCCCCTGAGAGTTGCCCTTGGCAAAGCAGAGAGATGGAGGGGGGTGTTACACACGTGCTGCAGTCAAAAGACAGAGCCAGAATCAATGCCTGGGAGAGAAGACTGAGATTTTGGCATCGCGAGGTAAAGCGCAGTGAGGAATGGAAACTTCGCCTGCCAGAGAGAGAATGTTTTGTCTTTCATTGGGATGCCCCAGGGATAAGCATGAGAAGATCCTCACATATTTCAAATTCATGTCTCGAGTCCTGTTAAAGACAGGATTTCCAAGTGTATGAGTGACCCAAGGTTAGGAACAGGGCCGGCTCCAGGCACCAGCCCACCAAGCTTGTGCTTGGGGCGGCACCTGGAGGGGGGCGGCGCGGCGCTCCGGCCGCCGGGGAAAGCGGGGCCACGGCCGGGTTCGCCGCCCTCTCGCCGCCCTGCCCCCTGCGCTCTGGCCGCCAGGGGGAGAGCGGAGCCCCGGCCGGGGCTCGCCGCCCTGCCCCCGGCACTCTGGCCGCCGGGGGGAGAGCCGAGCCCCGGCCGGGGCTCGCCGCCCTCCTCCCAGGGCTCCGGCCGCCCTCCCCCCCGCTGCCCTCCCCCCGGCCGTCGGGGGGAGAGCGGAGCCCCCGCCGGGGCTCGCCGCCCTCCCCCCGGGGCTCCGGCCGCCCTGGTTAGGAACACTGTTTTTCTCCACAGGGAGATTGGGGTTATTTATACAGTAGGTCTGCAAAATCAGAGCCCACAAAAGGAGATGAAATCTGCAGTAACACTAGGATCAGAAAAGAGTAGGGGTCTGATTGTAGGTTCTGGTTTGTGCTGCTCTGCCTGGCTCAGCTGTTTCTCTCTCTTATGTCACCGTATCATCCATATTTATAGTACACTTCTGGATGCTATAAATCATCCTCATCTAACAAGGATGCAGGCCGGGTCCTGGCTAGTCAAAGATGATCCGGAGATGGACCATTTCTGATCACTGATGCCATTTGGATGTCCAGGGGTAGTGAAGTGTCCAAAAAAATGCCTAGACTGTGTCCCTCAGACAACAGAAGGACAGAAATCGTCAGCGGAGGGTGATGTGGCTTCAGCCAGTTCTTCTGGCTGTGTGCATGCTCTGAATTCTGTAGTTTCTGGGATCCAGAGATTGTCTCACATCCAGGTGATCTTATCTGTCAAGTGCAATGGTTTTGAGTGTAGACAGACTGGGTTGACAAATTGTTTCCCATTCAGAATAGTTCAACCTGCTGTGAATTTCCAGTCTCTACAGCAGACAAGAAGAGACTTTTGCCTCTCCTGTGACTATGGCATGGGATTCTGCTCACCAACCTATCAAGACTGGCTCTCATTTTGCTCCACCAACACTCTAACCTATTTCTTTTATGTGTCTTCTGATGCGGGTTATGTGGGAACCACAGCAATCCTTGAAGGTCTTTCAGGAACTTCAGGAAATAGTGCATTGATAACTGGATAGTGGTGGCTGTATTTTCTCACAAATCCATCAGCCCCTTGATCAGTTGCCTGGGCTGTGTCTCCCTCTGTGATATTCTGGAAACTAGTCAGGTGTTCCACTCGAGGCTGAAGATCAGATGTTGGATGTGTCCAGCTTCGTGAGTTGTGGGCAAACTTTCAAGGGAATGCACTTCCAGTCCATTCACATGCTTTCGGGAAATGTGCATAGCTCTAAAAATTATGAAATGGATGCTTGCCTGATAGTTAATAGTATGGGCAAGCAATGAATAGCTAGCTAGCTAGTATTTAATCCAATGATTACATATGAGGCAGTAATCAAGACCAGACTTTATTATACTGGTACAACACAATCAATAATGACTTCCAAAGTAGAGTTGTCTTGTCTGATTAAGCCTTTGCATTCCATCTCTGACAAACAGAAATGGGTTCACTTTAAAAGTTTGAACCAGCTTGACATTTTTACTGCTCCGAATGGTATATACCCCATAATGGCTGAGATTGTAAAAGACACTTAATTGTCCTAAAAGACCAAATCCCTTGATTTTTCAATAGATACTGGATAGCCAAACACCTTGGGTTACTTGGAAAACTTCAGCCTACAGGAGATGTCTTTCAAACTGGTAGAAACACCTGGTGTTTGGCTGAACATATTTTTTTTGAAAGTGGATTAATCAAAAAGCATATTTCTAAGGCTTCCCTGGCCTATCTCTCTGACTCACTATGGACTGATCCAGGAAAGTGCCTTTGGCACATTCTTAGATTTAAGCATGTGGGTAAACCTACTGATTTTAATGGGAGTACTCATATTCTTAAAGTTAATTATGTGCTTAAGTGTTCTGCTGGATCTGAGCCAGAGTACTTCGCAACAGGCAGGACTGACCCTAATTTGGGTGATATCAAGAACTGCTCTTTATTGATTTGTAGTACTGGGTATTATCCAAAGAGCTTAGAAATAGACAGGCAGGGGAGCCTCGAGATATTCAACTGTGTGTGCTAAGCCCCACCAGACTAGTGTGGAGAGAAAATGTGTGCACTCTCACACTCACAGAATACTAGTGGAATACTGGAATTGGAAAAGGTTCAGAAAAGGGCAACAAAAATGATTAGGGGAATAGAATGGCTGCCATATGAGGAGAGATTAATAAGACTGGGACTTTTCAGCTTGGAAAAGAAACGACTAAGGGGGGGATATGATAGAGGTCTATAAAATCATGACTGGTGTGGAGAAAGTGAATAAAGTGTTACTTACTCCTTCTCATAACACAAGAACTAGGGGTCACCAAATAAAATTAATAGGCAGCAGGTTTAAAACAAACAAAAGGAAGTATTTTTTCACACAGCACAAGTCAACCTGTGGAACTCCTTGCCAGAGGATGTTGTGAAGGTCAAGACTATAACAGTGTTCAAAAAAGAATTAGATAAGTTCATGGAGGATAGGTCCATCAATAGCTATTAGCCAGGATAGGCAGGGATGGTGTCCCTAGCCTCTGTTTGCCAGTAGCTGGGAATGGGCGACAGGGGATGGATCACTTGATGATTACCTGTTCTGTTCATTCCCTCTGGGACGCCTGACATTGGCCACTGTTGGAAGACAGGATACTGGGCTAGATGGACCTTTGGTCTGACCCAGTATGGCCGTTCTTATGTAGTGAATGAGAATGTTAGCCAATACATATGTTAGGCGTATTAATAAAAGTGTTGGGAAGTTATGTTAACTGAATCTGCCAGACTCTCCCCACAGTTCTGTCCACCCATGTCAAGTATCCAGTGCTTCATTTGTAAGGAAAGAGGTGTTGGGACTCAAGCAATTAGGTGTCGGGGCACAAACAATATTTTTTTACATTCATAACTGATGCAGCAAGCACCAGAGGTGCCAAGGCTATGAACTGCCAAGTCTAGAGGTGCCGGGGCTCAGCCCTGGCAAAAATTCAGCACTGCAAGTATCCCAGAACACCTGGGGTAGCTGAGTAAGCTGAAGTAAGCTTTGGCTTACGTGGATAGGAAAACTTTCAGGAGCAAGACCTAGGAATGTTTTACTATAGCAACAGGTAGGGAGTTACTCTCACAGACTAATCCTGGAATGTCCCAAAGGAAAAGGACAAGAAATATGAATGTTCTACCCTGGTACAAACCTAGGAGGTGCCTTCACACCCTGGATACTTGGAATGCATGTTCTTAGAACAAAGAAGCACACCCTCAGTTCCTCGTCTTTAATGGGGCTAGCGGCACTGCCTAGCTCACAGGGGGGTTGTGAGCATAAATGCATTAGACGGAGGGGCTCAGACTGTAGCAATGGGGCCTATATAAGTACCTAAGCTAGAACAGTCGGAAAGAATTCAGTTCTGATATGGCCACTGTGCAAAGGCATTAAGGAGACCCCAGTGCCACCTTGTGGACAAGAACACAACAAACTGAAGGAAGAAAAATGACAACCAGGAACCCTGGGGAGGGAGGAGGCACAAGGGTCCAGTTTCTGAGCCCGTAGCCACCAAAATCAGTCGATGTAGCTCTGTTCACCCCAGCTGAGGATCTGGCCTCATAACAGAGGGAAAGGGTGTGGTGAGAGATACAAAAACCAACTGGGGGCTAGAGTGCACAGAAATGAGATAAGCGTTGCTCATAAATAATAATAACCTGAGGCTGAGGGAATAGATGCTGGCTTGCACTTAGTGCCTTTAATTTGAACACCTCATAACATTTCAAAAAGTCTTATGGTCCCCACTCTACCAATTGTGGAAACTGAGGCACAGAGATAGTAGTTTGCTCCATGAATCAACAACCAAATTCTTACCAGCATCTCAGACTCCTTCTCTAGGATCAGACTGCTAATTAGTCTGAATTAAAACTTGTCTGAATATTCATTTAATGATATTTGAAGAAAGTACAGTGAAATTGTAAAAAATGGCTTGAAGGGAAAGTTTAGCTAAAGGAAAAAGAACCTGGAAACAAATGGAAAGGATGGAAGAAGAAAGAAAAATGAACTGAAGAAAGCACAATGCTCAAAGGAGAAATAATCCTAGAATAGAATTGTAGGAGTGGAAGGGCTCATGGCAGGCCTAAGTATTATCTAGACCATTCTGACAGGCGTTTGGAGATTTTTAAGAGCAGGTTAGACAATGATGGAAATTCCACAACCTTGCTGGGCAATTTATTCCTCTGTTTATCCACTCTGACAGCTAGGAAGTTTTTCCTAATCTCCAACCTAAACTGCCCTTGCTGCAATTTACGCCCATTGCTTCTTGCCCTGTCCTCAGAGGTTAACGAGAACAATTTTTCTCCCTCCTCCTTGTAACAACCTTTTAAGTACTTGAAAACTGTTGTCATGTTCCCCTCTCAGTCTTCTCTTCTCCAGACTAAACAAATCAATTTTTTTCAATCTTCCCTCAGGTCATATTTTCTAGGCCTTTAATCATTTTTGTTGCTCTTTTCTGGACTTTCTTCAATTTGTCCACATCTTTCCTGAAATGTGGCACTCAGAACTAGACATAATACCAAAACAAAAAACAAAAAAAACAATAGTGAAAGGCCTTAGCTGAGGTGCTGTGTTCGGGTCTCCAGAACAGAATTAGAGGGGTTCAGCAGAGGGTGACAAGAATGATTAGGAGAGTCTTCCATACGAAGAAAGACCAAAAAATATTGTCACTGTTTAGCCCAGAGAGGAGTCAGAGAAGAGGGGACACAATAAATGTATAGAAACATAAAGAACAGTGGAGAGAAGGCACCTTGGACATTCCTATTTATCTATTTTCATAACAGAAGAATAAGGACATATTTGATAGAATTGGAAGGCAGCAAATGTTAAAACTGCTCTAAAGAATCCCTTTTTATGCCAAGCATAATTAGCAGATGGAACTTGCTGCCACCAGATGTCTGTGAGGCCAACAGTTTAGGAGGATTCAAAAAAAAGACTGGACATGTATATGAGTCTCGACTAAGGCTGTGATTCTTTCACAGAGGTCGTGGAAGTCACGGATTCCATGACTTTCCGCAACCTCCATGACTTCTGCAGCGGCTGGTGTGGCTGACTTCAGGGCCACCCGAGCAGTTGGCCCCGGGGCCAGCCGCTTGGGCACCTCACGGCCAGCCACACAGTCTGCTGCTGGAGCGACCCGGGGCCAGCTGCTCCAGCAGTCTGTGGGACCAGTCGCAACAGCTGCTGTTCAGGAGGCCCGGGGCCAGCTGGGTCTGGGGACCCACCCGAGCAGTGGCTGGTGCAGCTGGTCCCATGGACTGCTGAGCAGCGGTCCTGGGGGCCACCCCGGAGCCAGCTGCACCAGCCACTGCTCGGGCAGCCCCAGGCAGCTGGCTCCAGGGACCGCCAGAACGGCAGCCAGTGTGGCTGGCTCTGGGGAGCGCCAGAGCAGCAGTGGCCCCAGAAGAACAGATTAAGTCAGGGGAATTTTGGTAAAAGTCAGGGACAAGTCACAGGCCGTGAATTTTTTTTATTGCCCGTGTCCTGTCCCTGACTTTTACCAAAAATACCTGCGACTAAATTGTAGCCTTAGTCATGAGAACAGCCATATTAGATTAGGCAAGATGATTAGCCCTCATCCTCTGGGACATCAACCAGCAAGGGGAAGAGGAAGAAACTTCCCCAATGGGTAGGCCAGTCCATTAATGGCCTGCTCTGGAGCCTCTTGCATCTTCCTCAGAAATATCTGGTGTTGGTCACTGTTGGAGAGAGGAAACTGGACTGAATGGACCACGAAACTGATTCGTGTGGTGACTGCTATGTGCCTATGGAGGGAACAAAGGTGTAATGGTGCAGAGCTGGGTTCTTAAAGTCAAAGAACAACTATTCTTAAAACAAAAAAAAAGGAGAGGGCAGCGAGAAGGAGATAAAGGAAAGGAGAAGAAAATGACAAAAGAGTGAGGGGGTCAAGGTTAACGTGAAGGTCAGGGTAGAGTAAGAATTAGGGTTAAGAGCTTCTGAGCCAAACTTTTCTCTCCACTGTTCTATTTTGGTGGAGGGGCAGAGGTGGTGGAGGGGGCACAACATGTCCTGCAAAGGAGATGGAAGAACTATGGGAGAGCAGGAAGACTGGTGAGGGAAAGAGGCCAAAGGGAAAGGAAGAGGGCTGTAGAAAAGTGGAAAGGGAGAGGCAAAAGGAGAAGAAACAGGGCAGGGAAAGGAAGAGAGGACAAAGGGTAAAATATGGGTGGAGTGGGGTGTATAAACCCCATGCTGTGACTAATGGGGTTCTGGGCCCTTGTGACTACATCCTGCTACACTTGCAGAGCCTGGTCCAGCTGGGTTTAAAAGGGAGCAGGAGAGGACAGGCCTCTCTTGAGAGCTCCCAAATAAGGGCCCACCCGGAGTCCTTACTGCAAAGGAGAGGCCTGCAAGTGGAACCAACCTAGGCCTCAGGGAGAACACCCAGTTGAGAGGTGCTAGCAAGGTTTCTTTTGGGCTGAGCCCTGAGCTGGGAGCCTGACTGGATATGGACTGCTCTGGCTCTGTAGCCTGCCTGACCGAAACCCTGGGGAGGAGAGTGCGTGGCAGCCACTAGGCATGGGGAGTGCAAGCCAAGAACTTGGGCCAGTGGGAAGCTGGGGCTTGCCAGCAAAGAAGAAGGCCAGCCGCTGAACCCCGCTGGGCTGAAGATACAGTTGCTTTTGCTATTTTCTGTTGGGCTTTAAGAGAAGGACTTTGAGATCTCGTGTGCAGATGAGTGGCAGGAAGTCACCCAGGGCAGCAGCCTCAGAACACTCCAGAGCAGTTGATGTTGCCTCTTGTAGGGCCCTGGGTCGGAGCTGGGTGGAGAGGGAGGGCCCAGGGGCCCCTACCAACCACCCATTTTGTAGAGATGCATAAATCCTCTTCATCCTCCCCTTGGAGATCAGGAGAGGGTAGAGACATTGTGAGCCCTGGGTCAGGGGCATGCCAGGGTCTGAAGCTGGGCTGAAGACCCTTTCTGTTGTGGGGACCTTAGACTATATCTATTTTGTTGGACTCTATTACCCCAGAAGAACCCAGCTGTTAATCCATCATTGGAGTGACTGTTGGCAAGACTAGAGCCAGGAGAAAGCTGGGACCCAGTGACCTAACCACCAGTAAGCCCAGCCCCTGTCACAAGGAGGAAGAGCAGAGATGGGTGAGGACGGTGTAAAAGGTTTGGGTGAGGGATGGACAGGAAGAAAAGAGAAGTTGCTATGGGGAAGGGAAATTGGTAAGAGAGAGAGATAGAGAGGGAAAGGAAAGGGACAAGTGAATGCTCCCTTGCCACCACCCCATTGTCATCTCCGACTCCAATGGCCCTTGCCTTGACCTATAGATGCGTTTCCCCAGAACTGGTGCAGCAGGCCCCAGACCCTGAATCCAACGACACCTCCCGTATTCCCATGTTGCTTCCCTCCTCCCCCCCGAGACTGTCAGTTCCATTCTCCCAGGCAGACCTGCATCTAACAACTCTCACATGTGGGCTCTGTGAAGAATGGAAGCTGACCCAGGAAAGTCCTTGCCAAATCCCAACCAGCCCTGGCTTGCTGGTGTGGCAAGAAAGGCTGGAATGTGCTGCTTGCACAGAACTGAGGACAAGGAGGAATATTTCCCAGCCCAAGTGCCACAGCCTCATTCACTCCAGTGTTCTGACAATCAGCAGCAGGTCTCCTGCTAGCTGTCAATGGGGTTTGGCAGGCAGATCTCAGCAGAAGGCTTATTGAACAGCAGTGGCCAAAACTCTTGGGGCCTAATTCTGCAGTCTGGTATAAACCCCTTGCTGACTTCCAAAGGGAATTTTGGCAGTGGTAGGACCTCAGGATTGGACCCACAGTGATGAGGCACCAACCCTGTTCCCGGGGAAGCTATGGAGACGTTATCTCTGTTTCTCAGCAGATCTCCAAAGCTGGCTTCATAGAGGGGAGATGCTGCTGCTGTTTCCTAGGCCCATGAATGAAGTGCACCCCAACGCTCGCCTCTTTGTTACTCCGTGTCGCAGCCTAGCTGTTAAGGTCTGACTATTCGAGGGGCACTGAGGAATGGGCAGGCCCCAGACGTGAAGCCAGGAATGGAAACCTGTCACCTATCCCCAGGCTTCCAGAAGCACCCATGCCAAACCTGAAGCTCAGAGCCACTGCACATCCCACTGCACCAGGTGTGTGCTCAGAATGCAAGAGTCTGCCGTGCTGGATGCGGATTCGTCTTTCTGCCCTTTGTCTACCTCAGTGACTGTGGAAGAGGTGCTGGCAACTCAACGAACGACAGTTTTCCTTCTCCATCAGTGGTGAACCACTGCCCCAGCATACAGGCCCATGGTGCTGAAGGGTGAGAGGTAACATGGAGATCTGGATCAGTTGCCATCACTGAAGACCCCATGGCATCTTTCACAAGACACAGGGGGTCCTCTCCGAATTCTAGCTTGTGTAATTATATTCCTTGGTAGTTTGCCAATGGCTAGTGTATTCTTCACTTCCTCTCCTAAGAACTGTTGTTTTGGGGGGGAGCCTATGCTGTAGGTGATAGCTTCTTCCTGCTCTATCAGCTGCAATTCTTCACCCATTCCACATAACCGAGTGAGCACTTGCTGATGATGACGTTTAGCATGGTGCATGTAAGGGAAGGTGCTCCACTTACGGCTCTTCCACGCATTCACAGACAGGTGGTTTTCTGGAAAGCTATCTGGGTCTTCATATCATATTGGCTACACAAATGTGCCTTTCAGAGGCCTACAATCCACAGAAACTACTACAAATGTAGTTCTTTGACTTTATCTCACAAACGCAAGTCTGAGCTGGTGCTGTGGCTCCCTCACTCTGAGATGTGGAGCTGCCAAAAAAAAACATCTGGTCATACTTGGTCCTTGGTGTCTTGCATTATAGCTCCCATCTTCACCCCCCAGTGCTCCACTACTCCCAAAGGCAGACACATCCTTCTCAATATCCATGAGAAATATCCTTTTTGTGGTATTTCCAAAAGGAAAATATGTCCTTGGCTTTTGTAAACAGCACAAGGAAATCTTTTCTCATGGTCTTTTGGCTAGAACTGGTGACGTCCACCACTGAAGCCTAGAGGGCTTGTAAGCCAGATCTCAGTGGAGAATCACTCTTCAAACTACAGCATAGAGCAGTTCATTCCCATGTTGTCATTAATGTTAGGATAAGACTTAAAGGCCCCACCTGAAATCAGAGCTCTGTTGTGCCAGGTGCTGCACATGTTGTTATGCTGAGATGTGCTGGTGGCTGCATAGATTACAGAGCTATGGGATCAATGAGTGTACTAAGAACTCCCATTCAAGCTAAATGACAGAACCATTCAATGCCCCTTTGTTAGTGGTAACCGAAACCAGTGGCTGGACCATGCTGGCTAAGGGATTTCTATGGAGGCGGATAATAAATGCAGTGATTGGGGCAGCTGTGTGTGAGAGACAGAGGCAGAAGCACCAGAGCAGAGACCGAAATGGCCAAAAAGGCCAAGAATAGACAGGACACGCACTGGGAATGTGTCCCTGAGAAAAGGTAAGAGAGAGCTTTTGGGCTAAGTGCTGACTGAGAAGGGGTTTGGAACTGTGTGAAAAGATACTGTCTCTTTTTGTTTTATTCCTCCTGTGTTCAGGAAAACAGGACTTTGTGCATTGTTTGCAAATAAACAGAACTGTATCAATAGAAACACTAGCCTACAACACTAGGGTTACCATTCGTCCGGATTCCCCCGGACATGTCCGGCTTTTTAAGCTAAAAATAGCGTCCGGGGGGAATTTGCAAATGTCCG
>NW_020664561.1:5880267-5950700 GCF_002925995.2 Terrapene triunguis | reverse complement strand
GAGGCTCACATTATCTGATTGTATTAGCAGAGCGCTGTGCTAATAAACAGAGTGGTCTTGACAAAATTGTGAGTCCTGATTCTAACTTTGACACCAGCCATGGCCTGGAGAGGCCATTTGTGCTCTGTGTGCCAGATCCCAAAGGTGCTCTATGCTCTTGGACTCCATTTCATTCACACTGTCCCACTTTCCTGAGGCAAGAGCACTCTGCTCCTACAGATGGCCTCGTCCCTTATTCCCCTCTCCCCCTGCACAAAACATCCTGCAAGCTGTCACCCCCTGGCTTTATCACTAAATTGTCTGGCTGAAACCTAGGGCGTGAGTGCTTTTTCCATCTTAACTGCTCAGCAGGACAAGGGCTTAGGGACAAATGGCTCATGTAATCGAGAAATGGGTGAGGGCTACAAAAGGAATAATGGGATGAGACTTTAAAAAGACAGAAACTAGAAGAAACAGAGAAGGAAAAGGATCTGAGTTGAACAGATATGTGAACATATCCACAGACACACAAGTATACATACCCATCAGGGTCGTTAAGCACGGGAATAAATTGCCTAGGGAGGTTGTGGAATCTCCATCACTGGAAGTTTTTAAGAGCAGGTTACACAAACACATTTCAGGGATGGTCTAGATAATACTTACTCCTGCCTTGAGTGCAGGGGACTGGACTAGATGACCTCTCAAGGTCCCTTGCAGTCCTATGATTCTATGATTCTGTGTGCATCCATTTACATCAGAGGTCCCTAAACTGTGGGGCACAACCTTTTGGGGGTGTCAAGGCTGATTCCCCACTCTGGCACTTCAAGTGCAGAAGGTGGGGGCCCGCAAGGATTCTAAAAATTAATATTGGCCACTCCAGGCTTGTATTAAACTCCCAAGGTTATAGTTTCTCTCTGACCATGGATGGGTAGATGCTGCCACCACCCAAGTGCAAAAAAAAAAAAAAAAAAAAAAACCCTTTAAACCCAGGAAGGCGCACTTGGGAATTCCTCCCTGTGGGGTACCCTTAATCCCTTTCACCCCCCGCCCCCAGGGAAGAGCTGAGAAAGAAAAACAAAGGAAAACAGCTGTTGCCACCAGCTAATTAAATAACCTCTGCACAAGCCTCTTAGAACACAAAAATCCTAATCCTGTTCTTAAAAAAGGTAAATTTTGTTAAAAACAAAAAGAAAGAAAATACATTTGGAATTTAGGCTATTACTAGATTTAAAAAGAGCAAATATAATAATTAAGTGTCAAGAATGGTTTTCTTGAGGTCCATCTGAATGGTTACAAGCAAAACAAAAGCATTTGGGGGTTAGCACAGAGAAGTCCACAAGACATAAAGAAATAAAAGGGATAAACCTAATCACGTCTTCCTAGACATTTCCTGATCTACTTACATATCTGGAGTTTCAAATGAGTAGTTTCTAGGTATGATTTAATGATTTTCCATACATGGCGTAAGCTCTTACAGCATAGTCCAGCCCTGTGCCTGCTCTCCGGGAGAACAACCACACACAGACAAAAGAGGAGTCTTGTTTCAATTTTTAAAAGTTCTAGCCTTCCCATTGGCTCTTTTGGCCAGGTGCCCACACACTTCCTTTTCCCTATGCATAGCAGTGAGACTTTTAACCTTTTACAGGTAAAGCAAGTAGAGAACAGCTACCAAGAGGGATTTATAGCTAACGGTTTGGCTGGGTGTCCATAAAAGGGAGCTACCTCCCCCCCCCCTTCATTTATCACAGGGGGTATGGCGGAACGTTTGGAGGGGTGTGGCTGGGGCTCGGGCCAGTCCCCATGGGAGGTGGGGAGGAAGTGCCACCCAACACCGCTCCTGGCCCTGGCCCTGGCTGCCAGCCCCGTGCCCTGCATTCGGTGCCCTAGCTGCCGGCCCCACGCCCAGGGCCCTGCTCTCGCACCCAGAGTCGCCAGCTGCCAGCCTTGGCCCCAACCCCCAGCCTTGGCCCCCTTACCTCTGTCCATGTCCTCCCTCTCCCAGAGCCGCAGTCCTGGCCCCGGCTCGGGGGTGTGTGTGTGTGGCATGGACAAGGGTATGGTGGGGCACAAGGTAAAAAGTTTGGTGACCACTGATGTACATAGGTGCATGTCCACATGTACACTGATATGACAGCACTTCTGTAGCAGATGGCAATTGAGGACAGAGATGCCCAGATTTCTATTAAAAAACAAGCTGCTTTGGGTGGGTTTCTCAGGTCTGAGACAAACTCATGATTCAATTCCAAGCTGACGCACAGAGAAATCTGGCCAGGGAAAAAGTAGGGTATTTCCCGCACGAAAATAAGTCCTTATATAGGAAGATCTGCTCTTAAGTACATTGCCACATTGACTCACTTCCTTCCCCACCAATCAGGACAGTGCTGTGAAAGCCAGACCTGGCGGATGGAAATTTCAGCCCTTAAGTCAAACATTGTTTCAAAGTTAATGACAAACAAAATCTATTTTTGCAGTGGTCTTGTATAAAATATTTCCCCTTAATACTCTGCAAATGGCCATAATTGAAAACAGGGCTTTGAAATGCCAGCGCATACTTCGTTCATTCTATCCTGTGCCGTCTGTTTGCAGTTACTGACCTTATGAAAAACAGGCTTGTGCCCAAGGAGATTGGGACTGAAATAAGAAAACATTTCCCTTCTGAGGCATCGTTCAAGCCAATTAGCTTTAATCTTTACATAAATCTTCTTTTAAGATTTATTTCCCGTCGTAGGGTCCGTTCAAGTCCAGACCGGCCCAGATGGAGAAGCTACAGTGGGTAGAGGACAACAAAGACTCAAAGTCTCCTCTTCAGGTGCCGTGTGAACTATGTGAGATTAGAGCCCAGAGCAGCGTTAGCTTCCCCAAAGGGGTTGAGCTTGGAGATATGGCCATATCCCCTCCACACTTCCCAAAGGAGCTGGGTCCCCTGGGAGAGGGGCTGTAGAAGCCTTGCCCTTCTCCAGCCTTCCCACAAGTGAATGCAGCTCCAGAGGGCAGAAGCCAGCTGTGTTCACTCTTGTGCCAAGCTCAGCAACAGACCAAACAATGGCCTGCAGAGCTGAACTGTGACACTAAGTGCCCCTGTGTTCACACCCCAGACCCTGGTGTAAGAATCTTTGTACAAAATATGCCTTTTGAGGTATCATTTGAAAACTAATGACTCACTGGTCATTAATAATCTTGCATCATGTATATACATGGTGGGTAATAAGACTTACGGACATATGCTGAAATGATAACTAAAGTGTGTTCAAACCAGGTGTGTCGGGGCAGGTGTTAAACAGGTCTGTCCTAAACAAAGGAATGTGTGTGTACCTCAATTTACCTATAAGCTGTAAACCGGCCAATCAAGCTAACAAGGGGTGGAGGCAAACCTCAGACTAACGAGTGGGGGAGAAGATAGCCTGGCATCTCCACCCAGCAAGAGAAAAAAACTTGGTCTGGGTTTTACTTTTGAGAAGAATCCATTCCAGATGTTTACTGGGCTATAAAGACAGTGGGGGGTTGAACCTCCAGAAATAAGCAATTGAATCAACTGGTTGTATAGAATATTATTGTATTACAAGAGTGTGTAGAGTAAGAGGTCTTTTCTGACACACTGGTAATTAATATCCTTGTAAAGTGTATGTATTAACACTATGTAAGGAATTATGGGTACTCATTGATAGAGTCTGCCCAGACAGGAGGGAATGTCATGGTTATCTACCTGTCTCCTATGCAAAGCAAACATGGTAGAATCAAAACAATGGAAGCCCCATTTCCATACAGGTAACGGGAAGCCCATGGGAAGGGAAGAACAGCACGAGGTCATCCTGCCTCTTGAAACAAGTTGTTTGAACTTTGGAAGATATAAGTAAAGACGGAAAGCCATCTCTGGTATCCATCACTAGACAGACACAAGAGATGCAAAATGAGAAAGATGGGTCCTTCAACCAGTGCGAGAGTTGAGATCTCTGGAACTGAGTATAGGGAAGAAACCTGCTTAGGCAAAGATCTTTCACCTAAGAAGACAAGGGAAGCGGGCACCTTGTACTTTTGTGGAAGGTCCTGGCTGAAGGAAAATCAGTCATAGCTGGGAAGAAGGTAGACTGATGAGAGAAACCACCCTGAACAAAAGCCTGTGTCTTGCTAGATTAAGTTTTAGACTTTTAGAAGCATATTTTGTTTGGTTTGACTTGCAACTTTTATATTTTGATAATATACATAGGATATGAAGGGAAGAGTGTATTTACACCCAGTTAAGTTAATATGCTGTGGTTTTGTGTCTTTAGAGGAACAAACAAACGTTATTTCTCTGAGCTGCCCAGGAAAGGGCTGGACAACGTGGTTTGGGGAAAATTTGGTACTGGGAATGTGTTGGGGTCACCCTGCAACTAGAGACCAAGGCTGGTGGGAGCCAGAGTGGAGCTGTGGGGCTGTAGACAGGCTGCTGGGGTCAGAGTGGCTGAACCAGGGTTGGCTAGCCCACAGACACTCAGTGAGTGATCTGCATGCTTGTAGGCTGGTTGTGAATGGCCCAGGTTGGGAGCTACAACAGCAAAGCATTGTGAGGCACCCAAGATTACAGGGCAAGTGGTGACATCCCACACCTTTGTGAGGCAGAGCACTGTATTACCCTCATTGTACAGCTAGGGAACTGAGGCATGGAGAAGTTAAGTGTTGCCCAAGGTCACACAGGAAGTCCATGGCAGAGTCAGGCACTGAACCCAGGTCTCCCAGCCTCCCTGTCCAGTGCCCCAGACCATCCTTCCTCCGCACTTTTTTACCCTAACAGTCTACATGTCAAGGCTCAGATGCTAGCTCTTTTATTATTTCTGTAGTAAGAGGAGGCCCTGAGATATAAACCTTGGTATCAGAGGCCCGGTATGAGGCCTAAGGCCTGAACTAAAGTAATGGTCAAGACTTTGCTAACATAAAGCAAAGTTAAGCTGTGAGCCAGAGGCAGGCCCTGCTCACAGAAGCTGGCAAGGAAAGGGCTGATGCTGCAAAAAGAGACATACCTAAAAGGTACTGGACACCAGATATCAGAACATTCACATACTTGTACATTCCACACACAACAAGGAACAGGCCGACCCATCCCAATGACAGGGGCAAAAGGGTAAAATGATGGATAGAGTTGTTTTGATCGAACCAATCTGTACAAGGTGAGAGGCGGCACCTTGCTACATAGAGGGGTTGCACCTCAATACGTCAGGAATGATGTGTAACTTGTTTGTACCTGTGTATAAGAGTGTATCCCTGGGGTGGTGTCTTTGTCCGGCCGAGGGGGCAGTGGAAAGTCCCGCCACTGACTGAGCCGGGTCCATTGCCAAGAGGCACTTTCTCGTAGTATGCCCGGTAGACTAAGTAATCTACGGGGAACTGCAATTGTGTCCAACGTCGCAATAAACCTAGTCGACGTGACTTTGCATCTTACTAGACTCTGTGGTTATTGGGGGTTCTCTCCGGGTCTGCTGGGTCAACTATCTGCGCAGAGCTGGGGCAGCACACAGAGGGAACACACGCATGCAGCCGAGTGATATCAACATAGGAGAAAGCAGAGCACCACACCGGTAGCATCTGACAACAATTTCCACTAACTAAAGTCATGGGACTTGTTTCTCTGTGGAAAGCATCTCTGAACCATTCAGATGATATCAGCCTCCAATCTCCCAACCTCTGGCTGCTCCCCTCAGTTAATCTGGGCAATTTTATTGGGATAGGGGTAGCAGGGCCAGGGGAGTCAGCCAATCCCTGTTCCATAGCATGGACATGATAAGGTTTGGGGAGTTTTGAGGTCTCTAAGGGCCTAGGAAAATAGCAGATGCAGATAGGAGGAGAGATGGAGTAGTCCTGGGGAATAGTTTGTATTTAAGAGCCCAGGACCAGGAGTCTTGTAGCTGGTGTGGGGCAATGCTCCCCTCTTTCCTAGCCAACCAGAACAAGCTCTAGGAAAGAAGGCTGTATATATTCCGCCTCTTCCCTCAGAACAGGAAGATGCTAGTAGAGGAAGGTTGTTGCCTGCTAGGCTCTCCCTATGCAGGGAGAAAAGGGCTAAGGTAAAAGGGGGCTAGCTGGGGATGAGCTAGCTTCAGGGCATAGTGGGCCTGAATTAGCTAGCTGTGATGTATTGAGGACTGGGGTGGAATTGCAAGTTATGACTTTAGGAGTGTGTGGGTGGGTGGTCTGGGCCTAGAAGTGGTTGGTCTGGAAAGAACCAGCTCAGAACAAAGTGATGTGAGTTGTGCCTCTTGGCCTTAAAGAGCAGTGGGCTTTGCCTCTCTATTTTTGGTTATTGTGTTATTCTTCTGGATCATTGTTGTATCCACCAAGCAAAGTATTAACAACTTCAACAGAACTTTATTTACAGTGGAAGTCTCTTTTCCAAGCTGTAGCTGCACACTCTGTAACTCTCCCAGCCTCCTCAACTCCTCCCCCCTCCTTCCTGTTTCCTGTCCTTTCAGACTACCAACAGCCAGTGCTCCCAGTTCTAATAATCACATGCAGCATCTAAACACCACAATCATAACAAACAAAGTAGTGTTAGATTTCTACCTTCTAGCAAGAATATTTGACTGTCTTTAACTTCTGTGTATGCTGTGAACATAACATGAATGAGCAAAGCCCTGTTTCATTTGCCAAGAGAGATGCTGAATGCAAGTTAAGTTGACCAAGTGGGACTCTGTTAAACCCTGCACACTGCTCTGGCCCTGTGGCTGAGTTGCTTCTAGCCTAACTCTCCATATTCCCTATCTTTTTTTTTTCCTGGTGTCCTATCAAAAACAACCCCTCCATGGAACAGGGGCCCACTGAGATCATGATACATCATTCCTATTTTACAAACACTTTAATATAAAGATCAAAAGTAAGTAATCGATGCCCAGATCCCCCATCCTGTGTCCTTTTGGCCAGAGTTTGCCAGCACATAACCAAGTTGAACTCTTGTCTTTACCACAGACTCAGCTGGTTGCATACGTTGTGAGATAGTTTAGTCTCTTCAACAGCAACCATACCAGGAATGATCTATTTGTCTCCTAAGCCAAAGGTCTAAATGAGCTCTCTCCTGCCATCTATTGATGAATTGGGGAAAGAGACCTCAGGAGCAGACTGCAAATACAGACACATCTATTTTGCCTAAGTGATCAGCAGACAGTCCTGCTTTGCTAAAGTGATCGGTTTGGAGTCAAAATTCACTCTAGTCTTGGGTGCAGGGATAATTCAATGTTATCTTTATTGTATGACTAAAGAGTAGCCAAACTACTTAATATAGCCTGGAGAGTGGGTGTCACCCTAAATTTAACCTCACTTGCTAAGCAGGGCATAGTGATGCCACATGCAAGTGAAAATCAGAGGGGTGGTGTGATAGTTATTTTTGTACAAGGTATGCCTTTTAAGGTATCATTTGAAAATTCATAACTTGTTAGTTAGTATTGTCCTTATAAAATGTGTGGTAACATAGTATGTGCAGTTATAAGATACCCCTGTATGATGATGTTAATGCATGTTCCAAATCCCACAACCTGCCCAGGCAGAAAGCAGGTGTTTGTGCTGGCCTTAATTTGCATTTAAGCAGCAGTCAACAAGCAGCGAGGGAAAACACAGGAAATTCAAACAGGTGGGGAAAAAAACCCAGTAGGGAATATCCTTCCACATAGTTTGTCTCCTGGATCTTAGCTGGAAATGTTTTTCAAGAGGGGGGACTGAAACACCCCAAGACACTCTCTTCTCACCCCCCCCCCTCCCCTATCATAGTTTCTGCACCTGAAAAGACAAAGGAAACAGCTTTTGGACTTTGGGGGAAGGGTCCTGACCAGAATAATTTGGTCAGTAATCTGCTGGAGCATGGGGTGAGAGAGAGTTTCTTAAATAGGTATTAAGCATTTGTTTTTCTGATAACCATTTCTGACTCTTAGGCCTCATTACTTATACCCCCATTGTATCTCTTTGTAGTTAATAAACGTGTTATATCTAATCCAGTGGTTTTTTAAATTGGAATGCCTGGGTACTCAAGTTAAAATAAACTAGCATATTATTCCCTTAAAGGAATAAGTGACTTAATATATATATTTGTACTGTCCAGGAGAGGACTGGGCAGTGTAGGACCTACATTTCTGGGAGAAGATCTGGAACTAGGGGTGTATTGGGAGTCACCCTGCAGTACAACCAAGGCTGGTGAGAGCCAGGGTGTAGCTGGCAGTGTGCAGTTACACACAAATACTAAGTGTGGCTTGTGTGCTGTAAGAGTGGGAGAGTTACTACAGCAAGGCATTGTGAGACACCCAAGGTTGCAGGGCAGGGGTGACACAGCCCCCCACTAGTCTGGATTGTGCCCTAGGATGTCACAGGGTGGGTGGGGGTAGGTGTTCCTATTTGGTGGTGTTGACTCTGTTTAAAGGGGGTGATAGAGTATGTTCCCCAGGCTCACCCTGAAGGAGTTAATGGAGGCTAGAGGGGCCAATAAAACTATTAGGCTGCAAGCTGGGGGAATTAAGGCTGAGAGCAAAGCCGCAATTAGGTGAAGTTCACCAATGCGGGGACAAGTGGGGTTTCTATAAAGCCAGGAGCTGATAGTAGAAAGGGGTTGCAGGGAAGCAGTTTTCAGTGACTCCCTGGGGGAAGGGAAGTGTGTTTGGGGCTTGAGAAATTAGTCCTCAGTTACTCCCTGGGAGGAGGGAGTATGGACAGGCAAACTAGGGGGTAGGGAGCTAAAAGAGCAGGAAAGGCTCAGAGAAAAGGCAGTAAAGTTCTGGGGGTGCAGACCTTGGCTGCTGATTAGAAGGTCCTGGAGCTGTGTAGAGAGTGGGGCTTGGTTCCCCTACCAGCCACTGGGGAAGTGAGGCAGTGAATGAAAAGACTGTCTACGGGTACGTCTACACTACGGGATTAATCCGAATTTAGATAATTCGAATTTGGGAAACAAATTGTATAAATTCGATTGTATGCGGCCACACTAAGCACATTAATTCGGTTTTTACCCACATTAATTCGGCGGTGTGCGTCCATGTACCGGGGCTAGCGTCGATTTCTGGAGCGTTGCACTGTGGGTAGCTATCCCATAGCTATCCCATAGTTCCCGCAGTCTCCCCTGCCCATTGGAATTCTGGGTTGAGATCCCAGTGCCTGATGGGACCAAAACATTGTCGCAGGTGGTTCTGGGTACAGCCTCACCCCTCCCTCCCTCCCTGCATGAAAGCAACGGACGGCAGACAACCATTTCGCGCCTTTTTTCCTGGGTGAACACTGCAGACTCCATACCACGGCAAGCATGGAGCCCGCTCAGCTCCAGACAGCAGTCATGAACATTGTAAAAACCTCGCGCGTTCTCGTGGAGTTTATGCTGAGCCAGGACCAGAAAAACGAGGCGAGGAGGCGGCGGCGGCGGGAGCGCAGCGAACAGCGTGATGAGGACATGGACATGGACACGGACACAGAATTCTCTCAAACCACGGGCCCCGGTGCTTTGGAGATCATGTTGTTAATGGGGCAGATTCTATCCATGGAACGCCGATTCTGGGCAAGGGAAACAAGCACAGACTGGTGGGACCGCATAGTGTTGCAGGTGTGGGACGATTCCCAGTGGCTGCGGAACTTTCGCATGCGTAAGGGCACTTTCATGGAACTTTGTGACTTGCTGTCCCCTGCCCTGAAACGCCAGAATACCAAGATGAGAGCAGCCCTCACAGTTGAGAAGCGAGTGGCGATAGCCCTGTGGAAGCTTGCAACGCCAGACAGCTACCGGTCAGTCGGGAATCAATTTGGAGTGGGCAAATCTACTGTGGGGGCTGCTGTGATGCAAGTAGCCAAAGTAATCATTGAGGTGCTGCTACGAAAGGTAGTGACTCTGGGAAATGTGCAGGTCATAGTGGATGGCTTTGCTGCAATGGGATTCCCTAACTGTGGTGGGGCGATAGATGGAACCCATATCCCTATCTTGGCACCGGAGCACCAGGGCAGCCAGTACGTAAACCGCAAGGGGTACTTTTCAATGGTGCTGCAAGCACTGGTGGATCACAAGGGACATTTCACCAACATCAACGCGGGCTGGCCAGGAAGGGTTCATGATGCTCGCGTCTTCAGGAACACTATTCTGTTTAAAGGGCTGCAGCAAGGGACTTACTTCCCAGACCAGAAAATAACCGTTGGGGATGTTGAAATGCCAATAGTTATTCTTGGGGACCCAGCCTACCCCTTAATGCCATGGCTCATGAAGCCATACACAGGCAGCCTGGACAGGAGTCAGGAGCTGTTTAACTACAGGCTGAGCAAGTGCAGAATGGTGGTAGAATGTGCATTTGGCCGTTTAAAAGGTCGCTGGCGATCACTACTGACTCGCTCTGACCTCAGCCAAAGAAATCTCCCCCTTGTTATTTCTGCTTGCTGTGTGCTCCACAATCTCTGTGAGAGTAAGGGGGAGACCTTTATGGCAGGGTGGGAGGCGGAGGCAAATCGCCTGGCTGCTGATTACGCGCAGCCAGACACCAGGGCGATTAGAAGAGCACACCAGGAAGCAGTGTGCATCAGAGAAGCTTTGAAAACCAGTTTCATGACTGGCCAAGCTACAGTGTGAAATTTCTGTTTGTTTCTCCTTCATGAAAACCCGCCCCCTTTATTGACTCATTCTCTGTAAGTAACCCACCCTCCCCCTTCCCCCAGCTTGCTTTCAAACCAAATAAAGTCACTATCGTTTAAAAATCATTTATTCTTTATTCATAGATTATAAAAAGAGGGAGGGATCCCGGGTGGGGTTTGGGAGGAGGGAAGGAAAAGGCCATTAAGAAATGGTTAAAAAAATGACAGCCTTTTGCTTGGGCTGTCCACTGGGGTGGAATGGGAAGGTGTACGGAGCCTCCCCCCCCCCGCGTTCTTACACGTCTGGGTGAGGAGGATATGGAACATGGTGAGGGGGGAGGGGGGTTATACAGGGGCTGTAGCGGCACTCTGTAATCCTGCTGCCGTTCCTGAAGCTCCACCAGACGCCGGAGCATGTCTGTTTGCTCTCGCAGTAGCCCCAGCGTTGCTTCCCGACTCCTCTGATCTTCCTGCCGCCACCTCTCATCTCGAGCGTCTCTCCTGTCCTCACGTTGGTCCCTCCTGTCCTCACGTTGTCCCTCCTGTCCTCACGGTCACTGGCTTCTTTCCTATACTTTGAAACCGTGTCCTTCCACTCATTCAGATTAGCTCTGTCACTGCGGGTGGATTGCATGATTTCTGCAAACATCTCGTCTCGCGTCTTCTTCTTCCGACGCCTTATCTGTGCTAGCCTTCGGGATGGAGGAGGGAGGCTTGAAGAATTTGCAGCTGCAGGAGGGAGGGAAAAATGAGAGAATTTTTAAAAAAGATACATTTTGCAGAACAATGCTTATACTCTTTCACGGTGACCAACACTATTCACATTACATAGCACATGTGATTTTGCCTCTTAATATTGAGTAGGCCTGTGGCTTTGGTGTTAGAGATCACAGACACAGGTCCGGGCAACAGAATTCAGCTTGCAGGCAGCCATGGTAAGCCATTGTCTTTCGGCTTCTGCGCCCTCCTTTCCCACATACCAAAGCAAAGCCTGTTGACTGCTGCGGTTTTCCTGTTAACCTTCAGCAGCAGAAAACAAACTAACCCCCCACCATCCAATTCTCTGGGATGATCGCTGTATCCCTCCCCCCACCGCGTGGCAGGTATCAGGGAAGATCCCTGCAGACCCCACGCTAACAGCCCTGGGCCACTTCCCCCCCCCCCCACGGTCGCCTAACTGCAGGGAAGGATTTCTTTTCAGCCACAGGAAAACAGCCCAGTAGGAACGGCCACCTCTGTCCCCTTAATTAAATTCCCGTATTTCAACCAGGTTACCATGAGCGATATCACTCTCCTGAGGATTACACAGCAAGATAAAGAACGGATGTTGCTTGAATGCCAGCAAACACCGGGACCATACGCTGCCAGGCTTTGTCAGGCAATGATACCAGATTACTTGCTGCAAGCATGGCGCGGTCAAGTGTCCTACCATGGAGGACGGAATAAGGCTGCACTGCCCAGAAACCTTGTGGCAAGGCTTTTGGAGTACCTCCAGGAGAGCTTCATGGAGATGTCCCTGGAGGATTTCCGCTCCATCCCCAGACACGTTAACAGACTTTTCCAGTAGCTGTACTGGCTGCGAATGCATCCCAAGTCCTCGGGGCAAAATAATCATTAAAATACCTTGCTTTTAAAACAAGTTTTATATTTTAAAAGGTAAACTCACCTGAGGTCCCTTCCATGGGGTCATTGTCTTGGATACTGGCTTGGGAGGGTTCGGAGGGTACTTCACTCAGGCTGAGAAAAAGCTCCTGGCTGTAGGGGAGAACGGAGTGCTGGGTGCTCTCCGCAAGCTCGTCCTCCTCCTCCTCCTCGTCCGCAGAACCCTCAGGTGTAGCTGAGATTACCCCCGCCTCAGATTCCACGACCACAGGTGGGGTAGTCGTGGCGGCCCCCCCTAGAATTGCATTTAGCTCGGCGTAGAAGTGGCATGTCCGCGGCTCTGACCCGGAGCGACCGTTTGCCTCCTTTGATTTTTGATAGGCTTGTCTGAGCTCCTTCACTTTCACGCGGCACTGATCTGAGTCCCTATTGTGGCCTCTCTCCATCATGCCCTTGGAGATTTTTTCAAAAGTTTTGGCATTTCGTCTCTTTGAACGAAGTTCTGCTAGCACTGAATCCTCTCCCCATATAGCAATCAGATCCAGTACCTCCCGAACGGTCCATGCTGGTGCTCTTTTTCGATTATCAGCCTGCATTGTTACCTGTGCTGATGAGCTATCTGTGGTCACCTGTGCTCTCCACGCTGGGCAAACAGGAAATGCAATTCAAATGTTCGCGGGGCTTTTCCTGTCTACCTGGCCAGTGCATCCGAGGTCAGATTGCTGTCCAGAGCGGTCAGTGGTGCACTGTGGGATAGCTCCCGGAGGCCAATACCATCGAATTGCGGCCACACTACCCCTAATTCGAATTGACAAAATCGATTTTGGCGCTACTCCTCTCGTTGGGGTGGAGTACAGAAATCGATTTTAAGCCCCCTTTATTTCGAACTAAATGGCTCCGTTGTGTGGACGGGTGAAGGGTTAATTCGAATTAACGCTGCTAAATCCGAATTAAAGTCGTAGTGTAGACCAGGCCTAACTTCTGACCATCAATTCCCATTTCTTTAGTACCTAACATTTATCACACTTCCAAGGACATACTTGTCTTTAAGGCACTTTTAAGATTAGAAAAGCCATCCCCCTGTTTTATCCCAAAATAGGATCTACCTAAGAATAAAGACAATAGGAAAATGGTTCCCATCATGTGAATCACTTTAAGGATCCACAGATCAGCCACGGTCGGGAATTCCTCCCCCTGAGAATAGAAACTAAAATGGCTAAATGAGTATTGTTAACTAGCTAGCCAAGAACCTATGCTGCATTTTAAAAGCTGTGGCAGCACGTCTCAGAGCCCAGGTCTACAGACTCGGGCTCATGCTATGGCGCTAAAAACAGCAGTGTAAACATTGCTGCTCACCGTCAGAAATCCATCTCCCTTCCTGGATTTCACAGCCTGGGATCCAGCCCAAGCCCAATGTCTGAGCAGCAGTTTTCAGTGCTGTAGCCACAATGTGGATCTAGAGACTCCGAGATTTGCTGTTGTGGGTTTTACACAGAGCTGAAAGTAAGCTAGTCCGGTCCGGTACGGCATACCGGCAAGAGCCTGTACGCCGTGCCGGACCGCACCGGCTTCTATAGCGGGGATTGAAAGGGCTCTGGGCTCCCCGTCGGGAGTCCAGAGCCCTTTAAATCCTGCCAGCAGCTCCGGCAGCAGGGCTGGGGCTGGATTTAAAGGGCTCAGAGCTCCTACAGCTGCGGGCAGCCCAGAGCCCTTTAAATCCTGCCCACAGCTCCGGCGGCTGGGCTGGGGACGGATTTAAAGGCCTCAGAGCTCCCCGCTGCTGCGGTGGGGATTTAAAGGGCCGGGAGCTCCGCAGCAGCCGGAGCCCCAGGCCCTTTAATTTGCCCCTGAGGCTCCCAGCCACCTCTGCAGCTGGGAGCCCCGGGTTGATTTAAAGGCCCTGGGGCTCCCAGCCACAGCCGGTGCACCAGGGCCTTTAAATCTTGAGAGGCCCCGCCTCTTCCAGATGAGGCCACGACCCCTCAGGACTCCAGCCGTACCAGTAAATTTTGTAAGTTACTTTCACCCCTGGTTTTAAACCAGTGTAGGCATATCCCAAGTTAGCAAGCAAGGGTGACAGCCTGCTTTCCTATGCAAAGTAATCCACTATGTAACCTGCACAGAGGGGATGTACATTGATTTTATTTACCAATTGTGTGTTACAGAAGATGTTTATCTGACTAGCACAGACCATGAATTCACATCTGCCTGAGAGGCTATAGCTGGATTTTCTACAGGAACCCTTTAAAGATTAAAAAGTGGAAGTTATAATATGATTGTTTCTTTTCTTAGGAATCCAGCACCAGCCTTTACCATACTTACACACGCACACAATTTGCAGTTTGAAATTTCTTTTCACTGAATAACACTCCAAAGGTGAACCATTACAACATGCCCTAGCTAGACTAACATCACTAACTAAAGAGTTGTTGTTTTCCCTTGAAACAAAGACAATAACACAGGGCCTAAACCCTAACTAATATACATATTTAAATCTCACAAAATAAGTACAGGGATTGGGATTTCTGACTATCGGAGATCTTCAGCTTTCACCTAAGTTCACCCTTGGTATTGGCAATAAAACATTAAGTTGAACAGCATAACCAATTATTTCAGTGTCCACAACATAGAGGACATACTCAACTTCAAATACGAGAAACTGACAATGACTGTGGCTGTTAAGCTTACACAGTGCCTTTGGCCTGCAGTCTATGATTCCTCCAGTCTATGATTCCTCCTCTTTTCGACTCTCCCTTCCCACTGCCACCTTCTATATCAACCCTAGAGCAATGGTTTTAAACCTGTGGCCCAAGGACCGCTGGGGTTCCCCAGACTATCTAAGATTTCCACAGCGTTCTGCACCTCCATTTGAAACTTTTTAGGAGTCCGCAAATGAAAAGTTGCCCAAGAGGAAGTAGAAACAGCAGCTGTAATTACAGCAATAAGGCTTTTGGCTGAGTACCAGAGAAAAAGAAAAGGGGGGTTGCAATTGCACACTGTGAGTGGATCAAGAGATGGGTGGGAAAGCTGAAATTTAGTCAAACTAGAAATGATTGGCTGTAAAATGGACAGTCAAATGGGGCAAACTATCTTTTACCCCTACAAATCCAAACCACGTTTTCACTCCAAATTATAAACTGTAATCTTTCACCCCAAATTAGAATCTGCACATTTGTTTGCCTGAGTCACATATACTGCTTTCTATACATGGATAATGTCTCTTGTCCTATTGTAAGTCCTGAATAACATGAAATGCTTATGTACAATCAAAGAATGTACACAGATTATAAGGGATTTTGTTGGTTTACCTTGTAAATAATTCTTGCCCTCTAGAAGTAGTAGGAATTGTCTGACACAAGGAAGGAAAAATGTAGAAAGAGATCCCAAAGTTATACCCTGGTATATATTAGGTGACATCCCTTTAAGGGGGGATCCCAACTGATAGCAGAGATTGGTGAAATACAATCCTTGAAATGAATAAAACATAAAAAGCCTCCAATAAGAAATGGATTGAATACATTTGTTATGCAGCAATGCTATCTACTCAGATTTCAGCTTCCATCAGCATCTAGTACTCATTTGGCATGTGTCCAGTAGAAATGTGTCCAATTCTTCAGTGAGCACTGAAGTTAGAGTATATAAAACTGAGGTCACCAGGTGCAACTGGAGAGTTGACTGTACCCAACAAGCAGTGGCAGGTCAAGGGTGACTGACACCGGGACCAGCAACGTGGAAAGGACTCTTCCCCCATCCCAGGGATAAGAGGAAAAGAAGTGGTGAGATTTTGTTTCAATGATTGTATTTCCCTTTCTGTTCCTTAATAGAAACAACTAGATTATCTTAATAAGTCTGCAGTGTCTAGTGAGACATCAGGGACCCATATTTTAGATTTTAAGTCCAAATAAATCAGCGTAAGAAATCCATTCAGACAGTAGTAACCACACTCTTAAAAGTCCCTTAAAAACACGTGCATTCTTAGTGTGCTTAAATGCTGGCTACTAAAGAATTAAAAATTGATTATCATAAGTAAATGTAACTTGGCAATATTCATTATTCTTTGGCATAACTGCTGAACCTCAACTCTAGTCTGTGATAATTTCTTGCAAGACTGTAGTGTGTGTGTGTGTGTGTGTGTGTGTGTGTGTGTGTGTGTGTGTGTGGTATGCATCTAGAACAGGGGTAGGCAACCTATGGCACGTGTGCCGAAGGCGGCACACGAGCTGATTTTCAGTGGCACTCACACTGCCCGGGTCCTGGCCACTGGTCCGGGGGACTCTGCATTTTAATTTAATTTTAAATGAAGCTTTTTAAACATTTTAAAAACCTTATTTACTTTACATACAACAATAGTTTAGTTATATATTATAGACTTATGGAAAGAGACCTTCTAAAAACGTTAAAATGTATGACTGGCACGCGAAACCTTAAATTAAAGTGAATAAATGAAGACTCGGCACACCACTTCCAAAAGGTTGCCGACCCCGATCTAGAACATTGGTTGTGTCTACACTCAAATGGTGAACTGTTAATTGTGCACTAATTAATCACCAGTATGGTTCTGAGTGAATTAATAAATGGTTGATAAAGAATAAGCAAATGAACAGTGTTTCTCAAATCACAACAAGTTAAGTTGACCTGAAAAGCACCCAGCATGAAAATTACTAAGCTAATGCTCCTGAACTCAGGGTATCATTTTAGATTCCATTCAGTATTAGCTCTAACCATTACCCAATTGACAAACCAACTTTGCTAGATTTCAGCATTTAAATCTAACTGGCACCTCAGCAAAATCATAAAAACTGACCACCCAACTCCCCCTTCATGCTTAATCAACCAGCAACAGAGCCTGTCAGAATGTCTTGAATATTGAAAAAAATATTTTCATTTTGAAATTAAAAAAAAACCAATCTGCTTAATGTGCTTTTACTGGGTATTTTTTTTTGTCCAACTCTACTCTTAGCCCAATTCCTTGCACTTGCCCTGCATATACTGGCCTTGTCTGCTTTGGAGCAATATCCCCAGGGCAGAAGAGTGGCTGGAGCAGTTGTTTTTTTAACAATCAGTTCAGTTACTTAGAGGGTCCAAGTGGCTTTCTCTTGCCTACAACACTGTTCCAGATAGTTTCCATGATTTCAGTGGAGCCAGTCTTAAAATGGGTTAGCTTCTGGGAAGCTTTCCTAGTCTAGACAAGCTCAATGTCTCTTTTGCTTGGCTTTTCCTTCTGTTCTTTCCCTACAAAAATTATAGGGTGATGTAAGAGCACAGACACAATTTGTGTAGAGCTAGCAATTGTCAGGGGCTCATGTGCTGCACAGCTCACTGGACCTAGATTCTGCAGCAAACAAACTCTGCACTAGCAGAACCCTTAGCATAAAAAGAGAGGGTTGTAATGAACTAAATCTGAAAATGACTATTAGTACAGTAGCCTGGTTTAGAGACATTTTGTATTAAATTCAATTTGTGTTATAGTGTCCCCATATTTTTCACTGAGCCACAAACTGTTGCACTCATTGTGTTAGGGAAGATGTCAGGGGAAAAGTAGCGTCATGAGGTTGGGCTCTCCCAGCTTGCTACATACTCTCAGCCATACGCATGGTCTCTTTTAGGCAGGCAAGTTGTCCAACTTAAAAAGTTTCTCTGCTCAGATGTCATTTAGTATCTCACTGCCTCCCCTCTCAGGGGACTCTGGCAGTCCTGCTTTCTAGCTCTCTCCCAGCCAGTTCCCTCTCAGTGGGGGTGTCTCAGGTACAGCCTCACTCCCTTAATTGGCCCAACTGGGGGCATCTATTCTGACACATGGGAGCTGGATCTATGTCAGTTGCAGGGCCCAGTCCCTCTGTGACATACCTCCCTGACCTCTTTCACAGGCAGGCTCTTTCTGCCTCATGGGGGGCTGCTCTAACCTCACCCCTAAACCAAAACAAAACATAAGCGTCTACATATAAACTCATGCACAGCGGTGTCCCCTCCGTCCTTAAAGCCAGCTTCAAAACTCACACCCTCCCCGGGCACAGTCCTCCTAACTTCCTCCTCTCCAGGCCTTTGAGGTCTCTGCAAGCAGAATCTCTAGTTCTCCCTCACGTTCGCTGACCAGAGGATCAGTCACCCTCTCTTCCTGCGTGGCCTGATGTTCTGCAGCCAGATCCTTTTTTCTCACTGAATCAGCTGTATCTTGCATTCTGTGGCCACTGGTCGTTCTGGCAGTTCTCCAGTCTTCATAACGGAACCCATGAAACAGGTGTCCTTCATCTCCCCTCCCGGAGAGGACCACTGCTTTTGCCTCTGGCTTCTTATCTGGGCCCAGGCCTACTGGTGAAGTAGTGTCTGGGTCTCCACTGCACTTTGATCTCAGGTTCCAGCTCTTAGTGATTTCATTGGGGAGTGGGGAACCTCCCTGCTGCCGCCTCTTCTGCATTGTCTATTGCTACAGCACTGTCCCCAGAACTGCTGTAAGGCTCAGCTCCCCAGACCAGCTTATCAGTGACTTCAGCTCTGCTGATGGTTGAGCAGAAACAAGGGTTCTCAGTTGCGTCCAATCATCTGCCTTTAAACACTGGATGAGGAGGATGCAACACAGACATGCCTTGGCAGGAACATCCGTGTCCAACCACTTTCTCAATATTCCACCAAAGGGGGTTGTGCAAAAGCTAGGGTCTAGCTGACTGTGACAGCTATTGTGAGATGTTTGTAGCATGTAGGAGGACATTGGGTTCCAGAATTGTTATGAGTGAAACCTATCATATGAGAAGGGGGAGCCGGAGCACTGACCTAATCAACGTAAGAACAACAAACAGCTGTAGAAACAGCCGTGGTTTACTGGCTGGAGTAGATGCAGGCTGGAGACTTACAAGGACAAAAGGACCCCACAAGTGTTCTTGGAAGAAGGGGCCTCTGGGCCAAGAAACAATAGTGGAGGATTGTATACAAAAGGTTGGCCTCAGTGACTTATCTGTTACAGGAGGGGACTATGTCAGCAGGGGTGTCTCATGAAAAATGGATCCCAGCACAAGAAACCTCTGGAAAATACCTGATTAGACAAAGCATAGGTTGTAGGTTGTCTGATGCTTTTCTTTTATGTGTAACCTGATGTTTCCACATGCTTCTACTTGCTTTGATTTAAATCTTTACCTCACTATCTGTTCAATAAACTTCAATTCCATTTTACTATAAACCTGAATCAGTGCATGGTGCTAAACAGAGTGATGCCTAGAGGTGCAGCCGGTGAACTGGGGTGCACTATCTCCGCAGAGGCAGCAACTCAGTGCGCGTTGTGGATTCCCAGAAGACAGGGGACTGGTTGAGTTTAACAAAATGGGGTGTGCTAATTACTAGGTGGCCTTGGAGCCCCGAGCAGAGGCTGTGTTGCTAAGCAGCTGGTGGCTGGGGAGAGTTTCACTAAGTGGGCACACAGGGCTCCCTCCCATGGCCAGCAGGGGGTAGCAATTCACCCCCGGACCACCTGAGGTGACCCCCCCCCCCCCCCCCCCCAAAAATCACAGAGGGTCAGATCGCATCTAAGATCCTTTAAACACAGTCCACACCACAACATAGGAACAACTGTCCTCACCCTTCTGACTGTCACTTGGATTTAGCCTTGCTACCCCCATTTGGCAAGTGAGGTTAAACTTGGGATGATGGCCTGTGACACTTCCCAGGGCTGTGGGGCACCTCGCCACCATGTGCGCTGAGCATGAGGGAGTCTTGTCTATGCCTGCTGCAGGTCAGCTCCCTGAAACCACCAGCCTCTGGCAACACAAGTCTGACTAGCCTCCCCAGGCCTCGTGCTCTCCATACAGGCTAGCTATAGGCACATGTAACCCCCAAGGAGATTACATAGATTCCTGGAGCTCTGTCTGCTGGCAGCTCAGGGAGGAGGAGCCAAGGCAAACTCAGAGTCTGCCCGGCAACCAATAGGGAGTGAGATGCCCCTCCCAGGGAGTTCAGGATAGGGGAGAAGCCATTTTGGAGAGGCTGGAGCAAGCCAGGGCAAGGGCAGGACTGGTTGTGTGCGGAGCTGGTGAGTCCCAGGCCTGCAAGCAGGGTTCCCCCTGAGAACTGGCCTCTAGGGACCTGACAGCCGATCCCTCACCTGGGTTTTCTTTCCCCCACGGATGAGTCCCAGTTGGTAGCGTTTGCTGAGAAATTTCCCCAGCCAGGCTGGGTTCACGTCCAGCTCCCTAGGTGAGACTAGTCACCACATGGTCAGCACTGCTAGTCCAGGGAAGCTGCCTGCTGAGTGTGTGACTGGAGGCAGGGCTAGGAGGCTACAGTTTGGATGTTAGGGTAGTTGTATAACCTACACCTTGAGCCCTGCACCCCTTTGTGGTGAGGGGAAATCCTGGGACCAATGCAGCCTGATTCCTGCTTGAGGAGGATCCCTGACAGCAGACAGCAGCCCCTCTGCAGTGACTGAAGAGTCCAGCGTCATCTTCAAACCTGAAGATCATTCATGGAGTTCATGAGTGCACCGTCTTTTAGTTAGTTAGTCAGGGAATTTGTTTTGGGGACCCCCTACTCCCTGAACTATGTCCTCAAGCCAGGGAATACGGGTTTGAGGATTTTATAACCTGCTGCTTATTATACCTGTGGAGGGATTCACCACCTCCTCCCGCTTGTGGGTCCTTTGGGCTGTACTGAACCCAGTCAGCCACACTGCTAAACCACTGCAGAGAATTGTATAGGTCATCAAGGGCCCCAGCAAAGTATGCGTACTAACAGGACACTAATTTTACACTTGTTACATCAAGTCACGGGTATTTTCAGTGTTGGCACCGGTGACCCTAAAAATAGTGTTTCACCCTGTTATGTTGTATTTGTTGCCTGTTTAATATAATTATTGTGTGGAATATATTTTTATGTGTTGTGTTATTTCTTGGAAGTCTCCAACTATCTGGCAAGTAAGTGGGGATTACTCTGTAGTTAGAATTTTCCACCCAAGCTGCCCTGGTGACCCTGCCAGGAAGAAGCGAGGGGGGTGGAGGCACCGCCAAATAATTTCATAGAAAAAGAAAAAAGATTCACCCTGCTGAGTGGGTGGCGGGATCCAAAAGAACCCAGACCTGTCCATCAAAACCTGTAAGCGGATTGCCATTAAAGGAGGTAACCAGGTGGAGAGGGGCGCTACACACATGCCAACCCAAGTCCTCCAAGCATCAGCAGGAGTGTCCAGCCCCTGACCCGCTGAACACTGCCAGAGCGCTCAGATCCACTGTTCCCAAAGGAATAGCACACACACCAGCTTACATGAGACAGGTCTGGATCACTGCTTCGCTTAGCCTGCAGTACTTCTAGGTACAGTGAAAACAATGTTTGTTCTCAAAGAACAGAGATTCAAATAAGTAAGAATATTGGAAACAAACGGTTACATATAAAACATCATAATATGCTTGCTAGAGCCTTAACTCAACAGAGAAGTCATTTCCCTATCTCCTACAGGCTTGCTTATCCAAGTCCTTTTCCCAGTGTTTTCAACCAGACTGGCTAAGGTTCCACACACACACACCCCTGCCCCCCCCCCCCGGTCATAAACTCTAACCCCCTTGTAGCTTGTCCTCGCAGACTGAATGATACCTGAGGGGTTCTGCTGCACCCTAGATGTACCAGACTAGCCCTTTGATCCTCAACTGAAAAACGAGTTCCCTGCTCACTGTTTATCTCTTCCTGTTCATTTCCTTCTGAAGTCGCTGCAAGCTCTTTCTTAGCATTTGACTTGGTATGCTAATAGACTTCTATTGCAAGACACACAATGGTCCACGAGGACATTAAGTGTCTCCCACCTCCTGTTTGGAGAAGTTAGTCCCAAGATACGCTGCCTTTGAGTGTCCTGTCTTTAACCACATGGCCTAGACAACATAGCTCTTAGTGTGTGTGTATATACCCAACTCCTCACAAACTGCTGTACATGCATCTCACAAGGACTATGTTGAGCAGTCTGATGCAGGCTTTCTGCAGAGATGTTACATGACATTATTTTAGTAAAACCAGGAGATCCCAGAGCCCCTGTGTCCTGTGCCAGTTGGCATCAAGAGGTCTGTGGGTCACACCCTGTGATAAATGAAAGGGGGGGAGTTAGCTCCCTTTTATGGACACCCAGCCAGCCAGTTAGCTGTAAAATCCCTCTTGGTAGCTCTTCTCTGCTTGCTTTACCTGTAAAGGGTTAAAAGTCCCCCAGGTGAAGAAAAGGAAGTGGGCACCTGACCAAAAGAGCCAATGGGAAGGTAGAACTTTTTAAAATTGGAAAAGAAACTTTCCCTTTGTCTGTTGTTCTCTCTGGGCTGCAGGGACACGGAGCAGCAATACCATAAGCAGGAATGCTGTGTAAGGTTTGAACCAGGCATGAGAAATTATATTTCCTAGAAGGAATCATTGGGAGAGGGAATGTTTAGATAGACACGGTCAGGTTTATTTCTTTATTTTGGTTTGTGGACTCCTCTGTGCTAACCCCAGATGGTTTAGTTTGCTTGTAACCTTTAAGCTGAACCCCCAAGAAAGCTATTTTGGGTGCTTAATTTTTGGAATTGCTCTTTTAAAATCTAGCAAAAGCCTAAGTTCCAGATGTATTTTCTTCCTTTTTGTTTCTGATAAAATTTACCTTTTTTAAGAACAGGATTGGATTTTTGGTGTCCTAAGAGGTTTGTGCACAGGTTGTTTAATTAACTGGAGGCAACAGCTGATTTCCTTTGTTTTCTTTCTCAGCTCTTCCCCGGAGGGGGGTGAAAGGGCTTGAGGGTACACCACAGGGAGGAATTCCCAAGTGCTCCTTCCTGGGTCCAAGGGTTTTTTTGCATTTGGGTGGTGGCAGAGTTTACTAAGCCAAGGTCAGAGAAAAGCTGTAACCTTAGGAGTGTAAAACAAGCCTGGAGTCGCAAGTGCTAATTTTTAAAAATCCTTGCGAGCCCCCACCTTCTGCACTCGAAGTTCCAGAGTGGGGATTCAGCCTTGACACACCAGTTGGCATCAAGAGGTCTGTGGGTCACACCCTGTCAGCCAGGGCATATTAAACACAGGTCAGCTGCTCTGTAGTTATACAATGTCATGATAACATTCATTACCCCTGCAACCCAAAACAGTCAAAATCTATCACTTTGGCAAAGCAGGCCTGTCTGATCACCTAGGAAAAGTAGGTGTGTCTTCAAATAGCCTGTCCCTGAGGTCTTTTCTCCCAGTTTATCAATAGACAGCAGGTGAGAGCTCTTTCAGGCTGTTGGCTCACACCAGCATTAAGCACTGCTGTTTTCCACTCTCCACCTGCACCTTAATCCATGTTAATTCTTGGTCCAGTCCTATCGATTGATTGATTGATTCTCTGCCGGGAGGTGCTTATGTCCTCCAGCTCTTTAGATTTTTAGCTGATCCCATAAGCTCTGAAGATAGTCGAGGGCTTTCAGCTCCTTCCATTCCTTTTCCAATCGGCCATTGGTCCTCACTTGCCTTACAGTGTTGTTCTACTCTTCCCTGCATCAGGGCTTGGAAACCCAGCCAGTCTCTCCCCAAGATCATTGGCCATGGCAGATTCTTGACTACCCCAGCGTATAGCTGAGTTCTCTGGCCTTGGACTCCCAGCTCAGCCTCTGCTATGGGGCAGACGTGTGTCTCCCCCTCGGGAACAGCGCTATACGGGCCACCCCAGTACATTCCTCCCACCCTGCTGCTCTTATGATTATCTTGAAGGTATGGAGGAAGGCCACACCATGCCAAGGACAACCCAGCTCGAGCTCCCCTCTCCAGCACCAAGATAATTTGTGAGCAGCCTGGGGGGGGAGTTACTACAGCAAGGCATTGTGAGGCACCCCAGGTTGCAGGGCAGGGGTGACACAGCCCCCCCTAGTCTGGATTGTGCCCTAGGATGTCACAGGGTGGGTGGCGGTAGGTGTTCCTATTTGGTGGTGTTGACTCTGTTTAAAAGGGGTGATAGGGTATGTTCCCCAGGCTCACCCTGAAGGGGTTAATGAAGGTCAGAAGGGCCAATTAAACTATTAGGCTGCAAGATGGGGGAATTAAGGCTGAGAGGAAAGCCCCAATTAGGGCAAGCTCACCTATGCAGGAACAAGTGGGGTTCTATAAAGCCAGGGAGCTGATAACAGAAAGGGGCTTCAGGGAAGCAGTTTGCAATGACTTCCTGGGGGAAGGGAAGTGTGTTTGGGGCTCGAGAAATTAGTCCTCAGTTACTCCCTGGGAGGAGGGCGTTTGGGCTGAAACCCAGTATAGAGAGTGGGGCTTGGTTCCCCTATCAACCACTGGGGAAGTGAGGCAGTGAATGAAAAGACTAAGACTGCTGTTAAAGGAAGACTTTGATTCCCTGGAAGGGGGAAACACACATAGTGACCTGACAGGAGGGGCAAGTCATGAAGAAGGAGTACCCTGATGGACTGAGAGCGTGGGAGGAGGGCATGCAGTGAGCAGCAGAAGGAGCCTTCAGACCTGAAAAGAGCTGATTTCCACGGAGCAACCTATGGTGAGTGGACCCTGGGACAAAGTGTCTCAGATGCCACTTCTGACCATCAATTTCCGCTTCTTTAGTATCTAACATGTATCACACTTTCACCCCCGTGGAAGTAACATTCAGCCTGTACACATGTCTTTAAGGCACTTTTAAGATTAGAAAAGCCATCCCCCTGTTTTATCCCAAAATAGGATCTACCTAGGAAGTAAAGACAATAGGAAAATAGTTCCCATCATGTGAATCACTTTAAGGACCCACAGTCATGGTCAGGAGTTCCTATCCCTGAGAATAGAAACTAAAATGGCTAAATGAGTATTGTTAACTAGCTAGTCAAGAATCTATGCTGCATTTTAAAAGCTGTGGCAGCACGTCTCGGAGCCCAGGTCTACAGACTCGGGCTCATACTATGGCGCTAAAAACAGAAGTGTAAATGTTGCTGCTCAGCATCTGAAACCCATCTCCCTTCCTGGATTTCAAAGCCTGGGATCCAGCCCAAGCCCAATGTCTGAGCAGCTGTTTTCAGTGCTGTAGCCAGAGTGTGGATCTGCAGACTCAGAGATTTGCTGTTGTGGGTTTTAAACCAGTGTAGGCATATCCCAAGTTAGCAAACAAGGGTGACAGCCTGCTTTCCTATGCAAAGTAACCCATTATGTAACCTGCACAGAGGGAAAGTAAATTGATTTTATTTACCAATTGTGTGCTACAGAAGACATTTATCTGACTAGCGCAGACCATGAATTCACATCCGCCTGAGAGGCTACAACTAGATTTTCTACAGGACTTCTCTCAAGTTAAAAAGTGGAAGTTTTAATATGATTCCCTTTCTTTTCTTAGGAATCCAGCACCAGCCTTTACCATACGACAGTTACTTACACATGCACACAACTTGTCGTTTGAAATTTCTTTTAATTGAATAACACTCCAAAGGTGAACCATTACAATATGTCCTAGCTAGATTAACATCACTAACTAAAGAGTTGTTGTTTTCCCTTGAAACAAACAATATAACACAGAGCCTAAACCCTAACTAATATACATATTTAAATCTCACAAAATAAGTACAGGGATTGGAACTTCTGACAATCGGAGATCTTCGGCTTTAACCTAAGTTCACCCTCGGTATTGGCAATAAAACATTGAGTTGTACAGCATAACCAATTATTTCAATGTCCACAACATAGAGTACATACTCAACTTCAAATATGAGAAACTGACAATGACTGTGGCTGTTAAGCTTGCATAGTGCCTTTGGCTCACTGAATACAACTCACAAAAAGATGTTTGGCCTCCAGTCTACGATTCCTCCTCTATGGTGTCTTCCCACTCTCCATCCCACTGACTTCTCTAAAATGCAGGTATTGAGATCCAACCCACAGATCCAGTCTGGGTTACCCCTGGCAGCTCTATCTTCTCCCTGCAGAGCTGGATCTGAGTCAGAGTGGTACTCAAAACAGCCACCACACCAGTTTTGGACCCCGATAGAACCCCCTGTTGATTAGTCAGGAGCGTCCAGCTTCTAAGTAAGGGGGACTGTGCCCATGGAGGAGTGTCTGCCCTTAATGAAGCCTTTCACAGCTTCAAAACAGATACTGCTCATGGTTAACAATTTCCTGCACTGCCTCCAGTGTGCTAAAATAGCAGCTACTTGTTTGTAGTCACCATACTGCCACCTTCCATATCAACCCTAGAGCAGTGGTTTTAAACCTGTGGTCCACAGACCCCTGGGGTTCCCCAGACTCTCTAAGATTTCCAAAGGGGTCTGCACCTCCATTTGAAACTTTTTAGGAGTCTGCAAATGAAAAGTTGCTCTAGAGGAAGTTGAAACAGCAGCTGTAATTACAGCAATAAGACTTTTGGCTGAGCACCGGACAAAAAGAAAAGGGGGTTGCAACTGTACATGGTGAGTGGATCGAGAGATGGGTGGGGAAGCTGCAAGTTAGTCCAACAGAAATCACTGGCTGTAAGATGGAAAATCAAATGGGGCAAACTGCCTTTTACCCCCTAGAAATCCAAACCACGTTTTCACTCGAAATCATAAACTATACACTGTTTTCCTTGTAAATCAAATATACCATGGATAATCTTTCACCCCAAATTAGAGTCTACGCATTTGTTTGCCTTGAGTCACATATACTGCTTTCTATACATGGATAATGTCTCTTGTCCTATTGTAAGTCCTGAATAACATGAAATGCTTATGTACAATCAAAGACTGTACGCAGTATGTCCTCCAGATTTAGAAGATTATAAAGGATTTTGTTGGTTTTCATTGTAAATAATTCTTGCCCTCTAGAAGTAGTAGGAATTGTCTGGCACAAGGAAGGAAAAATGTAGAAAGAGATCCCAAAGTTATACCCTGGTTTATATTAGGAGAAATCCCTTTAAGGGGGAGATACCAACTGATAGCAGAGATTGGTAAAATACAATCCTTGAAATGAATCAAACATAAAAAGCCTCCAATAAGAAATGGATTCAATATATTTGTTATGCAGCAATGCCATCTACTAAATGATGATGGAAGCTGAAATCTGAGTACTCATTTGGCATGTGCCCAGTAGAAATGTGTCCAGTTCTCCAGTGAGCGCTGAAGTTAGAGTATATAAAACTGGAGAGTTGACTGTACCCAACAAGCAATGGCAAGTTGTGACATTAAAATATGACCATGTAGATCATTGTTGCTACCACTGTTATATCATTACAACAAATCTTGGACAAAATATGTCAAGTAAGGGTCTATGGAAAAGTTATGATTTGCTGAATATGATTATGCTATTTGTATGCATGTTTCATTTTTGTATCTGAAGTTATGACTATTAACTATGTACCTGTATTTCAAATGTGTTTGCTTCTGGGTAGCACCCACAAGGTATTTACCCAGCACATTGTGAAGGAACAATTCAAGTTGAATGGCCCATAAAAGAACACTTGACTCATAATGGACCAGGGGAGATGCCTATCTACACTTAATGGACTTTCCTGTGAATGTTCTAACTGGAGTATGAGTGATGGCTTCTACTGTGACTAAGGAAAACTTGCATGGACATGTTTCAGAGTAGCAGCCGTGTTAGTTTGTATCCGCAAAAAGAACAGGAGTACTTGTGGCACCTTAGAGATAAATAAATGTGTTAGTCTCTAAGGTGCCACAAGTACTCCTGTTCTTTTTGCGGATACAGTGATTCCCACGTGATTCCAAACACCATCGTGTTGTTAGTTACCTGTAATTTTCCACAGTGAGAACAATGGGTTTCCCTTCACTTGGCAGAAGGTATACAAGGCGCTGGAAACATCTCCATTTTGCCTCATTCCTGCTCAAACCTCTTGACTATGGACGTATACAAATGGGAGCATTCTAACCAAGGGACTGAGGACCTTTCCAATGATTTGGAAGCAACCATAGACGTAAGCCAGCAGTTTATTCCATCACGGCTACAAGACTGATCCAAGAACTTTGTATTTATTATATATATTTGATTCCTTTAACCAATTTTAACTCATCTTTCTTTCTTTTTATAAATAAACCTTTAGATACTAAAAGATTGGCAACTGCATGATTATTGGTTAAGACCTGAGTTATATCTTGACCTGGGTATCCGGCTGGTCCTTTGGGATCAGAAGAACACCTTTGTTTGATGAAATTGGTTTTAAATAACCATTCATCATTGAGTCTAGTGTCTGGGTGTTGCATCCAGGACTGGAATTCTTAAGGAGGCTGCATTTCTGACTTCTTGTTAGCCAATGCGGTGAGACAGATGTTTACTTTTGTTGCTGATTTGATATATCTCATGGAAGAATAACCACCAGTTTTGGGGTGTGTCTGCTCTTTTTCCCAGCAGCTTGTCCTGAATTAGGTATTCTCAGTTGTGACCCACTGAGGCGGGGTGACACAGGTCAACGATTACTGACACCTGGACCAGGCACATGGAAAGGACTCCCCTTATCCTCTGAACCCTGGGATATTGAAATGGTGAGATTTGCCTTCATTGATTGTATTTCCCTTTCTGTTCCTTAATAGAAATAACTAGATTATCTTCATAAGTCTGCACTGTCTAGTGAGACATCAGGGAACCATATTTTAGATTTTAACTTTAAGTCCAAATAAATTGACGTAAGAAATCCATTTATACAGTAGTAACCACACTCTTAAAAGTCCCTTAAAGACACGTGCATTCTTAGTGTGCTTAAATGCTAATTACTAAAGAATTAAAAATTGATTATCATAAGTAAATGTAACTAAGCAATTTTCATTTTTCTTTGGCATAACTGCTGAACCTCAACTCTAGTCTGTGATAATTTCTTGCAAAACTGTAGTGTGTGTGTGGTATACATCTACAACAATCTGCTTCATGTGTATTTACTGGGGGGGGGGGGTTGTTTGGGGTTTTTTTGGCCAACTCTACTCTTAGCCCATTTCCTTGCACTTCCCCTTTATATACTGGCCTTATCTGATTTGGAGCAATATCCCCAGGACAGAAGAGTGTCTGGAGCAGTTTTTTTTTTTTTAACAATCAGCTCAGTTACTTAGAGGGTCCAAGTGGCTTTCTCTTGCCTACAACAGTGTCCCAGATAGTTCAGTGACTTCAGTGGAGCCAGTCTTAAAATGGGTTAGCTTCTGGGAAGCTTTTTCTAGTCTAGACAAGCTCAATGTCTCTTTTGCTTGGCTTTTCCTTCTGTTCTTTCCCTACAAAAAGTATAGGGTGATGTAAGAGCACAGACACAATTTGTGTAGAGCTAGCAATTGTCAGGGGCTCATGTGCTGCACAGCTCATTGGACCTAGATTCTGCAGCAAACAAACTCTGCACTAGCAGAATCCTTAGGTTAAAAAGAGAGGGTTGTAATGAACTAAATCTGAAATGACTATTAGTACAGTAGCCTGGCTTAGAGACCTTTAGTATTAAATTCAATTTGTTTTATAGTGTCCCCATATTTTTTCACTGATGCACTCATTGTGTTAGGGAAGATGTCAGGGGAAAGGTAGCGTCATGAGTTTGGGCTTTCCCAGCTTGCTACATGCTCTCAGCCATACGCACGGTCTCTTTTAGGCAGGCTTTTTGTCCAAACTTAAAAAGTTTCTCTGCTCAGATGTCATTTAGTGGCTCACTGCCTCCCCTCTCAGGGGACTCTGGCAGTCCTGCTTTCTAGCTCTCTCTCAGCCAGTTCCCTCTCAGTGGGGGTGTCTCTGACCTTTTATAGCCCCAGGTACAGCCTCACCCCCTTAATTGACCCAACTGGTAGCATCTGTTCTGACACATGGGAGCTGGACCTCCTTCAGTTGCAGGGCCCAGTCCCTCTGTGACATACCTCCCCCTGCCTCTTTCACAGGCAGGCTCTTTCTACCCCATGGGAGGCTGCTCTCACCTCACCCCCAAAGCAAAACACCATATAAGCGTCTACATATAAATTCATGCACAGCGGTGTTCCCTCCATCCTTAAAGCCAGCTTCAAAACTCACACCGTCCCCAGGGCACAGTCCACCTAACTTCCTCCTCCCCAGGGCTTCGAGGTCTCTGCAGAGTCTCGAGTTCTCCCTCACGTTCACTGACCAGAGGATCAGTCACCCTCTCTTCCTGCGTGGCCTGATGTTCTGCAGCCAGATCCTTTTTTCTCACTGAATCAGCTGTATCTTGCATTCTGCGGCCACTAGTCGCTCTGGTAGTTCTCCAGTGCTCATAACGGAATGCATGAAACAGGTGTCCTTCATTTCTCCTCCCACAGAGGACCACTGCTTTTGCCCCGGCCTCCTATCTGGGCCCAGGCTTACTGGTGAAGAAGTGTCTGGGTCCACATTGCACTTTGATCTGTCTGCCATCATTCTCTGGTCCCAGGGCTCTTTCTCTACCTGGAGCCAGGATCCCTTTTCGACCGGGTGTTCCATACCAAAACTGGACACTGGTCCTCCTAGTCAGGTGGTGTCAGCAGCAAAGGTGAGGTTCAGTATCAAGGGGTTCCTCTTAACAATACAATATAAAAGTGGCTCGTGCACCCACCCAGAAAACTGGGGAAACTAAACCCCACCACTGTGCACGTCTAAGAGGCAATACTTCCCCATTCACAAGTGGTGAGCCTGTGTGTAACAAGAGAGCTTTTATTAAGAGGAAAGTGGACACAGTGACTTTGGTTCTGCTGATGGCTGAGCAGAAACAAGGATTCTCAGTTGCGACCAATCATCTGCCTTTAAACACTGGATGAGGAGGGTGCAACACAGACATGCCTTGGCAGGGACATCCGTGTCCAACCACTTTCTCAATATTCCACCAAAGGGGGTTGTGCAAAAGCTACTGTCTAGCTGATAGTGACAGCTATTGTGAGATGTTTGTAGCATGTAGGAGGACATTGGGTTCCAGAATTGTTATGCGTGAAACCTACCATATGAGAAGGGGGAGCCGGAGCACTGACCCAATCAACGTAAGAACAACAAACAGCTGTAGAGACAGCCTTGGTTTACTGGCTGGAGTAGATGCAGGCTGGAGACTTACAAGGACAAAAGGACCCCATGAGTGTTCTTGGAAGAAGGGGCCTCTGGGCCAGGAAACAATAGTGGAGGATTGTATACAAAAGGTTGGTCCTGAGTGACTTATCTGTTACAGGAGGGGACTATGTCAGCAGGGGTGTCTCATGGAAAGTGGATCCCACCACAAGAAACTTCTGGAAAATACCTGACTAGACAAAGCATAGGTTGTAGGTTGCCTGGATGCTTTTCTTTTACGTGTAATCTGATGTTTCCACATCCTTCTACTTGCTTAGCTTTAAATCTTTACCTCATTCTCTGTTCAATAAACTTCAATTCCATTTTACTATAAACCTGACTCAGAGCCTGGTGCTAAGGAGAGTGATGCCTTGAGGTGCAGCCAGTGAACTGGGGTGCACTGTCTCTGCAGAGGCAGCAGTGTTGTGGATGCCCAGAAGAGAGGGGACTGGCTGAGTGTAACAAAATGGGGCGTGCTAATTACTAGCCAGCTTTGGAGCCCAGAGCAGAGGTTGTGTTGCCAAGCAGCTGGTGGCTGGGGAGAGTTTCACCAGGTGGGCACAGAGGGCTCCCTCCCGTGGCCAGCAAGGGGTGGCAATTCACCCGCAGACACCTCAGATAACACGCCCCCAAAAGTATCACAGAGGGTCAGATGGCATCTAAGACCCTTTAAACACAGTCCACACCGCCACGTAGGAACAACTGCCCTCGCCCATCTGATTGTCACTTGGATTTAACCTCACTAGCCCCATTTGGCAAGTGAGGTTAAACTTGGGGTGACAGCCTGTGATACTTCCCAGAGCTGTGACACTTCCCAGGGCTGTACGGCACCTTGACACCATCTGCGCTGAGTGTGAGGGAGTCTTGCCTGTGCCTGCTGTGGGTCAGCTCCCTGAAACCAGCAGTCTCTGGCACCACAAGTCTGCCAGGCCTCACGCTCTCCATACAGAAAAGCTGTAGGCACACGCCAACCCGAGTCCTCCAAGCGTTATCAGGAGTGCCCAGCCCCTGATCTGCTGAACACTCCCAGAGCTCTCAGATCCACTGTTCCCAAAGGAATAGCACACACACCAGCTTACATGATTTAGCTCGGGATCGCTGCTTCGCTTAGCCTGCAGTACTTTTAGGTACAGTGAAAACAATGTTTGTTCTCAAAGAACAGAGATTCAAATAAGTAAGAATATTGGAAACAAACGGTTACATATAAAACATCATAATATGCTTGCTAGAGCCTTAACTCAACTGAGAAGTCATTTCCCTATCTCCTACAGGCTAGCTTATTCAAGTCCTTTTCCCAGTGTTTTCAACCAGACTGGCTAATATTCCTTTATAAACTCCAACCCCCTGGTAGCTTGTCCTCACAGACTGAATGATACCTAAGGGGTTCTACACACCCGATATACCAGACTAGCCCTTTGATGCTCAACTGAAAATCATGTTTCCTCCTCACTGTTTATCTCTTCCTGTTCATTTCCTTCTGAAGTTGCTGCAAGCTCTTTCTTAGCATTTGACTCGGTATGCTAATAGACTTCTATTGCAAGACACACAATGGTCCACGAGGACATTAAGTGTCTCCCGCCTCCTGTTTGGAGAAGTTAGTCCCAAGATACGCTGCCTTTGAGTGACCTGTCTTTAACTACACGGCCTAGACAACATAGCTTTTAGTGTGTGTGTATATATACACAACTCCTCACAAAGTTTCTTAGACACTACTGTGCTAATAAGCGATGGTCATATAAACACCACCCTATACCAGAAACCTACTGACCGCTATACTTACCTACATGCCTCCAGCTTCCATCCAGGACACACCACACGATCCATTGTCTACAGTCAAGCTCTAAGATACAACTGCATTTGTTCCAATCCCTCAGACAGAGACAAACACCTACAAGATCTCTATCAAGCATTCTTAAAACTACAATACCCACCTGCTGAAGTGAAAAAACAGATTGACAGAGCCAGAAGAGTACCAGAAGTCACCTACTACAGGACAGGCCCAACAAAGAAAATAACAGAACGCCACTAGCCGTCACCTTCAGCCCCCAACTAAAACCTCTCCAGCGCATCATCAAAGATCTACAACCTATCCTGAAAGATGATCCCTCATTCTCACAGATCTTGGGAGACAGACCTGTCCTCACTTACAGACAGCCCCCCAACCTGAAGCAAATACTCACCAGCAACCACACACCATACAACAAAAACACAAACCCAGGAACCTATCCTTGCAACAAACCCCGCTGCCAACTCTGTCCACATATCTATTCAAGTGACACCATCATAGGACCTAATCACATCAGCCACGCCATCAGGGGCTCGTTCACCTGCACATCTACCAATGTGATATATGCCATCATGTGCCAGCAATGCCCCTCTACCATGTACATTGGCCAAACCGGACAGTCTCTATGCAAAAGAATAAACGGACACAAATCTGACATCAGAAATCATAACATTCAAAAACCAGTAGGAGAACACTTAGAACCTCTCTAATCACTCAGTGACAGACGTTAAGGTGGCAATTTTGCAACAGAAAAGCTTCAAAAACAGACTCCAACGAGAAGCTGCTGAACTTGAATTAATATGCAAACTAGATACCATTAACTTAGGTTTGAACAGAGACTGGGAATGGCTCGGTCATTACACTAATTGAATCTATTTCCCCATGTTAAAGTATCCTCACACCTTTCTGTCAACTGTCCGAAATGGGCCATCTTGATTATCACTTCAAAAGTTTTTCTCCCCTGCTGATAATAGCTTCTCTTAATTAATTAGCCTCTTACAGTTGGTATGGGTACTTCCACCTTTTCATGTTCTCTGTATGTATAAATATCTTCTTACTGTATGTTCCATTCTATGCATCTGATAAAGTGGGCTGTAGCCCACGAAAGCTTATGCTCAAATAAATTTGTTAGTCTTTGAGGTGCCACAAGTACTCCTGTTCTTTTTGCTGATACAGACTAACACGGCTAATACTCTGAAACCTGTCACAAAGTTTCTGTACATAGATCTTACAAAGTCTATGTTGATCAGTCTGACACATGCTTTCAGCAGAGATGTTACGTGACATTCTTTTGGTGAAAGCAGGGGATCACAGTGCCAGTTGGGTCACACACTTTCGGTCTGGGCATATTAAAAACAGGCCAAGTGCTCTGCAGTCATACAATGAGGTATTAACATTTCATTGCCCCTACTTCTGGGAGTTAAGTGAATTTTAACCCAAAACAGCCAAAATCTATCACTTTGGCAAAGCAGGTCTGTCTGCTGATCATCTAGGTGAAGTAGGGGTGTCTCTGGAAATAGCCTGTTCCTGAGGTCTTTCCCCCCAGTTTATCAATAGATGGTCAGTGAGAGCTCTTTCAGACTGTTGGCTCACACCAGCATTAAGCACTGCTGTTTTCCACTCTCCACCTGCACCTTAATCAGTGTTAATTCTTGTTCCCATCCTATCAATCAGTTGATTCTCTTCTTCTGGGAGGAGCTTATGTCCTCTAACTCTTGTTGATACCTTTTAGCTGATCCCATAAGCTCTGAAGATGGTTGAGGGCTTTCAGCAACCTCCATTCCTTTTCCAATTGGCCATTGGTCCTCTCCTACCTTAGGCAGCTGTTCTACTCTTCCTTGCATCAGGGCTTGGAAACCCAGCCAGTCTCTCCCCAAGATCACTGTCCGTGGCAGATTCTTGACTACCCCAGCATGTAGCTGAGATCTCTGGCCTCAGACTCCCAGCTCAACCTCTGCCATGGGGTAGACATGCATCTCCCCATCAGGAACAGCACTATGCGGGGCACCCAAGTAGATTCCTCCCATGCTACTGCTCATACCACTATCTTGAAGGTATGGAGGAAGGCCACATCAGGCCAGGGACTAGCCAGTTTGGCTTTCCCTCTCCATCACCAGCTATTTTCCCCTGAGACCATTGGCCACCGCTTCTGCAGCCTCACCTGCTGCTGGAAGGGGGCCTCTTGCCACCACTGTTGAGTAGAGAATTGTGCCTATTGTGGCTCTCCATCAACTGCAGGAGCATAGCCTGGCTCTGTAGCTGTGTTACAGTAGTGGCAGGAATAGAAGCAGACTGCTGCTGCGTGTCTGTCTGCTGCTGCTGCTGCACCATCGCCAATGGGCAGATCACCTCCTCCATCTTTCTTAATCCCCTGACCTTGGCGAGGTCAGTCATTATTTGGGCTTTAACGTTCTTTTTCCTTGGCACCAATGATCCTCCTCGGTCTCCCTTTGCATCAGCAGCCGGCCATCATGCCCACATTTGCCACCTAATGGCACAAGGCAGGGCTTCTCCCCAGCTTGCTAAGGACTCATGGCCGAGCCTACAGTCTCTTATAGGCAGGTTTATTGCCCAAACTTAAATGAGCACAAACAGTTCCTCTGCTCACCCTTTACATTCTAGATTCTCACTGTCTCCCCTCCCAGGAGATTCTTGCAATCCAGCTTCCCACAGCTTCCTAGATCTCTGCCAGTTCCCTCTCCCTGGGCTCTCTGACCCTTTAAAGCCCTGGGTGCAGCCCCACCCCCATAGGTCTCCCAACTAGGCCAATTGTTTTGGGCCTGGCCCAGGGGAGCTGGGCCTATATCAGTTACAAGTGCCAGCCACCCTGTGACAGGGAGGTCTTGGCAGCTAGGGTCTTTGGGGTTTTGATGGCTGGACAAGTGTGAGAGGTGGCCTATGATTGTGGGATGATCAAGACATTAAGTCAGAGCAGCTCTCAGCCTGAGAATCAGGGAGCCACAGCTGCAATGGAGAATCGAAAATACATTTCCTGCTAACAGCCTTCACAAGAAGCTGTCTGACAACTGGGAATATCAGGAGCACGGTAATACCCCACACCTCCTCCCACTGCCACCACGTCCCCTGGTAAGAGCTGAGGTACACAGATGCAGAGGAAGCCATTAGCCATTCATCAGACCAAGTTTTATTGGTTCTACAAAACCAGGACAATACTATGTATTCTTGCACACCATCCTACTCATACTTCATCCATTATTTATATCTATATACAGACATCGGTTACAATCACAATCCAGAGAACTTTAATAATGGAAATATGGGGCCAAATTCTGCTGTTGGTTACAATGGGGCAACTTCAGTTATTTACTCCATTTGGCCATATCCTCAGCTAGTATAAATGACTTGGCTCCTGTGAAATCATTGGAGCTATGCAGATTGACACCAGCTAAGGATCTGACCCATTATAGTTCTATGTAGTATGTGCAGTCCCAGAAAGCAATTGCATCTAGCTCTTTGATTTAGATTGTATAACACACAGTAAGAATGTCTTACAATTTATGTACTTTAGTGGAAATACATTGCCAAAATGGCTTAAAATAAGGGCCAAGTGTCAGAAATATTTTAAATTGAGAGGTTTGATCCACTAAAAGGATTTGCCTTTGTTGTGCGATGTAAAACTTGTTAAAGCAACACAGATGCTGTATGTGATCAAGGCTGAAAGCAAGTAGTAAAAGCCAGACAACAATTCTCTCTTATACACCTGTCTGAATCCGGCCCAGGTTGATACCAAAAGTTGAGTGCTGTATGGAGGCCTCGGTGAAATGAATTCTCTCTCCAGTTCCTAATGGTGAATTATCCCTGTCATAAGAAAGAGGATTGTATAATTAGCTATAATGGAGACCTGTAGGACATACGGGCCAATAGTAATGTATACATCACATACAAACTTTAATTTGCCATATTTTAATAAGTTTGTTAATGGATTTAACAAGTAGTTTGGAAGCAGCTTGGGGCTGAATTTTGATAGAGTGAAAGAACCTTTCATGCACTTCCCCAATTTTTCAAACAGGGTGACAGTTCTGTAATTTCTAACTGTGGTCATGAGGTCTCGTAGACTCTGAGAAAGCGTGAACATGAAAAGTGTGAATGGGTAGGGAACAATCTTTCTAAGTCACCGGACAATGGGTCATAAGTTATGACCTGGAAAAGTACCAGGCCCTAGTAGTCAAGAAGTCATTTAGGAGCCTTGACTGTTCACTCAAATAAGGAGAGTTGAGATTGTTTTGGTGGAGTCATGACCTCCTGTTATTCCCCTAATATTGCTTGCTTGGGAAAAAATCATGGACTCGTGAACATGACAAAGAACCAGTACCCTAGGAAGGAGGGCCCTATGAGTGGACCAAAAGTCAGACTGACCTCACTTGATCAGGATTGGATGATTCAGTTGGGGTGCAGAACCTGTAATCTCCTGATTCGGTGAGAAGATCACCAGGGAGGTCTTGTGGAATGATACCAGCCTGAGTTTCATCCATAAAAGACCAGGTAAACAAGGAAGAAAGTGTGCTCCTCCCGAGGTCGCCTGGACGACAGCCAGATGGCTGATGCTCCTACTTTCCATCCCACAGAAAGTAGAGACAAAGACATTGTAGACTGGCCAGTTGACTGGAGGATGATGCCCTCTAGCGTGATGGTAACTCAGCCAGAAGACATCGCCTGGTTCCCGAGAATGCAGTTCCTGACCAACTCTGAGGTTCCAAAGGCCAAGCAAGCTGAAGAGCAGAACCTTTTTCTCTTTCTAATTAACTTATTTTTGTTTCCTTGACGGGATATTTGCATAGCCGTGTAGGGATGCTGATCAGGAAAGACTTGTCCTAGCCTTTTGTGGGGAGGGAATGCACGTGTGTTTGTGTGTAGTACCAATAGTAGCATCTGCACATAAGCCCATATATAGGTTGCCAGTTGGCATTAACCTAGGTTCTAAGCAAACCTTGTCACAGCTCACTAAAGGTCCAATTCTTAACCCCTTGTTTCCACAAGGGAAGGTATAAGCTGCAAAGTAAGATGCATAGAGATAGAAAGACTAAGTAAGCCATTCAATCATTTGTGTTTTGATTACTGATACTGCTCATACAATGGTTTGACAAATTGTTGGTCTCAAATGGTTCTCTTTGTAGCTGACCAATTCTAATTTGTATTATTGTTAACTCCTTGAATTGAGAAGCTTGATTTACATTGTAATTTCAATCGAATTTTCATCTTGTTTAGCACTTCAGGGAAATGTAAGAAATTAGTTAACCTTCTAGTTGTTTATGCTCTTGAATAAAAGTTATAAAAATAACCCAAATTGGTTTTCTCTGCTCAAATGACAACAAGGTAAAAACAACCTTAATTAAAGGGACTTTTTAATTAAATAATAAAACATTTGACTCAAGTCCTGAAACCCTTATTACTATTACAGACCCTTGTTGGCAATCTTGCATAAGGCGGTATGAAGGATGGGCACAGATGATTGCAGAGGATGAACTACAGGAAATAAAATCCCCAACAACTTTAAAAGCGCTGAGAAGTTCTCTGGGAGTCTCTTAGTGAGTTCTCAGAAATTGTTCAGCTACTTCCTAGCCCGTTGCAGAAAAATACACTGTGGAGTTGGGGGCAAGAACAGGAAGAAGCAATGAAGGAGTTTAAAAGAAAAGCATATCCCAGGTTTGCCTGACATGTCCCAAGAGAGGGAAACCCTTTCCTACTGAAGTGGATCACACCAACTGTTATGTTAGTGCTGTACTGTACCTAAAGCATGAAACTGAAGAGAAAGTGATTGCTTATGCCAGCAAGAACATCCGTGTAGTCAAGAGGAAGTATCTGGATTATGAGATGTTTGCTGCTGCCTGGCTGTCCAACTTTTTCAGGGATATTTTCAAGGGCATCAATTCAGAAAAATTCAGGGGAGAGGGGGCAAAGATGCATTGGCATCTCCACTTCTTTCTCTCCAGTGAGGCTGTAGCTGCTCATGGCAGGATAGCAGGCCAGGCCAAACCCAGAGGAGAGCTGGGGAAGTGGCAGGTCAGTCCTTTTCAGGGAGGTGGAGATGGAGGGCCACGGATGTGTGTCTCTCATTGATGGCTGGTTGAGGACAGAGATTGGGGCCTGGCTTACTCCACACTCAGCTCTGGCCCAGGCTGCCACCGCTGATCCCTGTCTGGCTGGCAGGGATAGGGGCACAGCACTGACAATGCAACAATTAGGAGCCCTGGGGAGACCCTTCAGAACCAGCTGGCAAGGAGCTATGAAAGTCTGGGGGAGGCAAACCAAGGTCTGGGGGGAGGGCAACTAACTCCCCCCCATCCAATAGCAAATGATGCCTCTGGGTATGATGGAGGAGAAAGAGTTGTAGTAGAAACCTGCCACTAGCCTTCTAGTATTCTGGTTAGTGATAAAATAGAGTGGAAAGGTTTCCAGAAGTTGTATTGGAACCTGGACGTTAGCCCTTAGAGATCCACTTCACCAGAAGCAAGAAACTGCAAGTGGCATAGGGTGAGCTGAAGTTTGATTGCTGACGGCACAGGGGTTAACTGAAGTTCATGGCTGCAGAGCAGACCCTCAGAGGAGAGGAAGTAGCCCTCATGTCTGAACTGCCTGCAACGCTGACCAGACACTTCTATTATGATACGGAATCTGTGAGAAATTTTCTATAGCTTATATAGACAGTTGTTCATACCAGCCTGGTGGCATGGGCGAATCAGGGCACAATCCCTGACTCTCATTACATGCTGGGTCAGCATGCAGAGATGGCTGGAGTTCTGATTCCACTACAGTTTGTTGCAAGTCACTTCCTTAACAGCCTAATTGTCTGTTCCAATTCCACCTACATGACACATTTTTAGCATAGGAAATTATGCACATTGAGTTAATAGAGGTTTAATGCAGGAAGCAAACCTAACAATGACCTGGGAAAGGTCATTCTAAGGAGCAGGATCCTGTTGCGCTAGGAAATAATCCAGCTGACCAATTGTACAGGCAACTAGCCCTGCAGACTCCGACTGATGCTGCCATCCTGATTCTTTACTGGATGAGCTGGTGTCAACTTCCCTTGCAAATACGGCAAAGTTGACTAGAGGGTGCACAGACCGTGCTTGGTGGCAGCTTGTTGTAAACTGGGCATCAGAGTTGACCTCCAGGATTCCTTATCTTTCGTACGCAATGTCTTAATGATGTTGCAAAGTCAAACCCATTCAGTCTTTGCTTTTTCTCTTGACAAACATGTCTTTTTACCATCAGATGAGAGAAAATTAACACCAAATGTCATATAATTACATTGCTGTAGTGTTATCAGTTGCGTAGTTGTTACTAATAACTTTATAATTAAGTGTTAGACTAACTATTAATTTAAGAATGAGAAATTAATCATGCAATTTGAAATACTAATGTGTTGTGTTTGAAGTTTATCTTGTGTAAGGATCCTATGATGTAATGAGAAATTCTCAAAGTAGCCTCCTTATTCCATCAGTGAAGACCTATGGTAATATAGACATTAAGTATAAATGTTGCCACATTTTAATAAGTTTATGTTAATAGATTTTACAAGTGGTTTTGAAGCAGCTTGGCTTTGAGCTGTGATAGAGTGAAACAACTTTTCATGTAGTTCCCACAGTTTTCCGGACCGGGTGACAGTTCCGTAATTTGTTACTGTGGTTATGAATTCTCATAGGCCTTGAGGAAATGTGAATGTGAGATGTGTGAAAGGGTAGGGAACAACCTTTCTAAGTAAAAGGACAATGGGTCATAAGTTTATGACCAGGAAAGCAACAGACCCTAACAGTCAAGAAGCCATGTGGAAGCCTTGAGTGTTCGCCAACATAAGAGGGGGATGAGGTTACTTTGGTGGAGTCATGACCTCCTCTTATTCCCCAAATATTGCTTGCTTGACAAAAACACATGGATTGTGGATGTGACAAAGAACCAGTACACTAGGAAGGAGGGTCCCAAGAGTGGACCAAAAGTCAGACTAACATCACTTGATCAGGATTGGATGACGCAGTTTGGGTGTGAAACCTGTGAGCCCCTGATTTGATGAGCAGATCACCAGAGGGGTCTCGTGGGATGATACCACCCTGAGTTTCATCAATAAAAGACCAGTCAAATGAGGAAGAAAGTGTGCTTCTCCCGAGGTCACCACGACAACGGCCAAGTGATTGATACACCTACTTCTCTCTCAGGGAAAGTAGAGACAAAGACATCGCAGACCAGCCGGTTGACCAGAGGACAGCACCCACTTGTGTGACGGTACCTCAGGCAGAAGACATCAGTCGGTTCCTACACTGCAGTTCCTGAACGACTCTGCGGCTCCACAGACCAAGCAAGCTGAAAAGCCGATCTGTTTTCTCTTTCTAAGTAAATTTCTTCTTTTGGTTTCCTTAGCAGGTTATTTGAATTCCTGTGTAGAGATACCTGAGAGGAAAGACTTGTCTGAGCCTTTTTAAGGTGGGTGGGCGGGTGGGCAGAAATAGCACATGCACATAAGCCCATAGTATAAGTTGCCATTGGGCATTAATTAACCTAGGTTCAAAGCAAACCTTGCCACAGATCACTGAGGGATTATAAAGCTCCAAACCTTAACCTATTGTTTCCACAAGGGAAAGTCAAATTAGATAAGTAAACTGCATAGACATAGAAAGATTGAGTGTAGGTCCACACTTACAGTGGCATGTAGAATACAGAAACCGCACACCCACCCTCCCTTGCATGGGTATACATAGCAGTGTAGACAATGAGGCACTGCTTTGGTGAGTAGAGTAGAGATATGCCAAAATCCTAAGGTGCCACTCACATCTACATGGCTACATTTAGCAGTGTAGTGTCCTGCTGCCTTCCCGCTGCAGGAGCCTTTCCCTGCAGCATGTAGCTGCATGTATCCTACATGCCACTGCAAGTTTGCACAAGGCCTAATTAGCCATTCTATCATTGGTGCATGTTAACTTTGTGATTTAATTATTGAGTGTGCTCATGGGCTGACTCTAGGGGCCCATTACTGGGAGGGCAAGTGGGTATTCTGGGGGCCCTGGATGTCAGTATTTAAAAAATAAACAACCTTCCAAGTGTCCATTGGCTAGTTAGACCCCTGGAAAATCTTGGATTGTAAGAATTTTTAAAAAGTCAGTATTTTGCTGTGATTTATAATTTATATAAAGGATGCACATAATGTCCGCCTTTTGGCCTTTTTGACAATAATTTGGGGCCTTATGAGATCATTTGGGGGGGGGCATATTTCCCCTCTTCCACTCCTCAGTGGAACTCCAGGTCTCTACCCATGCAATGATTTGACCAATTGCTGTTGCCAAATTGTTCTCTTTTTAGTTAACCAGTTCTAATTTGTATAATTAATGCCTTGATTGGACTACCTTGATTTATATTGTAACTTCTATCTACGGTCATTTTCATATTTTTTAGTACTTCAGGGAAGTATAAGAAATTAGCTAACCTTCTAGTTGTTTATGTTCTCAAATAAGTTATCAAACCACCCCAAATTGGATTTCTCTGTTCAAATGGTGATGAGGCAAAAACCACTTTAGTTAAAGGAATTTTAATTAAATATTAATAAAACATTTGGCTCAAGTTGTGAAAACCCTATTATTACAAATTGGCATTGTTGACAGGATACTGTATCAGTTATTAGGAGAGACATCCTTTCAAGGTGCGTAAAGGTGTCTTTGATCAGTGTACCTGTGACCCCTCTCTCTAAGATAAACAGTTTGGTAAAGAGTTAATAAGCTCCAGGCTGAAAGTTGGTCAGTGAGTGAGAAAAGAAGAAGTTGCCTTCTGATCACTGTGTTCCTAAAGCTCACCCTGTGAGGAAGTGAAACTCCCTGGTGAGAGTGCCGAAAGTGGGAGGGGGGGGTAGGGGCACACACTTCAATCAAACCAGACACAGAAGTCTGGAATAAAAGATTCCCTAAGAGTTTTGATAAAGGTGTGGAGATGAAAAACTTCCCTTTGTATTTTTTGCATTCGCCTGCAGGAAAGCTATTGTTTCAGGTTGCGGAGAAGCTGAACTTTCTCCCCCCCCTCTCAGAGGAAGACCTATCGCCTGAAGCCACGCTAGAAGAAGGCCTGTGGTCACCACACCTGGAAGAATCAAACAGTGAGTGAAGTTTTTCAGTTGTCCTTCCACCTAGTGTCCTACATTCAACACCACATTGTGATAAAGTGAATTAATTCCAGTCCCTAAAGGTGAGTCCACCAATTCATATGGAACATGAAGCCAAGGTAACTTCCTACCTTCTAGGCCATCTAGCTAGGGAGATGGGTGGGGAGAGAGGTTGGCAAGTCACAATGGGAAAGACAAGATTTCAATCAGTTTGCAAGAGACCCTCAGCTGCATCCTGAAAGATGCATTGGCAGGCATTGTATCCTAGGAAGATAGGTCCTAGTATATTGCTTGTGGTTCCACCCTACTGAACAGAGTGTTGGAGAATTTGTCAACGGAAAGAGAGATGCTAAACTCTGAGAAGTAAAAAGCTCGAGGCCTAGCGAAAGATGTAGGCAGCCTATAGGTAGAAATAGATAAAGTGGCCAAGGCTCTCAGAGGGACAAATGAAGGTTGGATATCAAACTGTGGAATGCAGAAGGGTGGGTGATGAAAATCATGAGTTGTTTTCAGAAAGAGTTACTGAGGTGGAGGTTAGGAAGATTCTTGGCAGCACCTAGACTCCCCAGTGCCCCAGAGGTTCCTGAGGTAGAGAGAACTCTTCCTGGGGATGGTCCCCCTGGACCTTAAGGTCTGGATAAATAGGAATCGAAGAAGCTAAACAGACTTTGAGAATCTTGCACCCATACGAAGGGAGCTCGACTTCATGAGCATATTACTATAGTTAAAACTTCCTTAGCAAATGTTGAAGGAGTTTCAGAAAATGATACAATGAGGTTTCCAAAGAGGACTACAAACCCCAGAGTCTGGTTGGAAACGTTATCCCCAGACATCAACCAGAATTTTGAAAAATTATGCCTTGAGCTCATCAATTATTATGCATAGGTGCTGAACCCCACCACTTTGGTTTACAAGCCTAGGTTGCATAAGGATGACACCCCCAAGTCCTTTTATCCAGCGATGAGATAGGTTTGCTTCAAATCTAGTGGTGCTGTGGGTCTGGACCAGCACTCCCATCTGAGATAATTTTATATCTGGTATAGTTACCAGCCTATATCAGAGAAAGAATAGAGTAGATTATAGAGCCAGATAAAACCACCATGAGGCAAATTGTCATGCTAGCCCAGAAGGTGTGGGTGACAAGAGGCATGTCCCAGCGAGGCAGAGAAAAGACCTCTGATTTGCCAAAAAGGACAGAGGCCAGGGAGTGAACAGGCTTGTTTTAATCCCTCTTGGCAATTGCTTTCACTGGGTTGAGACCCGGAGGATATCCCTTCCTGAAAATTCAGTCCAGGGCTGTTATCTCCTGGTGACCAATTTCACCCTACAGAGATACATCTCTCTGCTCCCAGTGAAACTGGCCACCTAATTGTTGGTTTTGAGCTCAACATTCCTATAATTGGGGTGTTGCCAGAAGTGATGTTACAGGGTAGAAACCTGGGAGAGAGAGTGCAGAAGTACCCCTCCATGATCCAATTCCTCTGAAACCCCTTTGGGAAGATACTACCATAAAGTAACTAGTAATGATGTGGGAAGGGATGGCATGATGCTTTCAGGAAAATATTTCTTAGTCAACCCCCCACAACACACACACACACACTTCTGAAAATCAATGCAATGCAAAAATACCTCAGTCACCCACCCTTGGCCTTTGAACAATAAGTAGAGGGAAAGGTACAATTGGCATATGCTCTAGAGCAGGGGTGGCCAACCTGTGGCTCCAGAGCCACATGCGGCTCTTCAGAAGTTAATATGCGGCTCCTTGTATAGGCACCGACTCCGGGGCTGGAGCTACAAGCGCCAACTTTCCAATGTGCCGTGGGGTGCTCACTGCGCAACCTCTGGCTCTGCCACAGGCCCTTCCCCCATTCTACCCCTTCCCTCCCCCTCCCCTGAGCCTGCCATGCCCTCACTCCTCCCCCCCCCCCCAGCCTCCTGCACTCCACGAAACAGCTGATCAGGAGGTGCAGGGAGGGAGGGGGAGGCACTGATCGGCGGGGCTGCCGGTGGGTGGGAGGCACTGGGAGTGGGGTGGGGGAGCTGATGGGGGGCTGCTGACATATTACTGTGGTTCTTTGGCAATGTACATTGTTAAATTCTGGCTCCTTCTCAGGCTCAGGTTAGCCACCCTTGCTCTAGAGAATGATTGGCAGAGGGAAGAATTGACATAGCTATCGACAGAATTCTGTGAAATCTCTGCAAAGGACTCTTGTGACTAGAGAAACTAGCCTCAGGAAATTAAGATTTCCACAGAACCAGGAGTGCCCCCAGTTTTCATAAGGCAGTATAGAATACATTGGCCATTTATGAGTCTATGCAAAAGACATTAGATACACCCATATATTATTTTCCTTTCTAAGAGTGTAATTCCACCTTTAATAGCCCAATCTGGCCTATTGTAAAGCCCAGTGGGACCTGGCAGCTCATGGTAGACTCTAGACAGCTTAATAAATGAGTACCATTATCCCAATGACCAATGGGGTACACAGATCAGAGGAAAGCTCTCGTGTCCGAGGCAAAAATCTTCTCTGCTCTGAATATAGCAAATGGGTTTTGGATGCTAAAAACAGATCCAGGTGATCAACATAAATTGGCCTTTTCATTCAATCACCAAGAGTTCACCTGGAAAAGGTGCATCTTCGGATACTTTAATGCCCCTGCAGAATATACAGTAACTCCTCGCTTAACGTTGTACTTATGTTCCTGAAAAAAGCTACTTTAAGCAAAACGATGTTAAGTGAATCCAAGTTCCCCATAACAATTAATGTAAATGGGGAGGTTAGGTTCCAGGGAAATTTTTTTCATCAGACAAAAGCCATTATATACTTATACAGTATAAGTTTTAAATAATTTTAAACAAACTACTTAATACTGTACTCACCAATGATGATTGTGAAGCTTGGTTGAAGCGGGGCATAGTGGGGTCAGGGCATGGGGCTGGAGTTCTGATTTCGCTACAGTTCGTTGCAGGTCACCTTAACAACCTTGTTTTCTGTACCGATTCTACCTGCATAAGACAGATTTTTTTAACAGTAAGAGCATATGCACATAAGCCCATAATATAAGTTACCCTAGGTCAGGCTGAACTACTCAGGGGTGGATTGACTCTGCTTTACCCTCCCCAACACAGAAGGCTATGGCAAAAAGAGTTGCAGTTATTGGAGCAGGGGCCAGTGGCCTAACAGCCCTTAAATGCTGTTTAGATGAAGGACTCCAGCCAACGTGCTTTGAGAGAAGTGAAGACATCGGGGGACTGTGGCGGTTCCAGGTAAATTGAGTTTGTCTCCAGGGTCTTGCATTATAGACAGCATATAAGCCAAGGGGTTCCGAATACTCCAGTTCCTCCTGCACAACCAGACATGTCCCTTCTCAAATAGAAATGAGCAGGGAGATTGCTGACTGCATTGGAAAATGCCTATTCTCTATGCGGCGATACACACAGCAGTGTTGTTCCTCAAATCAGAGTGGGCTTCCCATACAAAGGAGACTGCTTGCTGCATGATTTTTCTATGCATATACCTTTTTAATATCATAAATGGAGGAGGGAAGAGAGGATTCTGAGGATAAGTGAGATCCACCAATGCCCAAGAATCATGCCATTATGGGAAGTGAATTGAGTAAGGTATGCCTACTAGGGCTGGTCAAACATTTTCTATCAATATGATTTTAAATTGGGTTTTTGACTGTGGTGGTGATCAACAGCAAGGATGAAGCAGTGAGATGGAGTTCAGAGGGATTTAAAAAATATCAAGGTTGATTTTAAATTAAAAAGGGCGGGGGAGGAGGGGGAGCACCAACCAGGAATACCTTCCATACCACAACTCCAGCAGGCCCAGCATCCTCCAGATGACACTTCCCCCTGCAACTCTGACTCCCAGCTGGAAGAGAGGGAGTTTTATAGAGGGCTTCACCACCCAGAATCCTTTGCAGGCAATGACAAGTCCCCGCGGGTCTCTCTGGGTGATTGACCGCCCATCCAGCAAATCAGCTCTTTCCCTCACTCCTTGCTCTCTAGGCGCTTCACGTTCACTAAATGATTTGTTGAGAAAATGACATGGGGGGCAGGGAGGAGAAAAAGCACTTTCCAGCAAGCTCTAATGCATACCTTATTGGCATTAGCCTAGGAGGGTCATGTGGCTAGAGCATAGGCATGGGAATCAGGACGTTGGAGTTTTGATCCCTGCTCTCCCACACATTTCCTGTGTGATCATGCTTTGCCTCCGTTTCCCCACCAGTTACAATCATAGAATCATAGAAATGTTGGGTTGGAAGGGACCTTAAGAGGTCGTCAAGTCCAGCCCCTTTTGCTGAGGCAGGATCAAGTAAACCTAGACCGTCCCCAACAGGTGTTTGTCCAACGCTTTCTTTAAAACCTCCAATGATAGGGATTCCACAACCTCCATTGAAAGCCTATTCCAGTGCTTAAGTACCTTTATAGTTAGAAAGTTTTTCCTACTATCTAACCTAAATTTCTCTTGCAGCAGATCTAAGTCCATTACAACTTGTCCTACCTTCAGTGGACATGGAGAACAATTGCTCCATGTCTTCTTTATAACAGCCCTTAACATATTTGAAGGCTGTTATTAGGTTCCCCCCTCAGTCGTCTTTTCTCAAGACTAAACATGTCCAGTTTTTTAAATCTTTCCTCATAGGTCAGGTTCTCTAAACCAGTGATCATTTTTGTTTCCTCTCCTCTGGATTCTCTTCCATTTGGGCATATTTTTCCTAACGTGTGGTGCCCAGAATTGGACACACTACTCCAACGGAGGCCTCACCAATCCCAAGTACAGTAAGACAATTACCTCTCATGTCTTACTTATGGCACTCCTGTTAATACATCCCAGAATATTAGATTTTTTTTACAGCTGCATCACATTGTTGACTAATATTCAATTTGTGAACCCTAGATCCTTTTCAGCAGTATTACCACCTAGCCAGATATTCTCCACTTTGTAGTTGGGCATTTGGTATTTCCTTCCTAAATGAAGTACCTTGTACATGTCTTTATTGAATTTCAGCTTGTTAATTTCAGACCAATTCTCCAATTTGTCAAGATCGTGTTAAATTCTACTCATGTCCTTCAAAGTGCTTTCACTCCTCCCAGTTTGGTGACATCTGCAAATTTTATAAGCATGCTATCCACTTTGTTATTCAAGTCATTAATGAAAATATTGAATAATACCAGAGCCAGGACTGACCCCTGAAAGATCCCACTAGATAGCCCTCCCAGTTTGACAGCACACCATTGATAACTTCTCTTTGAGTGTGGTCTTTCAACCAGTTGAGAACCCACTTCATAGCAATTTAATTTAGATCACATTTCCCTAGGTTGCTTATGAGAATGTCATGTGGGACTGAGTCAAAAGCCTTACTAAAATCAAGATATTTCATGTCTATGCTTGCCCCCTATCTACTAAGCCAGTAATCATGTTAAAGACAAAAATTAAGTTGGTTTGGTATGATTTGTTCTTGACAAATCCATGCTGGCTATTGCTTATAACCCTATTGTCCTCTAGATGCTTACAAATTGATTGTTTAAACATTTGTTCCACTATCTTTCTTGATATCAAAGGTAGGCTGACCAGTCTGTAATTCCCAAGGTCCTCTTTGTTTCCCTTTTTAAAGATAGGTATTACGTTTGCCCTTCTCCAGTCCTCTGGGACCTGACCTGTCCTCCCTGAGTTCTCAAAGATAATTGCTAATGGTTCTGAGATTGCTTCAGCTAGTTCCTTAAGTACCCTTGAATGAATTCCATTAGGCCCTGCTGACTAGACAACATGTAACTTTATTGAAATATTCTTTAACCTGTTCTTTCCCTGTTTCGACTTGCATTCCTTCCCCCTTGATGATAATTGTTTTGAATATCTGGTCACCATTAACCTTTTTAGCAAAGACTGAAGCAAAATAGGCATTGAACACCTCAACCATTTTGATGTCATCCGTTATTAGGTAGGAAGTTACCGTTATTAGCAATCACTAAGTAGAGAATCTACATTTTCCTTCATCTTTCTCTTGCTCCTTGTGTATTTAAAGAATCTCTTCTTATTGCCTTTTATGTCACTTGCTATATGTAACTCCTTTTGTGCCTTTTTTGATTTTGTCCCTTCATGCTTGTACTATTCTTTTGTACTCCTCTTTAACAATTAGGATAATATTTCCCTACCTTCCAGGAGTGATATGAGCTTTTATTTTTTAATGGTCATGAAACACTGAGATCCTTGAATGAAAGTGAAAATTGCCAGTATCCATGTCCTGTCTGTATGCCCCAGGGGACATTCCTTCTCAGCTCCAAACATGGAGATCAGTTGACCTCTTAAAACGTGAACAATAACTAGGCATGTTGTTTATATCCAGATATATTGATTTCTACTAAGTAATGGTCCCTTTCTCTGTTTTCCTGTGCTTTGGAGAACTGCAAATGTCTTTTACAATCTAGAAAACTCTAGCTAAAACAAAACATCTGTCTTGATTTTATTCTGAAGGTGATCATTGTAAGTATAGTCTGTGAAATATAGTAGATACCACCTGGTTGAATAAGATTTCTGAGACAATAATGTAGCACAGCCAAATTGTTTGGAATATTTAGTATCTATCAACTGGAAGCCGTAGTGAACAATATTGCTCTTTACTTTCAGGAAGGCATAGTTCTGAGGGGAATTTCAAATCCCACAGGATACATGTGAGCTTGAAAATTCCTGACCTTCACCTGTAGTGGTTTAAGTCCTGTTGAGTACTACCCCTGTAAGATTGGCTTGAGGGGAGGGCTTTTTTTTTTGTCAAGAATGATATAAGGAGTTTTCAGAATTCATATATGGGGGGGGGGACATAAATTCCTGTTCAGCTATTGACAAATTCTGCCAATGACTCCAATTTTTCCCTCTGTTGTAAAAATATAGTGTCCACAATCTTGACTGAAATCTTCAGGTTTCACTCCATTTCCGAGGGTAGTATTTACAGCAAAAGGTGAACAGCATCCATTGAACCAAAACTCCCATTCCCTCTAAAACATTACACAAATCACATCCGAGCCAGACAGGTTTAGAAATGTTTGCTCGTTCTTTTTTGCATTGCTTCTTCCCTTCTGGGTTCCAGCTGGGGCTGGAATTGGAAGTGGTGAAATGGTGTAAAAGCATGTCTGTCCTCATAAAATTTCCAGCCTAGATTTTCAGACTCGTGAATGAGGTTGAGTTAAGCATCCCAACTTTGGGATGTTTTTATGTCAAGCAAACTTGAATGGTGAACCTTTTTGTATTGCCTCTGGATTAAATATTTGAAAATCCTGTCCTGGTTTGGTTGTTTCCTGCAGGAGTGTGATACGGATTGGAAAGCCAGTATTTATAAATCTGTGACCATTAACACTTCCAAGGAAATGATGGGTTACAGCGATTTCCCCATCCCAGAGGACTACCCTAACTACATGCACAACAGCAAAGTCATGGACTACTTCAGAATGTACATCAAGCATTTTGATCTTTTCCAATACATACGCTTTAAGGTATGAAAGAAATGACATCTCTTTGGAGGTATGGAAGTCAAGTGCAGCTCTGTGGGCTAACTGCTCCCCCTAATCCAATAAATTTGATGACATTACATGGGATGCTGCGATATTATCACACATGACATTATGTGACATGGTCACCAAACAGTGTCTTGCGTGGTGATATTTCAGCAAAGCTGAATTACATCAGCTCTCCTGGAAGGCTGAATAGTAGCAATAGATAGCAAATCTAGAGCTACTCAAAAAGATTTTCCTGCCCTGCTCCTCTGTCAAGTTGTCCTGCAGTGGTTCATGAGCATGAGTACCAACCTCAGAGCAACTGTTAAGTAGCAGGGCACAAACCCCAAACTGGCTGTGAGTTCTATACTTAGATTTCATCAACCATGTATCAAGTGTAAACTCCTCAGGCATTTTAACAGTCTTAACATAGAGCCACAGACAGTCCCCTTGGGTACTCCGATCTATCTTGCCACCTCGGCAAGCTTGCCTTTTACCTTCCACCAAAAATCACAACAATATTCAGCTAACTCCCTGGATCAGTCACTTTCCCCAGATCAGTTGCACCTTCGATCTCACACCAAAGCCAACATTTGTAGCCAATCCTATAATAAACTATCTAAAGATTTATTAACGAGGAAAAGGAAATAGTTATTTACAAGGTTAAAGTATGTAAACATAGACACACAAATGAGTTCCAATCTTAAGTTTCAAAAAGTAATAGAAGCTGTTATGATAAACAAGCTTGATATGTCCTTTAGGGCTAACCCAGGCCTGGGGATCTTTTGCTCATGCGTAGTAATCCTTGCCCTTCAGAGTCCAAGAAGCATAAAAGATACAGTTCCTCCTTGTTAGGGCTTTTTATTCCTTCCCTCGTCTGTTTTGAGTTGCAAATTCAACTGTTGGGAGGAATTCAATTGCACATCTCTTCATTAGGGAGAGTAATTAACACAGTCTTTTGTCCTCTGATGTTCCACAATGGTTTGTCTGGTGTTGATGGGTCTTCATTTGATGGGCAGCTCATAACACCTCCTGTTGGAAACTTGTATTTCAGTCTCATTAATAGTTCTCTCCTGTCTGGTGATTTACAGTTACAGAACAAACACTAAATATTACCTTATGACATGGAATACAGATGTTATTCCTCAAGAGCAAGTGGTTAGCTTTGATGTCCTGAATTACTCACATTGTCCTTACCCTCAGACAGATATTTACAACCACATGCAGTATCTTGGGGGACTGTGGTATTAACTTCCTGAATATTATCTGTATATGTTATCTAGATCTCTGTGAGCCAAGGATTGTCATCTGGCCAGGAACTAGAATCAAGGAGGGGGCGGGTAATTATGAAGTCCCAGGAGCTGTAAATACCTCCAGCAAAGAACTAGCCACTTGGATGGTTTTCATACACTGGTTCGAGTCAGGCTCAAGAGAGCCAAGAGTCAGAGCTTGGGATATAGAGGGCCAGCTTGACTTGATAGACAAGCCTTCATTTTAATCTAGCAAACGGATGTGACCTTATGTACAAGGGGGGGACCAAACCCATAGGAAGGACTGGAATCTGCCAGGACTGATGGAGAAACTGGCAAGCTTAAATATGCATTTAGGCTCTTTTAGTTATTTTATATGTACTCTGTAATGTTTATATCCTAAAATAAATGTACTCTGCTTTGAAAGAGCTATCTGGTTACTGATAACTGCCTGCATATGCTTGTCATAGCCCCTGGAGAGGGAGCAAAGCGCAAGGGCTGGACTTTAGTCAGACCTGCTGAGAGAAACACAGGGAAGTGCAGACGGGCTGTAGCCTAAAGTTCATGGTCAGAAGGAAGGACACGGGTCTCTGCCCAGAGGGAGGTGACATGGGGTATTCCTGGAGCAGACCGTGAAGGGGGGTGTCAAAGGTGCAGTTACCCCAAAACTGTGATGGCTGGTTCCCGGTATATTAGTATGTATACTGGTTTCCCTGTACTTTTCTCCATGCCTCCAGCTATGCCTGCATAAGCTGTCATTCAGACAGTTCTCCTTTGCCTGACTGGCTTTGGGTGTGTGGCTTCTTGGCTTTCTCATACCGCATACTTCAGCATGAATAGAGGAACAAAATAAAGCCAAGTCAAAGTAAGGGGTTGTCTGCTTTTCTTCTAGACAAGCGTGCTCAGTATAAGAAAATGCTCCGATTTTTCCACCACTGGCCAGTGGGATGTTGTCACAGAGACAGACGGGAAGCAGGATTCGGCCATCTTCGATGCCATTTTGGTTTGCACTGGCCACCACATAGATCCTTACTTACCCCTGGAATGCTTCCCAGGTCAGTGGGATACTAAGTATCAAGTCTCTTGGTGATTGGGATGTGACCCGGTCTAACTGGGAATGAACAGACTGAAGCGGTTCAGATAAGGGGGCTATTAAGGGTGGCTACGCAGCCCTAGAGCTTGTGAATCTTTTCAAAGGAATTCATAATCTTCTAGTTTGACCTCTTGCACATTTCAGGCTATAAAACCTCACCCACCCACTCCTGTAATAGACCCCTAGCCTCTGGCTGAGTTACTGAAGCCCTCAAATCATGACGTAAAGACTTCAAGTTACAGAGAATCCACCATTTACACTAGTTTAAACCTGCAAGTGACCCATGCCCCACGCTGCAGAGGAAGGTGACCCCCCACCCAGAGTCTCTGCCAATCCCAACCTCAAATATGGTGATTAGTTAGACCCTGAGCATGTGGGCAAGACCCACCAGGAAGATACCTGGGAAAGAATTCTCTGTAGTAACTCAGAGTCCTCCCCATCTAGTGTCCCATCTCCAGCAGTTGGGGATTTTTGCTACTGGCAGTCACCAGTGGGCCAGATGTCATTGTAAGCTGTCTCATCATATCATCCCCTCCATATACTTATCAAGCTCAGTCTTGAAGCCAGTTAGGTTTTTTGCCCCCATTGCTCCCCTTGGGAGGCTGTTCCAGAACTTCACTCTTCAGATGGTTAGAAATCTTCACCTCATTTTGAGCCTAGTCAAACTATAGAGGGAGGCAGGGTCAGCAGAAGCACACCCTGCTCATGTATATTGTCCTTCCCTAGGTCTTGTCCCATTTTGTGCTGAGGGCAAAAATCTTTGAGTCCTTAACCCAAAAGCAACATCCAGTTAGAAGGGCTCTGCTCCTGGAAGCTGAGGGAGCTGGGGGCGGAGGGGTGGGATGGATTTCAAGCCTTTGAACCAGAAGCAAAGTTTTGGGCGCCCAGGTCTCTGGGCAACATCCAGCTATAGTTAGGTCTGAGAGGAGTTTTGGTTATGGCCTGATGCTCTCCTCCCTCAGTGATGTAGACCTGCTGTGTGTGGATCTAAAAACCATACACACACCTTCGTAGTGACCCTACAGACACTGTTGTCCCGCATGGAGATATTCCCTTATCCAGAGCCTCTCCATGGACTTTCTCACACCCTCTCCAGGCACTGGAGATGCATCTTGGCCAGGTGTAGAAGTGCTCCTTTTTATATAATGACTTCCTGGCTGAGTTTTCACCTTCTGGTTTCTTCTCCCTTTGCAGGTGTAGAGAAGTTTAAAGGAAAAATAATGCACAGCCGGGAATACAAGTATCCAGAAGAATTTCGGGACAAGAGAATGGTTGTGGTTGGCTTGGGAAATTCTGGAGTAGATATTAGTTTGGATCTCAGTCACACAACCAAACAGGTACTGTTGGCTATCACCTTCCAGCAATTTCAGCCTCAGAGGTTGGATGGTGCTGAGTTGTTTTATTTAGCTACTGGGTATGAATAAGACTTGTTCTTATCCGAGTCTCTGCTGAAGATTTTTCTTCCTATTCTGCCTCTGATATGACTGCACAAGTTCCATTCACACTGAGTCTTCATCTTGCAGCATGTAAGGACAGTACTGACAGTAATGGTCCAATAATATAATTGCAAGCTGTAGAGCTAAATTTATTCCTGATGTACACCACGTGTGCCCATCCCAGCCCCATGCTAACAGTGCATGCAACTCAGTATGGACCCACTGCCATGCAAATGGTAAGAAGGCAGAAATTGTAACTGATCTTACTTTACAAATACATCTTAGCCTTAAAGTCACTTTAGAGCGTAACACAGCTTGGACCCAATCTGAGTCCCATTGAAGTCAGTGGAAAGGCTCCCACTGACTTCAATGAGCTTTGGATCAGGGTCTACTGTAAGAGGCAGTGTTTTGGACCATCACTGTAGGATACCAAATGACCTCTTAAGGTCTTTGGAATGCAATTTTTGTCCAGGAAGCTGTAAATAAAAGAAAAGGGGCAGTGTCTTAAACTGAAGTGATTTCAGATATTCAGCATGGCTTATTGTCCACTTGTTTGATTCCCAGAACTACCACAGACATTCACTGGGGTTCCCCCAGACTAGGAAGGGGAAGCATAGATCCTAAGGAATTGCTAAGCATTTATCTGGGAAAACCGATTTAGTTACAGCCACACTTAAAAGGGGGAGTAACAAATTGGGGCAAACGTCTACTGTTGGGTCAACTCAGCGGATCTCCTCTCTGCTGCTCTGCTCACCCTCATTTTGTAGGAAATCCATGGTGAGAATTACTGGGTGAATCTGAGAAGAATTTTGTCCTTAGTCTTTTAAAATGGGCCCCAATCCTGCAGTTTCCTAATCTTTACTTAGCCATCTCAACGAGAGTTTTCCCTTAGCAAGTGGCAAGCAGAAATTACCGTCTGATACGCAAAACCTGTTCATCTTACTGTTACCTTATCCCACCTCCCCCCCTTTCCACGTCTCTTTCATTCACTGGTCGTGTGTTGTCCTCGTTCTAAACTGCAAGCTCTCTGGAGTGAAAACTGTCTTCATCACCTTTGTTTGTACAGTACCTAGTGCAAGAGAGCCCAGATCTTTGAGGTGGGCCCCAAGGCAGCACTGGAATACAAATGATGATGATAAATTAATTCAGTGGGATTTTTGCCTGAGGAAGGATTGTAGGATTGGATCCATTTTGTCTTTTTTTTATGTAAAACATATTCATTTTTATTCACCTACAAAGAGAGGCCAAGCCATCCCACCGTGATATCCCCAAATGATACTACTTGCTTAGCAATTAAACTAACCCCAAGTAGCCTGCACCTCGCAAGCAGACAGGTACAGGCACAGAACAAAGAGCAAAAGCCCTGACCTGTTGCATTTCTGCATCTCTTCCGGCAGGTATTTCTCAGCACCAGGACGGGCGCCTGGGTGGTGAATCGTGTCTCTGACAACGGCTTCCCCCTCGACGTGGTACACTTCACACGCTTTAAAAATATGCTGCGCCACATCATCCCTTTGTACCTGATGAACCGGTGGGGGGAGAACAAGCTGAATGCCAGGTTTAACCATGAAAACTATGGACTGAAACCTAAATTCAGGTAACGCCTCTATTTCAGGACTCTCACAGTCATGGGCATTTTATGGGTAAAATTTTCTAAAAATCCTAAGTAACTTAGTTTCTTAAGTCCCATTTTCAAAAATGATTTAGGCACTTTGGAGCCAAAGTCTCACTGAAAGTCAATGGAATTTTAGGCTTTAGGATGCAGTTGGGTCATGTTTTCCAGCTTTTCCTCACAACCATGAGGGCTAGAGACGTACTTTTTCTTAAGGAAAGCTGAGGTTCCCGCCTGATCACTTAACTCCAGCAGCTGTGGCTTGTAGAAAAACCTCTAATATCGTGAGACTTGCAAGAAAATCATGAGAGCTGGTGACACTGTAACATGTGACTTTGCACTTCAAGCTGGGGAGGTAATTCCCAGCTCAAGTAGATGTACCCGCGCTAGCTTTGGTCACATTACCATGCTAAAAATAGAGTGTCGCGTCAGCAGTGGGAGGGACTGGTCATGTGAGCATGTGCATAGTGTCTTGGACTTGTACTGGGCATGGTTGAATGAGGCCTCACAAACCTCCTGTGAGGGAAGTGAGTGGTGATGTTCCCATTTCAGAGGCTGGTAAAATGATGCCCACAGGGTGGAGATCCACAGCCCAGGACGGAAATGCTCACAGACTCAAGATCCAGGACTGAACTTCGCAGCTCAAGTCCGTCCCTCACAGACTTTTAAGTTGCTTGCCCAAGGTCACTGGCCAAGCCAGGAGCAGAAATCAGGAGGCCTCTGTCTAAATTCCCTGCACTAAGCACAGGGCCGGCTTTGGCTTTCTGGCCGTCCCAAGCAAAAAAAAACCGCGGCGGCCAGAACAGCAAAGCAAAAAAAAAACCAACCCTGCGGCGTGGCCGGAGCCAGGGTGCAGGGGGACTCCCTGCCCTGAAGATGTGCCCCAGCTAGCGGGGGGAGGGGAGGGAGCAGGGGGAGAGCGAGAAGGGGGGCGGCCAAGGCTTCAGCGGGGCACTGCCACGCGGCCCCTCCCGCCGTGCCCCCTGCCGGGAGGGCTCCGCACCGCTCCTGTCGGCTGGGAGGGAAGGACATAGGCTGCCCTGCCGGGATTGCTGCAGGGCGCTCCCGTCCTCCACGCCGCTGCCCCCTACAGGGCGGCTGGAGCGGAACAACAAAAAACAAAAAACAAAAAGCGGCCGTGCCGCCCTAGGATTGGGCGGAATGCCGCCTCCTACAAGCTGCCGCCCCAAGCACCAGTTTGCTCGGCTGGTGCCTGGAGCCGGCCCTGACTAAGCACTAGACAACTATCATGTCTACAAGAACTTGGGCAGAGAAGCCCCCCAGGGGGGTTAGGCACTCTACCCCCTTGGCACAGGGTGGCCAGCCCCTGTAAGTGAAGTGGGTCCACTCCCCTGACGACTGAGGCTGGGCCCTAATGAGGGGCAAGGTGACGCCGGAGTTAAGAGCAAGAAGAAAGCTGTAGGGAGGGAAGAATGCGGCAAATGGGCAGCTCCAGAAAGGGGCTAGGATAGGTCCTGGGGCAAGGCCAGGCTCCTGGGAGTGGCCCACGGCTTGTGTCTCCGGAAATAAAGAACCAGAAGTAGGAGGAGGAAGCTGCTTGGAATCCTTTGGAAAGAAGGTAGCGCCAAGGAGGGGCAGATACGGACTGGGAAAGACTGCAATTACCCTGGGATGGGAGCTATCATTTTAGTTGACTTTCACTGGCAAAGGAGCAATGAGGGTCTTTGCCCAGGAAGAGGGAGTTGAGTCCCTGAAGAACTCGGTGCAGAGAAGTGGGACATTAAGGTTTGCTTGAAGATTGTGGACAGTTATTTGGAAGACTAGTAAATAAACTTACACATGGGTGCTTTCTGTGCTAAAATGGTGTCAGAGTAGTAAGTGCCAGGACCCTCAACCAGCAGACGGTGCTCAGGGATAGCTGCCCCCTGCGACAGGGTGCCTAATAAATCTAGGTATCTTTGACCATTTTAGCCTTAGCGAATGCCTACACTGAAAGCGCAGATGTGGCTGTAGCCCAGGTAGGCATACCCACACTGGCTTTAATCTAGCAGGCAGGTGTAACAACGGTAGTGAAGATATGGCAGAAAAGGCTTCAGGACAGGCTGGCTAGCAACCTGAGTAAGCACCCAAGATAAGTAAGGGTGCAATCCTGTGCCACCCTGCTTTCACTGCTATTGTTACTCATGCTATGTCTACACTGCCATTGGGAGGTGTGATTGCAGCTCAGGAGGGCAGATCTGAGCTAGCTTTGCTCTAGCTAGATCATCGCAATCAATGGAAGGGAAGAATGTGGCAAAAGGACAGGCAGCAATAGCAATGTTGCCATGGCAGTGGGGGCAGTGAAGGGGCTAGTCTTCTGAGTACAATCCCCACCCCAGGACCCCAGGTACATACTTGAGCAGGTTGCCCGTACCGCTACCCCACATTGCTGAAGCTATCCCCGGTATTATTACATTAGTGAGCTTTGAGCTTGCTACAGCAAAGCTAGCTCAGGTATCTCTACATGTGCTGCAGTCACACATCTCAACTGCAGCATAGACATACCACTAGATTAAAGCTAGGACAGGTATAGCTACTCACACTGCAATCGTACCTTCTCTTGAGTCTCCACTGTTCTAACCCAGCACAGCCTATTCACACTCAGTTCTCTCCTCCTTCCTGACCTTACAGGTTTCTCAGCAAGTACCCGATCGTGGGGGACGACCTGCCCAACGCCATCGTTTCTGGTCGGGTGCTGATGAAGCCCAATGTGAAGGAGTTCACCGACACGGCTGTGATTTTTGTGGACGGGAGCCGGGAGGAGAACATCGACGTCGTGCTCTTTGCCACAGGATACAACTTCTCCTTCCCCTTCTTGGAGGAGAATGTCCTCAGAGTCAGCAACAACCGTGTCCCCCTGTATAAGTTCGTCTTCCCTCCACACCTGGAGAAGCCCACGCTGGCTATCATCGGCCTCCTCCAGCCACTGGGGGCCATCATGCCCATTGCGGAGCTTCAAGCTCGCTGGGCCACCAGGGTCTTTAAGGGTAAGAAAAATAAGCACCAGAGGTTCTCCGCTTGCCACTCTGCTAACACTTCCCAGCAGCATTCCATACATTTCTCAGCATCTCCCATACTTACGGTGATGAGCCTAGTCTGAGAACCTATATAGACCGCCATAGACCCAATACAAGAGCTAAGCAGAGGTGCGAGGCTGATTTGAAGGAGAAGGCTGAAATCCATGCTTGATAGTTCCCCATGGGCCAGGGTATCAAATCAAGAGAGGCAGTGTGGCCTAGTGGATAGAGTGGAGGCCGGGGACTCAGGAATGCTGGGTTCTATCCCAGCCCTGTCAGTGACCTGGGGCACATCATTTCATCTCTCTGGGGCGGAGTTTCCCCCTTTGCAAAATGTAACGATGAAAAGTGCTGCGTAAGAGTGACTGTTGTTGTTACAGATACCAGTGAGGGGTAAATACAGCCTTTACTTACGAACTTAATGTTCAGTTATATGCTCAGTGCCTTATTGCCATGTTCATCACTTGGTCAATCTACTTCCTGGTAGGCCACTGCTACTCCTGCTCCTTGTTTCTCTTCCTGCCTCATCCTCCATTAGCTATTTCTCTCCCTTTCATGTCTCTCTTCTGTTCTTCCCTCTGCACGTCCTTTCCTGGAGCGAATCTCAATTCCCACCCTGCTTGGCTTCTCACTGCCTTTTGCCCCTTCCATTTCCTCAAATGAGCGGCCATGCAATAGTTAATGTTGACTCTGAAGGGTCATCGTTGGGTTTTACAGCTGGCATGACAAGGTGATTAACAGGGGAGTTTACCCCTCTGAGTCATTGTTTCAGGCTGGCTGCAGATATTCGGATTACGACAGTCACAAGGGTTAGAAACTTATTTTATTTAAAGTTGAGATTCAAGCAATCTGGATATATCACGTCAGCTTAATAAATACCAGCTATAGGCCATATACTTAGCAGGCCACTCTCTAGCCTAGGAGAACCATCTGAACTGGATAGGAAGATGGGGCTGTAGCTAAGCTAATATCCTGGCAGGCTCTGAGCACAACGGGGGCAAGAGGAGGCACGGCCAGGCTGTTTTTATACCCTGGGGATTTGTGCACTCTGCTAAAGCAACTGACGCAGGGTCGCTAGGGTCTCAGCAGCTCCCAAACAGGGCAAAGATAAGCCACTTGCCATCTGCCCCTGCATAGGCAGTTTCAAAACTTAACAAAGGAACCGCATTATAAAGCAGATGATGCACCTGAGCTGAACTATGTGGCAAAAGGAAGGGAACAAACAAAAAGTTTCCCAGTCTTATGAAGTGAGGGAAGGTTTCTTGTTCAGTGGTGCCCTATTAGAAGGGAAGTGTGGTCTTGTGAGCAGAGCAGTACAGTGGAAGTCAGGATCCCTGGCTTTTTTCCCCAGCTCCACCTGTCTGTCTTGCTTATATTTTTGTGCTTCCACCCATCACCCTAGTAGCTGAGCATATAAAATAGATGAGCGATAGCATGGTTCCTAGTCAACACCATGGAATCTCTGATTCATCTCCCTGTTCAGGTTATAGGAAGCTCAGTTTAAGGACAACTGTGCCACTGCTTCAATGTGTGACCTTGAGAAAGTCACTTAACTGCTCTCTACTTCATTTTACCCATCTGTAAAGGGCAAGTAAAAATAGACACAATGGTGTTGTGAAGTGTCCCTTATCAGAGGTTGTAAAATGCTTGGAGATCCAGAAAGAATCACCCTGTCTAAACGCAAAATATTCTGCTTTCTCAGGTCTGCTTAAGTTACCTTCACTAGATGACATGATGGCCGACATTGCCAAGAAGATAAAGGAGAATGAGAAACGGTAGGAGACTATTATATAGAATGATAAAATGTTGATCATGGTGAGCAGTGGTGACCAAGGCAACCGTTGCTTCTTTGTGTAATGCAGCCGTGTATCTCTGCCTCCCCCTAGTGGCTGGACTGTCTAAAGAGGTTTGAGTTTCTTCCCACCTACAAGCAAGGCATGCGGTCCTTTGATTCAAGTAGTAGAGCCTTTTGTTTTAGGTTCCCTGGTTCAATCCCTACAGATGGACCTGCCCAGGCGTATTGTGTGTCTCTCACTAGTGCTGCTCTTTTCCAGCACCCGTGCAAAATCCCTACAACTTCCGCACAGTGTCAGAATTTGGATTTTGTATTGCCCATGATTGACTGGTGCTATTATTAGCTATCAAGTGCCAAACAAATAAAAATTTGCTTCAGCTTGGTCATACACTAGGAAAAAAAGGAGGAGGAGGAAGATACCCAGATCTCTACTTCTGTGTGCCCCAGGAAGGAAATTTGGATATGCTGTGGTGGCATATGTTAATCTTCTGAGGACTCAGGGCCCAGAGACTGGTTGATAGAGGTTTAGAGCCTGATTCTCATCTTGCTTACGCTGCTTTTACTCCAGTGTCAGTCCATTGACCTCAATGGCGTTACTCCTGATTCACACCAGAAAAAATGAGAAGAAAATCAGGCCCAATCTGTTAAGCGTTAAGTGCTGATGTACAGAGATGCACAGAGGAAGCCATTTCCAGTGCTCAGTATGTTTTATTGAGCCTACAAAACAAAAGAGCTATGCTACATATTCTTGAGCGCCACCTAGTGGCACCTCATCTATTAACTGACTATTTACTAGAGTTGGCCGGAAATATTACGACAAAACAGATTTTCATCGGAAAATTCAGATTAATCAAAACTAAAACTTCACCAAAATGTAGCAGTTTCAATGAAAAGTTCATCAGGAAGTTTTCTCAGCTCCAGGATGGCACTTACGGTGAAGAGAGCCCAGGATAGTCAATAGCCCTGTGATCTCCTAACCTGAGATGCAGGAGACTCAGATTCAAACACCTGCCCTGTCTGATTTGGAACAGGGAGTTGAACATGGCTTACCATAACCTCTTTATTCCATGCGGAACATAGGGCCTTCACCACTGCCTTCCATCTTTGGCAATCTCCTGCTGCAGTCTTAGTGTCTTCCTATGTCATTTTAATGACTTTCAGTTCTGCTCCTGTTGTGTGTTTCCAAGTTGCAATTGGATACCTCTTTGCTTCTTGCCTGGAGATCTCAGTCCAGCGCCTATCTTGTTATTTTATTCAATCCTTTCCCCATATGTGTCCTAGCTAGCTCCATTTTTTACCATAATTTCCTGTCCTATCAGTCTCTGTTTCATCCTCCTCCAAAGCTCTTCATTTGTTAATTTTTTTTCTGGCCATCTGATATTAAGGATTTGTTTAAGGCAGCTGTTTATAAATATTTGGAGTTTAGCTAGTAGGGTCGTGATAAGTCTCCAAGTTTCAGCACAATACACTAAGACAAGCTTTACAGTGGTGTTAAATATTCAGAGTTTAGTTCAGAGGGCAAGGTTTCTATTTCTTCAGATCGGCTTTAGAGTTGCGAAGGCATGACTGGCTTTTGCTGTTTTAGGTTAATGGTTTAATGTCCTTATCTGTTCCACCTGTTTTGCGTACAATGCTGCCAAGATACCTGAAGTGCTAGACATCCCCTCTCAATCCCAGAAAGTGTCATTTCTGTTGTGTATTGATTCTTGTGATTTTCATTTTCTCTGTGTTGATTTTCAGTCCTACTAACTACACATAGGTCGAAGAGCATGTGTTTAAGCTTGCATATCTCTGTGGATGTGGGATCACAGGTTGATACTGCCTGCAAAAATCGAGGTCTTGTAGGTTCTAGGAGAAAGTCCATAGTGTATCCATTGGTGGTTCTGTTTTCTTTCTTACTACCCAATCTGTTATCAGTAGCAAGATCATGGGTGACATAAGACATCCTTGTCTAATGCTGGCAGTTACTTTGAATGGCTTGGACAATTTGCTGTTGTATATTACCTGACATTTCGTATTTTCATAGAAGCACTGATATTCACAATTTGCTGGGGGACTCCATAGTGGCATAGCAACTTCTCAAAGACTGTTCTGTCCACTGTGTCAAAGACTTTTTGGAAATCTATTAAACTCACATAGAGTGGTGACTACCATTCAATCAACAGTTGTATGATGAGCCATAGGATTACTATTCGATCTATGCGTGATTTCTCCTGTCCGAACCCTGCCTGTTGTCATAGCCCTGACTCTATTGTTTCTTTAGTCTGTCTTGGATAATGTGTGTAAGTATTTACTTGGGTTGGACAGCAGCTGAATGTCTCTCCAGTTTTTTGACTGACTGAGGTCACCTTTCTTTGGCAACTTGACTATATGATCACTTTCCCACTCATTTGGTAATTTTTCTTCTTCCCATATCTTTTATAAGAGCCTGTCAAAATATCTAGTGTGTTCTTTAAATCTGCCTTAAAGACCCCTGCTGGGATTTTGTCTGGACCTAGTGCCTTTCCACTTTTTAACCAATTGTCTGCTGTCTATACTTCTAACCTGTCAGGGTAGTTAAGCACTGGAATAAATTGCCCAGAGAGGTTGTGGAATCTCCATCATTGGAGATTTTTAAGAGGAGGTTAGATAAACATCTGTCAGGGATGGTCTAGATAATACTTAGTCCTGCCATGAGTGCAAGGGAGTGGACTATGTGACCGCTCAAGGTCCCTTCCAGTTCTATGATTCTATTCTAGTGATAGGTCCTAATTCAGATGTTCCTCTACATCTGAGGGGGTTAACCACTGGCTCGCCATTCAGTAATTCACCTAAGTACCACCTCCATATATTGAATTGTTCTGCTGTTTGTGGTTAAGTTACCCTCACTGTCTTGGACTAGTTAGTTGGTATCTGTTTTTCTGACTGACAATGTCTAGTGCAGAGATTCTCAAACTGTGGTCCATGGACCACCAGTGGTCCGCAAGCTCCATTCAGGTGGTCCATGGATAGTTCCCTCTAAGGTGCGTGACTGGGAGGCTGCATACGAGACAATGGAGGGCCACCCACCTAATTAGTGGAGCCGCGCAGACGTGGCTCCACTAATTAGATGCCTGGATCCTGGAGAAAACGCACATGTAAGGTGAGGTGGTGGCCTTAGGGGGAATACGAGGTAGGTGGGATGGGGCAGTGGTGTGAGAAGAGTGGGTGGGGGGAATTTGAGATGTGCAGGGCTGCGGCGGCCAGAGAAAGAGGCGACTTTCCCCAGCTCCAGGGCTGTAGCTGCCTGGGAGAGACGGCCCTCCTTCCCAGCCTCAGCTCTGTGGCTGCTGTGGTGGGGGAGAAACCCCCCTCCTTCCCAGCCCCAGCTCGGGGGCTGCGGTGGCAGGGGAGAGAGGGCACATCCATCGCATTAGAAAGGTAAGACTACTGATATTAAAATATGAGTTTTGTGCTTTTATTTGTAGAACAAAAAATTATTTTTTATTAAATTTTCATTAATTATTATTAAGGTTTTTTTATATAGCACTTTTATCCAAAGCGTTTTACAATAGTTAGCTAATGGTACAAACATTTGGAAAGATCATTAAGTGGTCTGCCGAGACCCTCAACAATTTTCAAGTGGTCAGTGAAAAAAAAGTTTGAGAACCACAGGTCTAGTGATATCGTACAGTGTCTGCATGTTGGTTTGTGCTACTGTTGCCATTTTGTCTCTAAAATCTCGTTTGTCTTTCTTGGCACTCTTTTTGATTTCTTTGTTCTTCATGGCATGTTCCTCCCGAAGTTGCTGTTTCCGTATTCTTGTTCTTGCTTGATTTAGTTTGTTTAATTTGACATCTTTCTTTTATTTTCTGCCATGTCTCCTCAGACAGCGATTCGTTGTAGAGTTTCTTCCTGAATCCTGGGTTTTGGTGAAGGTTTCCTTTACATGTTCCCATTTGCCTTCTACTGTTCCGTCATCTTCATTTTCAAGTGCCTAGTATCTGTTTGCTAGCACAAATCTAAACTTTGTACTGCCGTCGGTTTCAAATGAGTAATGTTACAAGTGGGCATCCCTGTTTGGTTCTCTTTTTTTGTCACTTTTATTCTCCAGTTAGCTATCACTGATGCACGGTCCATTCCCATTGCTGCCTCATGCCTGCTATAACATCCTCTAAAGCTCTTCCCCATTTGTACTGAACTGTAATGAGATCTGTTTAACAAGTTATCCTATGACTAGTAAGGAGAGGGGAAATAGTTCCTCCAACAAGCAGGTCATTCATTCCACAAAATCAGCAAACACCTCACCATTTTCATTCATTTCACTGAGGTATTGTTTCCCCATCAGTATTATTCTCCATCCAGAGATCTGAACCGAATCTCCCACATTCCAAGCAAGTGTTCTCACCACTGAGCTACTGGCTATTCTGGGTGGGGAATGAGAGTTCTCATTTTTTTGTAAAACCTGTAGAAAGGACTAGTTTTTCATTCTATTGCAGAACACAAACAAATGTTGAAAGCTCTGATTTCTTTTTCGTAAGAAGGAAATTTTGTTTTCCAGCCAGCCCTACTATTCACGTGTATACGGCTATCACACAACTCTCAAACAAGCAATGCTTTCTCCTATCCATTCAGTGGGCTGGAAAAGCAAGCGTCCTGAGGTTTAACAAAGTAGCTTTTCCCTCCTCCTCATAACTACATTAAATAACCAACCTCATTAAAAAGAAAATGCTCAGCAGTAGGCAGTTTGGTCTTTCTTGCCAGTTACTTAGTTAATGGCTTACTAGTTATTATGGCTTTGTGACATCCACATTTGGGCTGAGATGTAAAGCTGAGGTCCTGCCCATCTGTAGTTGTTAAAATCACATGGCACTTTTCACAACAATAGGGGTATCAACTTAGGGGTCCTGCCCAGACGTGAACTGGAACAATCCTATTTTGCCTCCTTAACTGTAAATTGAGAAGCAACTAAAGGTCAATGGAGTCTCACCCTTTCCAGGAGGTGTAAGTATGGACCAATGTGTTTATTTTAGAAAGGATAACAGATTAGGCCTTGCTTATGTGAAGTACACTGGAAGATGCCTGCTCTATGGGTGGCTAATTGTTTAGAAGTTGGTCGTTCTAAGTAACTCAACTGTTTAGTACTGTTTTTGCTAAGGATTTGATTGTCTTCAATTAAAGGAACCCAATTAACTCGAAAATGACATATCTAGCCACGCATTTATATCCACTCTTACATGTAACACCTCAGAGCAGTGGCTGAAAGAAAGGAGAGAAAACTAGTTTGTTCTTCGTTTTTTGCATTTCACATCATGATATGTCTGTCAGTTTCACTGCTTCCATTGCATAGTCAGTTAGGACCTGATCCTGCAAAGGATTCATGTTTAATACCATGCCTGCTCAGAGAAGCTACACAGAGTGACGAAACAGCATGGCAAGTGTACATGAGCTCACCAACTGAAACAAGTGGCTGGTTGGTGTCTTTTAGGATTGATGAGCTACATGTGTCTCTGTAAAGGCTCATTGACTGAGATTTCCTGTAGTATAGGTTCTGATCCAAAGCTCACTGAAGTCAGTGTGTGTGTATATTTCCATTAATTTCAGTGGGCTTTGGATCAAGCCCATAATGCATCCAGTCAGGTGCAAGATGATGCTTGCAGAATGTTTGTTTGATTATTTTGATTGGAACTAGAGAAGAGCCAAATCAGTTCTGGATCTTGTTAAGTTTCACAACACACAGAGAAGTTAGATAAAAACATCAAATATTCTTGCTGGAAGGTAGCAATGTAACAAAGCTTTATTTTTAAAAATCTAGGACCATAACACATGAACCCAAAAGCACAGCGAGACAAAGCAGGCTGCTCCCAAAGGCAGAGAGGCTCAACTCACCCACTTTGTTCTAGTCTGGCTCTTTGCAGACTAATTCTGATCACTTGCTTCCCTCAGAACTCCCTGCTTGCAAGCAGGACCAGGAAATGCCCCAATGACCCCTGAAATTTAAAGTAGTAGATCATAGTTTTCAATAACCCGCAGATCTCAACATCTTTATCTCTGGGGAAGGTCAGAGCCGGATCTCATCCTAGTAGTCTCAGACATGTCTGAGTAAACATTCAGCCTCAAACCGATTCCGGTCCATATGGCTTTTCTCCTTTGTCCCAAGGTACATTCCGAGCCAGCACATTACCCTGCAGGTGCAGTACATCGATCATGTGGATGAACTCGCCTCCCTATTGAGCGTGAAACCCAACCTGCTGTTTCTCTTCCTGACGGATCCGAAGCTGGCCCTGGAAGTGCTCTTCGGCCCGTGCACACCAGCCCAGTTCCGTCTGACTGGACCGGGGAAGTGGGATGGTGCTAGGAAGAGCATCCTGACCCAGAGACAGCGCATCTTAAAGGCCACAAAAACTCGGGCTCTGAAAACCCACTCTGAGAACAACACCTGCCTGTTCTCCTCTCTGTGCATTAAAATAATGGGCCTGTTCGTTCTTATTGCTGCCATTTGTGCTTATTTTTAAGTATCCATGTGTTGGTCTCCAAGGCCACTGTGCAGCTGCAGAGTGAGAAGAGCCGTAATGTTAAACTGGCCTTTGCTTTGCATCACTATCGCGCTTGCTCTCCATGGCTTATTGTTTGCTTCCTGCTCAAAGCCGCCCGGCCTGGAGGTGTCACAGTAATGTTAGAGGTGAGAACGCTACAAATAGGAGCTTTGCAAGAGTCACTGGATCCATCTTTGGGAACCAGAGAGTGCTGGACTAACCGCCTCACCACCGTATGCGATACTAACCTGCCCTTGTTCTCTGTACACTTGGACTTTGGAAATGGTCATCTCCACCTTCTCTCCTCTACACTGTAGCTGCTGAAGAGGAGGCAAAGACCCAAATCCTGATCTCTGTGCAATGGGCTGTGCTCAGGGGAGTCCTTGGGGGTCACAGTAGCCCAGAGGCTACTGTGTCCTCCCCTCCTCCACAGGTGGACTTAGCAACTGGATCCACACTGATCCACCAGCCGTGCCCATTGCAAGTCAGGTCTGATAGGATCCTCTCAGAGCATGCAGCTAGCTTTAACATCATGCTTTCCATCCATCCCTGACATGCCCACTGGGGAGAAGAAGATATAGGGGCTGGCTATGCAGGTTCTTCATGCACTCTAGACTCCCCAATGCCAGGAGAACCGCCCAGCAAGAGACCTGTGGGTGGTTTCCACTCACTTTCCATGCTGGGGTGGTTCAAAGGGAGCAGAGCAGTGCAAAGAATCTGCCCCAAAGTATTGATTGTGGCTCCTTCATCTTCTTGAAATAAAATGTTCAGCCCTCTGGCTAGATACCACTGCTCTAGGCGCTACGCCAGTATGAGCAACAAGAATGACTGATTGCAGTGTAGTAGCCATCTTGGTCCCAGGGTCTCGCTGAAACAAAGGTAGGTGAGGCAATCCAATAAACACCATGCCGACCTTGCCTCTCTAATAATGATGGTCTCATTGCAAAATCAAGGGAGATCATGCACTCCACTAGAAGCAACTAGCTTTTTCCCCTTAAGCCAAGGGGCTGTGCTACCTTTCATAAAATAGTGGCAGGATCTGCCCTCAGGCTAACAAAAAGTCCCTTGAAAAATAAAAGTTCCTTAGAGAATACATCAGACAAATAGCTGTGACAGGACCCTGGGCTTTAAATTCTACTCCCTTGTTCCCTTAGTTTGGAGGGCTGTGGAATTCTCTAAATCTCCCCCCCACCCACCCACCCACCCACCCATCCACCCAATATTCTGGAATTGCTTGCTCTCAGTCAATCAACTAAATCTGTCTGCAAATGGAGAATTAAGTCCCCTCTGCTTTGGGTTTTTATGAGCTAAAGGGAGCCGCTGCAAGGAGCCCATTTTTCTGCCTAGTGGCCTGATTTGAGCTCAACACTGAAAAATATTTGTTTGAAATGTTTTCTCTTCGGCCTATTGGTGAGGATGTTGGCGTGAGACTATCGCCTTGGTTTCAAAGACAGTTAATCTGCTGTACCCAGGGGTACTGGAACAATTTGTATAGTGTGGGTGCGGAGAGACATTGAACCAAACTGTAAACCCTGTATATGATGGAAACCACTTCAAGCCTGGGGGTGGAGCAGCACCCCTAGTTCCAGCACCTATGGCTCCACCTGGCAGCACCCAGACTGGCACTCTTTACTTGGACACCGCTTCCATTGGCTTCGGTGGCAGTTTGGTGTGGGTAAGAAGTGCCGGATGTGGGCTGTAATACTGGGGTCTAATTTCAGTTGTTGGGCTTAGAGTGAGGGTATTGGGTGGTATCGATGGCCTGTGAGACACAGGAAGTCAGACTGAATGATCTGGTGGTCCCTTCTGGCCTACAACTCTATAACTCTGATTGGGTCCTTGCCGTTGCTTAGGAAACTATTGTGATGTCACAAAAATCATGATGTCAGATGGAGAATAAGCAGCAGTACCGGCTGGATTCTTACAAAAATTCTGCTTCCATTTACCAACATGTAACCCTATTGATGTCAATGTAGTGATCATCTGGGGGCAGGACTTTGCCACCTGTTTTTATGCAAGTATCTGTTGCCTTGTAGATTGAGATTGAAAAGCCAGAATGAACCACCGTGATCATCTAGTATGACCTCCTATGTAACACAGACCAGAGAACTTCCCTGATATAATTCCCAGAGCATAACTTGAACTAGAGCATAATTTACACATTCAGTTTTGATTTAACTCTTGTAAAATAGCACGCCATAGCTTACAAGCGCAGAATTGTTTCCAAACTGATTATTTTTTCCAAGTTTTCCATATGGCCTCAGTAGCTGTTTAAGTGTCTCTATGCACTTTTGTTATCATAAGTAAAAAGCTCAGTTCTTTATAACTCAGCTGTATGTATTCCTGGCTGAAATCTGATGTACAATGTCCTGATAATGAAAGCAATAACTGAGTAGTTTCATCTTGAGCTGGCTATTGTGAACAGCATACAAAACCATGTGTGACCAACCATTATCGACTTCCTGTGCCATCTGTACCAACCTACAAAAAATATCTGTATTAAGCCGGCAGCATGCCTGGAGGCTCACATTGTATTTCTGAAAATAAATATTTCCCAAAACAAATACTTACTTTTTAGCATTTATTTTAAAACCCTACGTAAGTGCAACATGAATAATAAGCAGAGAGGTCACTAAATCGGGGGCCTTTTTTAAGTCCTCAAAACGACAAACAAGTCTTTGGTGAAAATGATTTATGAATATAATTCTATTTTGCTTGGCGGGCCCCACTCTTCTGTATGTCAGCTAGCCCCCAACTTAGGGAAAAGGAAGCTCTATGAATTTCAGCTTCTTTTTTTATATCACAGCAGTACCTAGGGGCCCCAAGATTGGGTCCCCCGCTGTGCGAAGCAACAACAGCCAGGTCCCCCTGTATCAGTTCATCTTTCCTCCACATCTAGCTAGCCCACGCTGGCTATGACTGGCCTCCTCCAGCCACTGGGAGCCATCATGCCCATCTCAGAGCTTGAAGCTTGCTGGGCCAACCGGGATCTTTAAGGGTCTGTCTACAGTGCAGCAGGGAATGAGTCTCCCAGCCCAGGTAGACAGACTTGCGCTAGCGGCACTGATGCAGTGCATTAAAAATAGCACTATGGCCACTCTGGATCTCGAGCCCACCTGAGCCCCTACTCAGGGCCGGCTCCAGGCACCAGGCACCCAAGCCACAGCAGGGTGCTCGCCGCCCTCCCCCCGGCGCTCTGGCCGCCCTCCTACCGGGGCTCGCCGCCCTGCGCTCTGGCCGCCAGCGGGGAGAGCCGAGCCCCAGTCGGGGCTCGCTGCCCTGCCCCCGGCGCTCTGGCCGCCGGGGGGGGGGGGGGGC
>NW_020664561.1:5870590-5880167 GCF_002925995.2 Terrapene triunguis | reverse complement strand
GGAGGCTTTTTCGCCTGGGGCGGCGAAAAAGCCAGAGCCGGCCCTGCCCCTACTGCTCAGGTCAGGAGCATCCTTACTGACATTTTTAGCCTGCTAGGTCAGGCCACCCTAGCACGAGTCTGTCTGCCCAGGTTGGGAGGCTTGCTCCCAGCCACAGTGTAGACACACACTAAGAGGAAGGGAAATGGGCACCAGAAACTTCTGTTCTAACGTTTCCCAGCAGCAATCCGGACATTTCTGAGCACCTCGGATACAACGATGACCAGCACAGCCTGAGAACCTGCGTAGAACAGACCAAATGCAGGTGCTAGAGAAGGGGTGTCTGGCTGATTGAGAGAAGAGGGCCAGGTTCCATGCGTGATAGTGACCTACAGGCCATGGTTTCAGTTGGTGGGGAGGGGCTACAAGAAAGGCGGTATGACCTAGGGGCTAGGGCACTGGTCTGACACTGAAGTGAACTGTGTTCTGTTCCCACTCCACCACTGGCTGACCATGGGCAAGTCACTTCACCACCCTCTGCCGCACTTGCCCCATCTGTCAAAGGGGATAATGAGAGTGACCGATGTAAAGTGCTTAGAGATTGACGGATATGCGCTATATTCAAACTATCATATTAATGCACACTGCCCACCATCTGCAGCAGAATGCCCCAGCATGTCACTGAGGGGCTAGCTGATCTAGGGCTAAATATGACTGCTACAAAGTAACGAACGTTCAGTTAACTTCCAGCCTCTTATTGGCACGTTCATCTCTCAGTGAACAATCTGATTCCTGCTAGGCCACTGCTACTCCTGCCTGTTGTTCCTCTTCCTTCCTCATCCCCCTTTAGCTGGTTCTTTCCTTTCCCCATTTCTCCTCTGTTCTTCCCTCTGCACAGCCTTCCCTGAAGCAAATCCCAAGCCCCACCCTGCTTGGCTTCTCACCCAGCCCAGGCTAGTTCCTAAAATGAGCAGCAGTGTAGGGTCGCCATTGGGTTTTAGAGCAGTCATGACAATGAGATAATTAGGGGAGGGGGCGTTCACTCCTCTAAGCAATTGGTCCACCTGCCTGCAGACTCAGGCAGATATTCAGGTTATGGTTGGAAAGTATCTCTGCAGCCAAAAGGGTTAGAAACTTACTTTTTATTTTGTAGTTAAAGTTGAGATTCAAGCAACCTGGATATATCATTGTCAGCCTCAAAAATACCCCCTGCAGGCCAGATACGGAACACCTCTCTGCTATATGAATTGGGTAGGAAGATGGGGCTGTAGCTGAGCTACTATCTTGGCAGGCTCTGAGCATATCAGGGGCAGGAGGAGGCACGGCCAGGTCGTTTTTATACCCTGGGGATTTCTCCACCTCTGCTAAAGTCATTGACGCAGGGGACGCTAGGATCTCAGCAGCTCCCAAACGAGGCAGATATAAGCCACTTGCCATATGCCCCTGCATTGGCCCGGAGCAGTTTCAAAATGAAAAGAAGGAACCGCATTATAAAGCAGATGATGCACCTGAGCTGAGCTATGTGGCGAAAAGAAGGGAACAAACAAAAAGCTTCCCAGTCTTGTGACACGGGGGAAGATTTCTTGTTCAACGGTGCCCTATGTGGTCTTGTGAGCAGAGCAGCAAAATGGAAGTCAGGATCCCTGGCTTTTTTTCCCCCAACTCTGCCTGTCTAGCTTATATTTTTGTGCAGCCACCTATCACCCTGAGGCTGAGCACCTCCTATATAAAATAGATGAGTGGTTGCATGGTTCCTAGTCGACTCCATGGAATCTGTGGTTCGTCTTCTTGTTCAGGTTATAGAAAGCTCAGTCTAAGGACAGCTGTGCCACTGCTTTGCTGTGTGACCGTGAGAAGGTCACTTAACCACGCTCTGCTTGTTTTTCCCAGCTGTAAAGCACGTAAAAATTTCCACAAGAGCATTCTAAAGCATCACTCATTACCAGCTGCAAAATGCTTTGAGAGCTCCAAAGAATCATTCCATGTAACTACAAAATATTCTCACCACTTGGGTCTGGTTAAGTTACCTCCAGCAGCTGTCATGATCGCTGACATTGCAAGAAGATGGAGACTATTATACAGACTTATAAAATGTTGACCAGTGTGGACAATGGTCGTAGACCAAACCTTTGCTGCTTTGTGTAATACACTGGCCAAGTGTCTCTCCCCCTAGGGGCTGGACTACCTAAAGAGGTTTGAGTTTGCTGCCGCCTCTAAGCTAAGGCAGGTAGTCCTTTAGCTCAAGGAGTAGAGGCTTTTGTTTTCAGATCCACATGTTCCCAGGTTCAATCCCTGCAGATGGACCTGCTCAGCCATATCGGGTCTGTCTCAATATTACTATTCTTTGTCATCACCCAGGTAGAACCCTATAACTTTGCACAGTGTCAGAGTTAGGCCTTTATTATCCATGACTGACATTAGATTTCAAAGTGCTAACAGGATAAGGATTTCCCTCAGCCCATCGATATGCTAGGAAAGGAGGAGGCTATGCAAACACCTATTTCTATGATCGCCTAGGAAGAAATCTGAATATGCTGTGGCCTATGGTAACTTTCCATATGGAACCTGGGAGGCAGTGACCATGAGATGGTCGAGTTCAGGATCCTGACACAAGGAAGAAAGGAGAGCAGCAGAATACAGACCCTGGACTTCAGAAAAGCAGACTTTGACTCCCTCAGGGAACAGATGGGCAGGATCCCCTGGGAGAATAACATGAAGGGCAAAGGGGTCCAGGAGAGCTGGCTGTATTTTAAAGAATCCTTATTGCGGTTGCAGGAACAAACCATCCCGATGTGTAGAAAGTATAGTAAATATGGCAGGCGACCACCTTGGCTAAACAGTGAAATCCTTGCTGATCTTAAACGCAAAAAAGAAGCTTACAAGAAGTGGAAGATTGGACAAATGACCAGGGAGGAGTATAAAAATATTGCTCAGGCATGCAGGAGTGAAATCGGGAAGGCCAAATCACACTTGGAGTTGCAGCTAGCAAGAGATGTTAAGAGTAACAAGAAGGGTTTCTTCAGGTATGTTAGCAACAAGAAGAAAGTCAAGGAAAGTGTGGGCTCCTTACTGAATGAGGGAGGCAACCTAGTGACCGAGGATGTGGAAAAAGCTAATGTACTCAATGATTTTTTTGCCTCTGTCTTCACGAACAAGGTCAGCTCCCAGACTGCTGCACTGGGCAGCACAGTATGGGGAGAAGGTGACCAGCCCTCTGTGGAGAAAGAAGTGGTTTGGGACTATTTAGAAAAACTGGATGTGCACAAGTCCATGGGGCCGGATGCACTGCATCCGAGGGTGCTAAAGGAGTTGGCGGATGAGATTGCAGAGCCATTAGCCATTATTTTTGAAAACTCATGGCGATCGGGGGAGGTCCCGGATGACTGGAAAAAGGCTAATGTAGTGCCCATCTTTAAAAAAGGGAAGGAGGAGGATCCGGGGAACTACAGGCCAGTCAGCCTCACCTTAGTCCCTGGAAAAATCATGGAGCAGGTCCTCAAGGAATCAATTATGAAACACTTAGAGGAGAGGAAAGTGATCAGGAACATTCAGCATGGATTCACCAAGGGGAAGTCATTCCTGACTAACCTAATTGCCTTCTATGATGAGATAACTGGCTCTGTGGATGAGGGGAAAGCAGTGGATGTGTTATTCCTTGACTTTAGCAAAGCTTTTGATACGGTCTCCCACAGTATTCTTGCCGCCAAGTTAAAGAAGTATGGGCTGGATGAATGGACTGTAAGGTGGATAGAAAGCTGGCTAGATCGTCGGGCTCAATGGGTAGTGATCAATGGCTCCATGTCTAGTTGGCAGCCGGTTTCGAGCGGAGTGCCCCAGGGGTCGGTCCTGGGGCCGGTTTTGTTTAATGTCTTTATTAATGATCTGGAGGATGGTGTGGACTGCACTCTCAGCAAGTTTGCAGATGACACTAAACTGGGAGGCGTGGTAGATACACTAGAGGGTAGGGATCGGATACAGAGGGACCTAGACAAATTAGAGGATTGGGCCAAAAAAAACCTGATGAGGTTCAACAAGGACAAGTGCAGAGTCCTGCACTTAGGACAGAAGAATCCCATGCACAGCTACAGACTAGGGACCGAATGGCTAGGTAGCAGTTCTGCAGAAAAGGACCTAGGGGTCACAGTGGACGAGAAGCTGGATATGAGTCAACAGTGTGCTCTTGTTGCCAAGAAGGCTAACGGCATTTTGGGCTGTATAAGTAGGGGCATTGCCAGCAGATCGAGGAACGTGATCGTTCGACATTGGTGAGGCCTCATCTGGAGTACTGTGTCCAGTTTTGGGCCCCACACTACAAGAAGGATGTGGAAAAATTGGAAAGAGTCCAGCAGAGGGCAACAAAAATGATTAGGGGGCTGGAGCACATGACTTATGAGGAGAGGCTGAGGGAACTGGGATTGTTTAGTCTCCAGAAGAGAAGAATGAGGGGGGATTTGATAGCTGCTTTCAACTACCTGAGGGGGGGTTCCAAAGAGGATGGAGCTCGGCTGTTCTCAGTGGTGGCAGATGACAGAACAAGGAGCAATGGTCTCAAGTTGCAGTGGGGGAGGTCTAGGTTGGATATTAGGACACACTATTTCACTAGGAGGGTGGTGAAGCACTGGAATGCTTTACCTAGGGAGGTGGTGGAATCTCCTTCCTTAGAGGTTTTTAAGGCCCGGCTTGACAAAGCCCTGGCTGGAATGATTTAGTTGGGAATTGGTCCTGCTTTGAGCAGGGGGTTGGACTAGATGACCTCCTGAGGTTCCTTCCAACCCTGATATTCTATGATTCTATGATTCCAAGGCCCTGGGGCCTGGCTATTGATTGATAGACGTACACAGCCTGCTTCTGATCTGACTTACTCCAGTGTCATTCCATTGATTTCATGGGAGTACTCCTGTTTCACAGCCTAGCAAACAAGGGGAAGCAGCCCCATACTGCATACAGTACAGGGAGCTATTGTACAGAGCTGCACAGAGGAAGCCATTTACAAGAGCTCCAGATTTTATCGCTCCTATACAATCCAGGAACTAAACTACCTTTTCTTGAGCACCAGCTACTGCCACTTTTATCTATTAACTATTTACTCCTAGGTGGCTATCGCACATTCTCCTAACACACAGCACTGCCTCTTATACACCGGTGTATAGTGCTGCCGGAGCAGTCACCTGAAATCCAGGATAGCACTACGCTCCGGCACTTCAGAAAGCTGCAGTCCAGCAGCTCTGCCTTGTCATTTCTGAGCCTCAGGCTATGCTGCAGCTGGGGGGTGTTTCCCAGTGCAGGGAGACGAATGCGTGTTAGGGCCAGTCGAGCGTACCAAAAAAAAAGTAATTACTTTTAGCAACACCTTAAAAATCTGTGTGTGAGCAAGATGACTAATAAGCAGAGGTCACTAAATGTGGGTGGCTTTTTGAAGTCCCTAAAATGAAAAAGAAATTGTTGTTGAAAACGGTTTATTACTAGGAGTCGATTATGCTCAGAGGGCCCCATTCTGTCTTATGTCATCTAACCCCTACTTAGAGGAAGCTCTATTATTTGACTCTTTATTTATATCATGGGAGTGCCTGGGCCTTCTGAGACTGGCACATACTAAAGAGCAAGCCCCTAGTCTGAAGAGTTTACAAGCTACATAAACAAGACAGATGAAGACTAATTGTTTCCAGCCATGTCTAGTGATCAATGGCTCCATGTTAGTGATCAATGGCTCCATGTCTAGTTGGCAGCTGGTTTGAAGTGGAGTGCCCCAAGGGTCGGTCCTGGGGCCGGTTTTGTTCAATATCTTCATTAATGATCTGGAGGATGGCGTGGACTGCACTCTCAGCAAGTTTGCAGATGACACTAAACTGGGAGGGGTGGTAGATACGCTGGAGGGTAGGGATAGGATACAGAGGGACCTAGACAAATTAGAGGATTGGGCCAAAAGAAACCTGATGAGGTTCAACAAGGACAAGTGCAGAGTCCTGCACTTAGGATGGAAGAATCCCATGCACTGCTACAGACTAGGGACCGAATGGCTAGGCAGCAGTTCTGCAGAAAAGGACCTAGGGGTTACAGTAGACGAGAAGCTGGATTTGAGTCAACAGTGTGCCCTCATTGCCAAGAAGGCGAATGGCATTTTGGGCTGTATAAGTAGGGGCATTGCCAGCAGATCGAGAGACGTGATCATTCCCCTCTATTCGACATTGGTGAGGCCTCATCTGAAGTACTGTGTCCAGTTTTGGGCCCCACACTACAAGAAGGATGTGGAAAAATTGGAAAGAATCCAATGGAGGACAACAAAAATGATTAGGGGGCTGGAGCACATGACTTATGAGGAGAGGCTGAGGGAACTGGGATTGTTTAGTCTGCAGAAGAGAAGAATGAGGGGGGATTTGATAGGTGCTTTCAACTACCTGAAAGGAGGTTCCAAAGAGGATGGATCTAGACTGTTCCCAGTGGTACCAGATGACAGAACAAGGAGTAATGGTCTCAAGTTGCAGTGGGGGAGGTTTAGGTTGGATATTAGGAAAAACTTTTTTACTAGGAGGGTGGTGAAGCACTGGAATGGGTTACCTAGGGAGGTGGTGGAATCTCCTTCCTAAGAGGTTTTTAAGGTCAGGCTTGACAAAGCCCTGGCTGTGATGATTTAGTTGGGGATTGGTCCTGCTTTGAGCAGGGGTTTGGACTAGATGACCTCCTGAGGTCCCTTCCAACCCTGATATTCTATGATTTTCTCTGAAGGTGGAGATGATGAAACAGAGGTGAAGTGACTTGCCCAAGGTGACATATCAGGTCAGTGGCAGAGCCAGGAATAGAATTTAGGTCTCCTGTGTCCCAGTCCAATGCTCTAGTTTCCTACAAATTCAACTGGAAGGCCAGGGATTTATTCCCTCCCCCTTCCCAGAGAAGAGGCCAGAGATTCCACCCTTCTGAACTGCAGCAAGGAGGGCCTTCCAGTGCATTCTGTTAAACATCTGCGCTATAGTCTGGCTCAGGGCAGCACATCTGCCTAGCTCTCTGCATTGAGATGGCTACTAAAGGAGAACCTGCAAGGCTCACCTGTCAGCCCGTAAAAGCATCAGCCCTGGCTGCATCACCTTTCCACAATAGGAAGAGGCCACTAAACAACTTCATCCACTAGGTGGCGATGATGACCCACAGGAGAAAACGTTCTGTTCTCTTCCAGAGTCCAGTAACTGCAAGTCACTCCCAGTGGATCTGTACTCGGGATGCTTCATTTAATACTAATTGTTTCCAGCACATGTCTAAAGATGGCTCTGTTTCTTGGTAAGAGAGCCAGCAATTTCTTTATAACGAGCGAATGAATTTCAGGGTCATAGAATGCCTTAGTGAGTCAGAATGGGAGCACAGTGCAAAAATAGGCCACAAAATATTGCAGTGGCTTGCCCAGGTGCTCTAGAATGCTGAGTGCCCATGTGGTGCAGTGAGCTGGAACTGCTGCTGCTGAAGGTGTTGGAACTTAAAGTGACACATTTGACACTGAATTTGCTCAGGCTGAGGAACTGCCCTGTTGTTTTTACAATGTGAGTCCCATGTGACATTTTATTTGTTCCTTTGGACCCATCTACACTGCAGCCCTCAGCCAATCATAATACTGTTTCAAATGAGTAATGCAATCCCTTTGCCTCACCCCTGCAGTGTTCAGTGGGGAGCAGGCTGGAATACTTCACTTGTTCCAGTTAGAATCATAGAATCATATGAGTGGCTGGCTCATTACAGAAGCAGCTTTTCCTCTCCTGGAATTGACATCTCCTCATCTATTATTGGGAGTGGACTACATCCACCCTGATTGAATTGGCCCTGTCAACACTGGTTCTCCACTTGTGAAGTAACTCCCTGCTCTCCATGTGTTAGTATATAATGCCTGCATCTGTAACTTTCACTCTATGCATCTGAAGAAGTGAGGTTTTTACCCACGAAAGCTTATGCCCAAATAAATCTGTTAGTCTTTAAGGTGCCACCAGACTCCTTGTTGTTTTTATAGAATCATAGAAGATTACAGTTGCAAGAGACCTCAGGAGGTCATCTAGTCCAACCCCCTGCTCAAAGCAGGACCAATCCCCAACTAAATCATCCCAGCCAGGGCTTTGTCAAGCCGGGCCTTAAAAACCATTAAGGATGGAGATTCCACCACCTCCCGAGGTAACCCATTCAAGTGCTTCACCACCCTACTAGTGAAATAATTTTTCCTAATATCCAATCTAGACCTCCCCCACTGCAACTTGAGACCATTGCTCCTTGTTCTGTCAACTGCCACCACTGAGAACAGCCTAGCCTAGCTCCAACAGGTAGTTGAAGGCTGCTATCAAGTCCTCCCTCACTCTTATCTTCTGCAGACTAAACAAGACCAGTTCCCTCAGCCTCTCCTCATAAGTCATGTCCTCCAGCTGCCTAATCGTTTTTGTTGCCCTCCATTGGACTGTCTCCAATTTGTCCACATCCCTTCTGTAGTGGGGGGCCCAAAACTGGACACAACACTCCAGATGTGGCCTCGCCAGTGCTGAATAGAGGGGAATAAGCACTTCCCACGCTGGCAGTGCTCCTACTAATGCAGCCCAATATGCCGTTAGCCTTCTTGGCAACAAGGGCACACTGCTGACTCATATCCAGCTTCTCGTCCACTGTAATCCCCAGGTCCTTTTCTGCAGAACTGCCACTTAGCCAGTCAGTCCCCAGCTTGTAGCAGTGCATGGGATTCTTCTGTCCTAAGTGCAGGACTCTGCATTTGTCCTTGTTGAACCTCATCAAATTTCTTTTGGCCCAATCTTTTGGCCCAACATCACCCTTGTTGCTCTCGCCTCTAAACTTAACCCAAAGACTCTCAACTGGCTTTTCTCCAGTTTCATACTGGAGCTCTGAGCAATCATACTGCTTTCTTACATACAGTGCAACTCCTCCACCTTTTCTCCCCCACCTGTCCTTCCTGAACAGTTTATACCCATCCATGACAGTGCTCCAGTCATGTGAGTTACCCCACCACATCTCTGTTATTCCAATCACATCATAGTTCTTTGACTGTACCAGGACTTCCAATTCTTCCTGCTTGTTTCCCAGGCTTCTTGCATTTGTGTACAAGCACCTAAGACAACTAGCTGATTGCCCTACTTTCTCAGTATGAATCAGGAGGCCTCCCCTGTTGCACCCTCCTCCTTGTGTTTCCACCCGGTATCCCACTTCCCGACTTACCTCAGGGCTTAGGTCTCCATCCCCCAGCGAACCTAGTTTAAAGCCCTCCTCGCTAGGTTAGCAAGCCTGCCTGCGAAGATGCTCTTCCCTCTCTTCATTAGGTGGATCCCATCTCTTCCTAGCAATCCTTCTTCCTGGAACAACATCCCAAGGTCGAAGAATCCAAAGCCCTCTCTCCTACACCACCTGCGTAACCACGTATTTACTTCCACAATTCGATGGTCCCTACCTGGGCCTTTGCCTTCAACAGGAAAGATGGACGAGAACATGACTTGAGCCTCAGACTCCTTTATCCTTCTTCCCAGAGCCACATAGTCTGCAATGACCCGCTCAAGGTCACTCTTGGCAGTGTCATTGGTGCCCACGTGGAGAAGTAGGAAGGGGTAGCGGTCTGAGGCAGTGTTCCCTC
>NW_020664561.1:5789986-5870490 GCF_002925995.2 Terrapene triunguis | reverse complement strand
GGGGGGGGGGGGGGGGGGGGGGGGGGGGGGGGGGGGGGGGGGGGCTCTGGAGTGGAGCTAAGGATGACGGGTTTGGGGTGCAGGCTGCCCCAGGGCTGTGGTGGGCAGAGAGGACTCCACCCAGACCTCTTTCACCACAGCAGCTCGAGGCCAGGGGAGAGGTGCCTCTCCCCAACTGCAGCAGCTCCAGCGGGGCTGGGCTGGGTTTAGGGAGGGCTCCTCTCCCCTGGCTGTGGCAAGTCTGGGGCAGGTCCGTGCTGGGGCCGGCGGGTAGGGGTGCCTCTCCCCACCACGGCAGGTCCATGGTGGGGGAGAGGCATCTCTCCCCATTGCAGCCCTGAGCCTCTGTGTGGGGCTTAATAGGCAGCTGTGCGGCCACATAGCCGCACAGCTTAGAGCAGTGGTTCCCAAACTGGGGTTCGTGAACCCCTGGGGGTTCACGAAATGTTACAGGGGGTTCTCAGGAAAAAATTCCCTAATGGCGGACAGAACTGTCCCTAGGGATCTTGGGCAGCACAGGGCCAGCAGCCCAGAGCTCCTGGACTTCCAAGAGCTAAGCAGCTCAAAACAAGCCTATCTATCACACTGAGGAGATTTAAACTTCAAGACTCCTTATAAGGAATGGAAAGGGAGGTGGATATTTTTTGATATTTTTAAAATTAAATAGGCAGCTAGTATTGTTTTTAAAATTATTATGAAGAACAAGTTTAAGCTTTGTTGTAACATGCGTTGTTTGCCTGGACTGCTCAAGACCTGAATGCTTGTGTAGGAGGAACTCTTTGAGTTGGTTTCTTAAATACCTTCATGCTGTTTCACATCTGATACTCCTTGACGAAACATAGGAGCCTTGTCTTATAACAGGCTTATTCAAAGTGATACAAGCTACGAAAGTGAGATCTTGGAAGAGTGTTGCCATTTTCATAATGTAATAAAAAAACTGTAATGATAAATAATAATTAATAATGAATAGTGTGTAATAAACAGTGTCTCATAAAAACAAATTTTATATTACCAAGATCACTGCTTTTATAATTTATATTCAGGTAAAGGAGAAAATCCCTGGAAATATTCATTTTTTAGAAGAGGGTTCACGACACTTGACATTTTAGCGAAAGGGGTTCACAGGTTCTTAAAGTTTGGGAACCACTGGCTTAGAGGGAACTTAGGCCGAGGGCTTGATCAGTCTCAGCAGATACTCTGTCACATCCTGAATTCTAGCTCCAGGCAAGCAGCACACTTCCCAAGTCTCCCGGTCTGGATAGCAGATGGATGACTCCATCCCCCTTAGGAGGGAGTCCCTGACCACCACCACCCATCTCCTCCTCTTGGGAGTGGTGGTTGTGGAACCCCCATCCCTAGGACAATGTATCCCATGCCTTCCTGTGGATGGGGGCTCCTTCTGATCCCTTCCTCAGATGACTCTTCCAAACCATTCTCAGCTGTAGTACCTGTGCAGAGAGCCTGAAAATGGTTTCTTACCTCTATCTGCATTGGGAGTATATGGGTTCTCCTCTTTCTTTTTCTGGAGGTCACATGCTGCCAATTTTCTTCCCCTTTCTCATAGATTCATAGACTTTAAGGTCAAAAGGGACCATTATGATCATCTAGTCTGACCTCCTGCACAACGCAGGCCACAGAATCTCACCCACCCACTCCTGTAACAAATCCCTAACCTATGCCTGAGTTATTGAAGTCCTCAAATCGTGGTTTAAAGACCTCAAGCTGCAGAGAATCCTCCAGCATGCTGTGACTGCAGTACAAAACGCTGAATTCTATCCAGAAAGTCTTCATTTTCTCTGAAAGCAGGTTTGATACTTGGGTTTCTAGTCCTTTAACCTTCTCTTCCAACATGGAGACCAGCTTGCACTTCATACAGATGAAGTCACTTCTATCTTCTGGGAGAAAGACAAACATGGCACATCCTGTGCAGGTCACAACAGCTGATTGCTCACTATCAATATTGTCTTACTTCTAAGAGCCTCTTCAGATGTTGTATTTACTGCTCACAGAAGCCTGAAAGGCAAAAAACTCTGTGGGAACTCCCCCCAGGCAAACTCCCTCTGTTTGCTTCCACTCAGTTCGCAACTGGCTACTTTTTTATAAGTGTGCTGGCTTGAAGCAGTTGCCCTGGCTCAAAGCCTTCCCTCCAATCAACCACTCCAGGACCATCTGGAACAAAGCACTCCAATGAAGTTTGTGGAAATCCTGTCATTGGAGGTTTTTAAGAACAGGTTGGACAAACACCTGTCAGGGATGGTCTAGGTTTACTTGGTCCTGCCTCAGCACAGAGGACTGGACGTAGTGGCCTCTCAAGGTCCCTTCCTGCCTTACATTTTTATGATTCTAAACTCACCTGCTGGGTCTTGATTGATTGCTGCCTACTCCCGGCCCTTCTAGCCATTGGGGGACCATGTCTTATTGGCTTTGCCTGTACCAGAGCCTGAGTGACTTCTCGAGGCAATACTCAAAGGTCTGACTCATGGCCCTCTTTCCCAGGTGACAATGTTCCTTTGAGCAGTTATGGTAAGGCAGTAATTCTTCCAGCAGGGGCAGAGAAGGCCTGATAGACTTGGTCACAGATGTATATCTTTGTCTCTACAAACCCCATTTTGTTTGTAAATCCCATTTTGATTGTAAACTTCATTGTACATTCACTGTTGCCTTTTAACCTCCATCTTGGACTGGGATTAGCAGAGACTCAGTGTGCTCCTAGCAGAGGGTTAACAGTAAAGAACAATCAAGGGTCATTAACCTAGATGATCCGCCATTCAAATGGAAGCACACTGGAACATGAGCTGACTGAAGTCCAGTTCTCCTAGGTAGGCTGTAACTAAGCAATGAATCGCCTGACAAGGAACTTGAAGCAACTCGGGAGTCAGCTGATACAGGAGTTTGAAACTTTCTAAAAAGGACTCTCTCCAGCAAGTGGGGAGGGAGGGGAGACCAGAACAAGAGGACAAGGCTGCGGAGAAGGAAAGGAAGAATCCAAGACCCCCTGGAAGGAGAGTAAGACCCCAAGGGCTCTTAGGAGAGATGAAGAAACTGAGGCAGGGATTTGCATGCAGGCTTTGTTATTTTTCTATTCTAACCCTTCTGCCAGCAGTGTCAGCAGTGACAAGGGCCAGGTTCATTCTTCCTCTTAACAATACAGAACAGAAATGCTGAGCATCCTCAATTTCACTGACTTCCGTGAGAACCGAGGATGCAGAGCACTCATGAAAATCAGGCCTGGTTAATTGATGAGCCTATGCCAAGTCATCCCCTGTGGGTCCAGAGACAGAATAGGCCCACTGCTCCTCCTGCATGTCATAAGAGGCGACTAAAAGGGGGCTGCCTGGAGAGAGATGGGCTCCGCCAGGTTAGAAATTTGCCCAAGACACACCATTTGATGAGCAACTTAACCATGTCCATACCGGATTGGTCACAGCCTGGATTAATAATGACCACGCCATCCGTCTCCCACCAGGGCGGACGCAACAAGTATACTACTGGTGTAACCCCAACAAAGAGGATCTGTGGAAGAGACAACATCACCATAGCCACATGGAATGTAAGAACATTGAGAAAAATAGGGAGGCTGAAAGAATGTATGCAAGGACCTAGGAAACAGTAGAGACAGATACTGATAGAGGGGAAGCGATCCTGAGTTACAGCCCAGCTCCATGAGGACTAATGGGGACTCCTGAATGTGGGAGAGGAAACTGACTTGAACTCTTATAGAGATCCCCAAAGGGCTCCTTGAGGGGCTGAAGCAAAGATGTTTGTATGCTGTACCACAGCCTGGTAAGAACTATAAAACTTCCTGAGGTGTGTCTGTTGCGTGTTGTGGAGACCTTATCAAGACCTGGCCTGCTCATGGGGCTTGGTAGCAGCCCAGAGAGACCTTATCAAGCTGGCAGGTCTTTTGATCCTCCTCTCAGTACTTGGCTCTCCCAGCCCCGCTTGTATTGAGCGTCTTGAAGCCGCTGCTCCAAGTACCCATTGGAATGTGGCATTCAACAAGGGCTATGCCAGGCAGAGAAGGAAAGACTCCTCCTAGCATTTACTTTCCCATTAACACACATGCACAGCAGCCTTGGGGAATGCACACCTGGGGCTGAAGTGCTCATGCCAGCAGAAGAGCGTAGGGCTGCGGCCAGCACTGAGGAGGTGGGTAAATATGTTTGGAATGGCTCTGGGAATTGATAACAACCGCAGAGTGGAGTGGAGTGTGAAAACCGGGAGGGGTGGGCAGAAAACTTCAATTTTTTGGCAAAACATTTTGGCCCAAACCAAAATATTTCTATCTGGAAATGCTGCCATGGGGCCTCATGGAAGTTGCAGTTTGGGGGCCTCCTGATCCCATGAGAGCTGCCGTACATCCAAGGAGACCACCTCATGGAGGAAAATGGGGATGTGAGACCACTGAAATACAACTCCTGTGAGGCACTGCAGCAACATTTGAAAATTGAAAGTCTTTCATTTTTTTGCATTCACTTTTTCATGAAAAAATTAATTCAGTCTCTCAAAGCACAGTTTTAGTGGAAAATGTTTGACCAGCCGTAGTGCAGACCCTTTCCCCACTAGGGACTTCGATCCAGCACAGATCAGCTGTATGGAAAGTTGTTAAAATTAGCAGAGTGTAACAATGGTGTAGCCTTCTCCCCTGAGGCATGCTTACAACTTGGAGGGGCTTCTTCCCCCTCCTTACATGGGTTGGTTATTGTGTTGTTTTTTTTGTGATGCCAGGTGCCTCCACCCAAGGTGACTCCGTTCTGTGCGCAATGCCCAAGGGCGCTGTCCCCTGGGAAAATGCATGAGGCTACCACTACTGGTAAGGCATGTAACACACAGTACACAAGAAACAGTAAAGCACATCAATGCAAACCCCAGCAGAGAAATGATGCACCCAAAAATAACAATATAGCAAAGGGGGACTTGATTGGGAGCAGGAAAATAGGATCTGGGAAAGACAGTGTTAGGGTTTGTGATGGAGTGTACCAACCCCGCATTGGCCAAATGGGGCCTGACCAATCACTGTGAGCCCAGGAAACCACACCCATGCTCCAGGTGGAAGGGACGGATAAAAGGAGGCAGCCACTTCAGTCGGGGATGGCTCAGGAGGAGGAAGAATGGGTGCTGCAAGCTCCTGCAGAGGAACCTACAACTCTCCAGGCTGCGGGGACTGTGGACCCAGGCTACAGTGTGGAGGACCAGCTGACCGCAGAGACTGACTGGAGTGCTGAGCCACTGCCAGCCAAGGAGATGCCTGAGATGGGCCTTATGGTAGGAAGTGACCCAGGGAAGGTGTTAGAAGCCGATGCTTGAACCATTAATAGGAGGTTTACCAGCTTCATAGGGTCCTGGGTCAGAGCCTGGTGGAGTAGGGTGGGCCTGGGTTCCCTTCCCTCTCCCCCCCCACCCCACACAGGCCACTGGGCGTGGCTACCAGGGGCCCAGCTTAGGGTGACCAGATGTCCAGTTTTCAACTGGAACACCCAGTCGAAAAGGGACCCTGGCGGCTCCGGTCAGCACCGCCGACCGGACTTTTAACATCCTGGTCAGCGATGCTGCGGAGCCAAGGCAGGCTAGTACCTACCTGTCCTGGCTCTGGGCTGCACCCCAGAAGTGGCCAGCAGGTCCGGTTACTAGGTAGGGGGGCCATGGGACTCTGCGCGCTGCCCCTGCCCCAAGCACTGGCTCTGCACTCCCATTGGCTGGGAACTGTGACCAATTGGAGCTGCGGGGGTGGTGCCTGTGGGCGAGAGCAGCACACAGAGCTGCCTGCCACGCCTCTGCCTCTGCTGGCCGCTTCTGGGGCACAGCGCGGAGTCAGGACAGGCAGGAAGCATGCCTTTGCCCCACCTCTGTGCTGCTGACCGGGAGCCGCCAGAGGCAAGCCTGCACCCCGACCTTGAGCCCCAGACCCCTGCCCCAGCCCAGAGCCCCCCCAAACCTGGAGCCCCCTCCTGCACCCCAAACCCCTCATCCCCAGCCCCACCCCAGATGGAGTCCTCACCCCCCCATACCCCAACCCCCTGCCCCAGTCCAGAGCCCACTCCCACACCCTGATCCTCTGCCCTACCACCAAACCTGGAGCCCCGGCTGCACCCCAAACCCTTCATCCCCCCCTTCATCCTAACCCCCTGCCTCAACCCACAGCCCCCTCCCACACCGTGAACCCCTCCGCCCCACCCCCCAGCCTGGAGCCCCCTCCTGTACCCCAAACCCCTCATCCCCGGCCGCACCCCCAGCTGGAGCCCTCACCCCTCCCGCACCCCAACCCCTAGTCCCAGCTTGGATCTCCCTCCCGCACCCTGAATCCCTCATTTCTGGCCCCACCCTGGAACCTGCATCCCCAGTTAGAGCCCTCACCACCTCCCGCATCCCAGCCCCCTGCCCCAGCCCAGTGAAATTGAGTGAGAGTGTGGGAGTGCGAGCCACTGAGGGAGGGGGGAATGTAGCAAGCAGGGGGCAGGGCCTCTGGGAAGGGGCAGGGAAGAGGGCGTGGCCTTGGGGGAGGGGCGGGGCTAGGGTGTTTGGTTTTGTGCAATTAGAAAGTTGGCAACCAGCTATAGACAGAGCATTTGTTCTACCCCGCCCCAGGGGCTACAAACGGTAGGTTTGCTCTGCCTTGCCCAGAGGATCAGAGCCCCCAATTGCTATTGTTTGCCCCAGCCAGGAGGCTTAGGGGCCATAGACTGAGCGTTTGCTCTGCCCCACCCCAGGGACTATGGACTGCTTGGTTGCTCAGCCCTGCTAGGGGTCCTGAGTCCCCCGACCACAATTGTTTAACTCACCAGGGAATCCTGATGACCATGTGACCGGCAAGGGCACTGGAACAGGGGGGGCCGGGGGCCATGGCCCCATCACTTTTTACCATCTGTAAGGGTGAGTGACGGGGAGAGTGAGCGGGGGGTGAGGTCTTGGGGGGGGAAGAGGCATTGGGCCTCAGGGGAAGGAGTGAGGCAGGGCCAGGACCTCAGGGGTAGGGGCAGCATGAGGGTGGGGGATCGGGGGGAAGGGCAGCATGAGGGGGTGGGGCCACAATTTGGGCGCCGGTGGCTCCCCCACTTTTAGGAAGCTTCCACCGCTCCTGGTGACAGGGTGTACCAATCCCGCTCTGGGCCAACGGGGAGGCCTCACTCGACACGCCAAGCCCCCATGACAGGGTTAGCTAATAAGTACTAACTCATCAACATATTCTCTACCTCCCAACACTCACAGCTCTTCCCAACCCCCAGTTCCCGCCCGGGCACAGTCCCAGGCAGATGGGACACTGAGGATGAGTCCAGAGCTGAGTGCTTCACTACTGTAAAGGTTGGCTGGCTTACACAAAAACAAAAGTCCTCTTACTACGTCTTCACCCTTGGGTGAGGCAGGGTCCTTTTCTGGCTCCCTGACCTGGAGTCCTGTGGGAGTCTCGGCTGGCTCTCAGTAATTGACACCGGGTCGGATCTCTGCCCTCTGGGCACTGGTCTCTGCAGGAATGGAACTGCCTGAGCCATGCTCTGGATCCCACAGCCGTGTAAAGATTCCCTGCGTAGGGAGTGGGAGTTAACCAGAGACGCCCTGGGATATTCGGCTTCTCTCCAAAGCTTAAAACTGAAACTAAATCTAGTCTCTTTATCGGCATCAAGCTACCCCCGTCCACTAAGGGGCAAATTGCTTGGCCAGATCAGCCTGTGCAGCAGCCAGCTTATTGGCCTCCGCAGGTCCGCCCCTGACTCCAAACATGCTGGGAAATGGTGTCGGAGGGCTCATACTGGCGGCCTCTTTCCCAGAAGATTTTCCTTAGTAAGTCGTCGGTCTCTGCTACTTCTGCACAATGCAAGGCTGCACTTTTTTCCCAGCATGTCTTTCTGGAGCTTGCCCTTTAAATCTGACAGCACCAACCAGTAAAGCCCTGCCTGCCCCTCTAAGTGGTCCGTATTCTAACCATGACCTTTTGGCCCAGTTTTCCCTTTCTGATCTTGAGGAGCTGGCACATTCTCAGGGTGGACACCTCTCATGATTTTATCATGCGTCTCTTAATATTTGGTGTTTTTCTGAAAGCCCAGCTTCTGGAGTCATGTGATTTTTTTTTTTTAAAGTAAATTTCCAGTCATTCTGGCTGTGGAGAAAAACTGGAAAATGTGACCCAAATGAACCATAAAAAAAAAATACAAAGAACCCAAAATTATTATTTTTTAAAAAATCTCATGATTTCTAAGCTTGTCTCAAGATTTGTGGGGGACTGATTGGTGATTATGGAACAGATGGGGTTGACAATTCTGCACTGTCAAACTGGTAGCCTAGATGTGAAAGTGCCTTATTCTCTCACCAGTCCCCTGAGCCCACCCAGCCCTGCAGAAAGGGGAAAATCAATAGTCCAATTGCACAAATCTCAATCCTATCATCTCTTTGTGCTCATGTGCATATGCCAACCAGAGCTCTCTACTTCCACAAGTTCTCTCCCTGCCCCACCTCCCCTCTGCTGGAGTTTTCTTCTTTCCAATCCAATTATCTCCTGCCAGGAATCTTGTCCTCTGGGATGCAGATTAGACCTGCTTGGTTGATTTACATAGCGAGATCTCTGGCATTAGACAGCGGCTCTTTCCAGGGCCGTGGGTACAACAAACTCAACACCTTTTAGCTACCAGAGGGCAGGGTGGATACATCTGTAGCTAAAAATCCCAGTTCCAGAGCTTTGTTTGTCATTTTGTGGAACAGCCACTGTTTGCAAATTCTTTTCTTTGCAGCCTCCATTCAGAGAGCACCTGGAGACAATTCCCTGGGCGCGTTCTCAGCACCAGTTAATCCCCCCTGGAGTAAAGACAGTATCTAATTCAACCGGATCTGTAATAACGGGTGATTAACTCCCATAATGGAGTAACTTTACTCTCTGCTGCACAGAAAAAGCATTCACGTCTAACGAGAGGGAACTTGAGTTCATGTTTATAGGGGCTTGATAATTCATGGGTAGCTGAACTGTAAGGCAGATATTATGGGCCAGATTGGGTATTTTGCTGCCTGGCTTGCTCTGGGGTGGAGCAGGGTGTGGGCGTGATGTAAAACTGCACTCCCCCCCCCCCCCCCCCCCCCCAGGGAGCCCCAGGAAGGATTGTCCCCCGCAGGCAACACATCCTTCCTCCAGCTCCCTAGTGGGAGGCTGCTTCCCCTAGCAACGTGAGCCACTGCACGGTGTGGGGCACGGCCATGGCCCCAGCTTCTCCTTGGGGATGCCTGGCGGGAACCACCCCTCAACTCCTCTCAGTTAAGAAAGAACCTGTGATTGGCCTTGCTCTTTGTGGAGTGCATTGGAATTGGGGGAGGCTCCTCTGTCCCCGCACCCCCACACAGTGCCGGGTTTACAATGGCGCCAGTGGCACCATGGAGCCAGGCCCATGCTCAGAAGGGGCCCCAGCCTGCTTTGCTAGCACTGCGTCCTGAGACCCTGCCAGCCCGCTGGCTCCCCACCACTTGCTCTTCTTGGCCTGCCCACTGGATGGCTGAGGGCTCCTCTCCACCCCCTGACCCACCCACCGGCTTCTCTCTGCCTCCTGGTCTGACCCCAGTGCACTTCTGGCTCTGGGCAGTCTCTGCTTCCCACCACCTGTGGGCCCCCCTGTCTCCCTGGAGCTGAACTGCCTGGGACTGGTGCCGAAGCCTGGCCAATCTCAGCCAGTTGTGGGGGGAGCAATGCGGGGGGGCTTGGCTGGGCCCCTCCAGGCAAATGGGTCCTGAGGGAGCTTGGCTGGGGCAGGCCCTGGCCTGGCTGATTGCGCCACTCCCGAGGGGCTGGAGCAATTCCCCGCCCCAGGACCAGCCCTGGCTGTGCTGCCGGCTCAGCCCGGCAGACACAGTCGCCTCCCAGAGGGTTGGTGAGTGCGGCCAGGAGGCAGGGCGTGGGGGAGTGGGTCTCTAGTGGGCCTGGGGAGAGCTGGGCTGTGAGGGGGCAGGGAAGATCTGTGTGTTGGGGCACTGGGGACTGGGGGTTCTGTGTGGGGTGCTGGGCAGTTGTAGTGGGGCTGTGGGCGGGGGGTGCTAGATAGGGGTGGTGGTGTGCAGGGCACTGTGCATTTGTGGCAGGGTCTGCTGGGGGCATTGGGTATAGCGGGTCCAGGGGGCTCTGGCCATAGAGAATCGGGGGGGAGGTGTTCCAGTGTTGAGCGGGGGTATATGTGGCGTGGCATGGGCCCACCCCTGAGGGAAAGGGACATGCTGGCAGCACAGGGCTGGGCAGGCCATTGTGCGTCTGGCAACTGCCGGTTTGTAAATACTACCCTAGCACTGGGCTGAGGGGAGCGGGGTCGCCCCTCCCATGCTATGCCCTTGGCCAGCCCCTCGCTCCGGGGACCGACCCCCCCCCACCCTCGCCGTGGTCCATTGCCCTCATGGGGGCTCACAAATATGCTTGGCACTGGGCCCACGAAAGGTTAATCTGGCCCTGCCCCCACACAAAGGCAATCTGGCCTCATGCATGAGTGTCTCCAAAGGAGAAAGGCCCGTCTGTACCCTGACTCTGCAAACCACCCTGGGCTGGTTACAGGGGATGTTTCTGGATTCAGGCATAGAGCTGCGCCTGATGATTGGTGCTGATTATTTCTATAGTGCTGGTGCTGCTGCATAGGGGCTCCCATGAGGGATCAAGGCCCCATTGCACTGGACACTCTCCAAACACAGAACGAAGAGACAGGCCCTCCCCCAAAGAACTTGCCTTCCAAGTCATTTGAGCTGCCAAGGCCATATCTCACTTTCCCAGGTGTAAACCTGAGCATTTCCCTGCCTCCGGGGGTGTTGTGGGGATAAATACATTAATGCCTAAGAGGTGCTCACCTACTACGGGATCTGAAAGTGCCTAAAAGAGGTGGAAGTGAGCAAAAAGCAGCTCTGGAAGGTAAATCCAAACAGGTCATCTGAGGGGTAGGAGGCAAACAGCTGAGAAAGCAGCCATATTTTCAGCCTCTGATTTGGGTGCCCAACTTGAGACCCCTTATGGTTCCCTGGAGAGTTTTCAAAATAGACAGGGCCCCATTTGCTGTTTGGATCAGCTACGGTAAGTTTGCGTTGTCCGACGAAGCAAGTGGCTCTTGGACTCCAGCCACAGACTTTTATTCAGAGTCATGACATAACCAGTAAATAAAAATTTTGGAAGATGTGACCTTTCCTTTAGCCAAAAACGCCATGACCTGTGATGTGACTGCCCGGCACCCTGAACCCATGCTTATGTCAAGGAGAGAGAGAACCCAACTCACATTCCGAGTAACTTCAACAAGACTGCCCAAAACTGACTAATAAACCCACACAGAATCTGGTACATCTTCATCGTTGAAAAAAACATAGAAGGCTAATGGGCCGTACAGGTATAAGCATGCAGCAGCGGCTCCAGGCACCAGCGCTCTAAGCGCGTGCCTGGGGCTGCAAGCCGCGGGGGGCGCCCTGCCAGTCCCTGCGAGGGCGGCAGTCAGGCAGCCTTCGGCGGCACGCCTGCGGGAGGTCCACCAGTCCCGCGGATTTGGCGGCAATTCGGCAGCGGGTACGCCGAAGCCGCAGGACCAGGGACCTCCCGCAGGCATGCCACCAAAGGCTGCCTGACTGCCGTGCTTGGGGCAGCAAAAAAGCTAGAGCAGCCCCTGTAAGCACGTACATGTGGCTCTGTTTCCCTGTAGTGGCTAGACTACGTACAGGTTTATGAGTCTGCTACAGCCCTTGGGATAACAGGGCTAGTTCTTGTAGCTCAGACAGAAGAGGCTCATGCCAATGCTAACATGTGTCCATTAAGAAAGGACGCATACCTCATTTCTAAATAATGCATGTGAAGCACAGAGCAAAGTGCCAGGCCATTAGGAAATGGGTTTATTTTCTTAATAAATAGAGGTGATTTTCAAACAGTTTAAGAGCGCAAGTCCCACCAAACGGCAATGAGACTTGTGCTCCTAAATCCTTGATGTGCCTTTGAAAATTTCCCCATGAAAGCAGCTAGGAAAAGAGCATTTTTGTATGTGCATCTGCACACCTAATCTGACATGCAACATCATGTTCAAAATCACAGGTTAAAAGGACATGGTCAACATATCCACGCTAAGGCGGAGGTAACATCTACCATTATTGCAGTTGAAAGAAACCAGAGGTAAGAACGACACAGTCATCTCTATTTTTGGTAGGTTTGCTTTGTGCATTTGATAGCTCTTTGGCCTAGATCCAGAAAGGTGTCTAGGCACCGAACTCCCACTAATTTCAATGGGAGTTAGGCACATAAATACCTTGAGGATCTGGGCCTTTATGTTTAGTCAGTTTCACTCTTTCTTCTGTAGAGTCAATTAAATTGGTCTGTTTCCTCTGCTGGTTTGAGTGTGTCTTTCCCAAGGCAGAGAGAGAGAGAAACATGTTTATAAAACAGGAAACTGTGATTTGTTAAACCACAAAACCTGCTGGATGGAGAAAGGGAGGGGTGGGGGGTGGGGGTCCAGCACATGTTTGGTACCAGACATTAACTTTGTTTTGTTCATGTACTAGAAGTCAAGCAGATGGTGTGTCCATTTAAACAAAAATACTCTGCTCTTAATTGCTCACTGAGCAATACCCTCTTGCTCCGTCAAATTTTTTTTAAAAACCTAACTGAAAAAGAAATGTAGTTGATCAACTTAAACTATGCTCTCCCAAAATGGTATTAAGGTAGCATGTAGGAACTCCAGGCAAGATTGGTGCCCCATTGTACTGGATCTTATACATACACATAACTGCTTACAGTCTAAATAGACAAGACAGACAGTGTGTAGGAAGGGAAGCAGAGGCACAGAGAGTAGAGTCATACAGCAGACCAGTGGAAGAGCTGTGAGTAGGATCCATGCCTGCAGGAATCCCAGTCCAGTGTCCTACCCACTATCACAATGTGTATCACTTAGGATTTGTTTTAAAACTTTCTGGGCCAGATCTTCAGCTGATGTAAATTGATATAGCTCCACTGACTTCAGTAGGGCTACACCAGTTCACATCAGCTGCGGATCTGGTCCTCTGTAATGCCTGAACTATCCGAGGCTTTACTGAAGTTCAGGACTCTGCTAATGTCCCCCCTATTACAAACCAGAATGTTGCTTTAACTGTGTTGTAACTGAGCCCTCTGACACAGATGCCTATCTGGGCCTGAGGGTGAGCTGTCTGTCACTGACCTTGCTGATTTCTCTCTTGGGCTGGGGAAGGTTGTATGAGGAGCAGGGCAGGCCAGGGTAAATACTACACTTCATTTGCTTTAGAGGGGGAAAAAAATCCCACTTGATTTCATAACTGAATTCTTTAAACACCCATAATTCAGTCTTGCTGCCCAGCTGCGTTCAGGGCCTCATTTGGCAATTAGACTGATTTGGAACTAGGATAAGGGATTCTTAAAAAAACAAACAAACAAAAAACCTCAATCTGGTAGTTGACAGTTTCCAGCTTTGTCCCTCCAGCAGAGCAGAGCACAGCGCTTGTGTCACTGCAGGACGGCCTGTCTCCTGCGTGCTTAGATGGGCTGTGTTTAGTCTCATGGAAAATGGGGAATGGGAGGGATGAGAAATAGCCACAGGATGGAGCTGAAATCCAGGCCTGCAGTAACCAGGGGAAGGAACCTAAAAGGCCAACTGATATAACTTGAGGGCTGTGTTAAAATTATGCCTGGTGAACAAGAACGGGACACTGATGGACTAAATTTGACATATCAGAAGTCAGGCCTAATTAATGGACAAAATAATGAAAGGATGGGCGATTCCACCATCACTCCCTTTGGGGACCTTAAAGAAAGAGACTTTGGGTGAAAAATTGACCATGGGAGCGAGTTTCATCATCATGGCTGCCACCCTCACCAGCTCCTGGGGGACCTCAGGTCTTCTTCATCCTCATTCTGAGAAATGTCCTGGCCAGGCTAGGCCAGAGAGAGGGACCCAGATGACATCTCCACCCCTACCAGCTTCAGCTAAACCCCTACCATCATTGGCATGTCAGACTTTGTCCCCACTCCACCCCATGTGCCTTTTTCTATCCCTATCTTATTTCCCCTCTTTCCTCTCTCTCTCTCTCTCCTTTTTCCTTCTCTCTGATAAGAGTCTGGCTTAGCCAGCAAAGACTGTACATTTTGCAACACTGCTATTGAGCCTGTGACCAGAAAGAGGCAGCTAAAAGCAATACCCCAAACAGCCCTAATGCAGTGAGGGTGCAAGTGAGTCAACACCAGAGACAGAAGTTGCATTTTCTATCTTTGCTGTTCTTTCCTCTCCCCTTTGTGTGCATTTGTCTTCTAGGAAACGGGATTGGACTTTAATGACAACAGCTCCAGCCCATCTCAACTAATTTCTTCTTTTCCTTAAAAAGGATGGTCATTATCCGTAATACCGTCCAAGAGACTGTTAAACAAGGGGGGTTTTCCTTCTACAAACTGTCTCCAGCTGAAGGGAAAGGATATCATGCCATCCCTGGACAGGGAACAAGGCAGGCTGTTAAAATGCAAGCCTTATTTAATACTCTACATTTCAAAAGCTTTAACAACTAGTTTTCTGTCTTTTCTGTATCTATAATACAAGGTTAAAGGATTTTTAATGGTGTCTTTGCCATAGGGCTAAGCAGGCTGAGGTCTCCATATACCAAAACTTGGGCCTTGTATAACACTGTTTAATGTTGGACAGTGAGTTGGTTACGCTAACAGCTTTGGCCCAGATAGTCCAGTTAAATTAATACAATAGGCCTGACAGAGTCCGTGCCCGGTTAAGGGGCTGGTGTGCGGGGCCTTTTGGGACAAGATTTAATGAGTTTTAATGAGTGCTTGCACTGGGGTGAGAAATGGACTGTATGTTTAGAACTTTTGTTATGGACTGTTTTGCACAAGTTTTTATAATAAGCCAGCCTCAAGGAGGGCATTGTATCCAGAGAGCCAGAAATAAAGTTATTGAAGCCTCTGAAGGAGGGAAACTGAGGTGGGTTCACTGGTTGCGCCCTGACCTGCTGAAGGAGGGAGCTCTCGGTAGGGCTCCCCCTATGACATTGCTACATCTAGCCTGGAGGAAGATGTGAGGGACACTCTTGGGAATCCATTCAGTAATATGCTCCCAGGGCATATTGCTGTGACTGTTGAAGTGAATGGCAAGGCCCACCCTAGTGTTTTGACTGGCCTCTAGTGGTGGTTCTAGTTATAGTATTCCTTGTTGCAGGAAATTCCTTTTGAACTCTTCTAATCAGAAGCCCTTGATGTGTCTGAGTTTGGCAAACAGAAAAATGCCTGAGGGGGTGTTAGTGTACCCCGCCGGTGAGTGCTTCAGGTCCCCCTCTGCACCTGATCCACAGAGGATGAGTCTTACAGCCCTAGCGAGGGAACTTTAGTGTCAACTGTAGCAGTGCATGTGTCTAGGTCTCTAGGTCCCTACTTCAATCCCTGCTGTGTTGGTCAAGATGGAGGCCGTCATATTCGCACCAGACTTCAAGATCACTGTCACCAAAAAAAAAACCCCAAAACAAACCCTCCCCCGTCTATGTGTACCACATAACACCCTTGCAAAAAGACCCACTTTCCACAGCTCTAGTATTAGCTCAATTAAAATTTGGGCCTGGATACCAAATTATCCCAATGAAACCAGAGGTAGCTACGACTTGTGCAACTGACACACTGCAGCAGTGCTGGCGTAGCATTTTATAGCACTGTTGCAACCATTCTCTAACTCTGTTCCACATCAAATATTAATGTCACGAGCACTACAGGCATGCCTCGTGCTGGAGCTGAGGGGGCCACAAACCTGTATGTCAATGTCCTCTTTGCTGATTAGCCAAGGTCATTGACCTTACTGTCCTAGCTACAGAGTAGCGTTGTGGAATGGAGCAGTAGGGAGGCCGTCCCATTGACCTGTGTTTCTGGCCCTGCGCCACCACGTTTTCTAGCTGGCCTCATATTTTGTATGGCTGGTCAAAAAAGTTTAGTTTGGGGGATTTCAGTTCTTCCCCCCATCTCTCTCCTCCCCCCCCCCACCTTCTCCTCACCCCACCCCCTTTTCTAGTGGCAAAATTTGCATACCAAACTCTTTTTGTTTGGAATTGCTTTTTCGTCAAAAGAAGAATCTTCTTGAAGGTAGCACTCTAGCAGATAGAGCACTGGACTGGGAGTCAGGGGATCTGAGTTCTTATTCCAGGCTCTTCCACCAGTGTGCTGTGTGACCTTGGGCAAAACCTTTCCCTTCCCTGTGCTTCTGTGTCTCCTCCCACCCTTTGTCTTTCTTACCTGCAGAGACTGGAAGCTCTTTGGAGCAGATGCTGTCTCTCACTGTGGGTTTGTACAGCACCTAACACAATGGGGGCCCAATCTTGGCTGGGTCCTCTACTAATAGGGAAGTAAGTGAATAGATGGTCAAGAAACCCATGTTGTTCCAGATTAACAGTGAAGCTAGATCCAAAGGCCAGATGACAAGCAGCGATGCCCCTACTTTTTGGAGTTATCTTTCTGCCCACATGGAATAATACTGAGCCCTTCCTAGTAGGGCAGAAGAAATTAGACAACCAACTCACGCTGAAAATCGTGACAAAACCAAATGTCTGAATCCCTGTAATCAACCGATTGCAAAGATCTCCTTTATTTGCTTCAACCCAAATAAGCTAATGAACTCAGTTAAAAGGATTAAAAACCTTTCAATTCAATTGTCAACATGCCAGTTAAACTAATTGAATTGTTTCATTAGTCTATGGAATTTAAAATGGTGTATAAAATGGGGCCTAATCAATGTGTTTTTCATTCTGACTGCCACATCCTTCTCTTGGGTATGATTTCCCACTGCAGCTCCTTAGTCCCCCTTTTCTGGTTGTATTTGATTCTTCTTTCTTGTATGCGGTGTTTGACACTGTGGGCCAGACCCTGTCATAGAAAAGTGGGGCTGGAAGGGCCAACCAGAAGTCAGCTAGTCCGTGTCCCACATGCATGGAAGCAGTTAGCGGTAACTGTTTTGCTCTGTGCTGCCAACTTGTGACCAGAATCCAAAACCAATGGACACATTTGGTTAGATGCACCACCCATTTTTCATAACCCAAGATCACACCCTCTTGGAAACTGCACCTTTATATTCCAAGGTGGAAAGGAGTGAGGGTTATCATAGAATATCAGGGTTGGAAGGGACTTCAGGAGGTCATCTAGTCCAACCCCGTGCTCAAAGCAGGACCAATCCCCAACTAAATCATCCCAGCCAGGGCTTTGTCAAGCCTGACCTTAAAAACCTCTCAGGAAGGGGATTCCACCACCTCCCTAGGTAACCCATTCCAGTGCTTCACCACCCTCCTAGTGAAAACGTTTTTCCTAATATCCAACCTAAACCTCCCCCACTGCAACTTGAGACCATTACTCCTTGTTCTGTCATCTGGTACCACTGAGAACAGTCTAGATCCATCCTCTTTGGAACCTCCTTTCAGGTAGTTGAAAGCAGCTATCAAATCCCCCCTCTTTCTTCTCTTCTGCAGACTAAACAATCCCAGTTCCCTCAGCCTCTCCTCATAAGTCATGTGCTCCAGCCCCCTAATCATTTTTGTTGCCCTCCGCTGGACTCTTTCCAATTTTTCCACATCCTTCTTGTAGTGTGGGGCCCAAAACTGGACACAGTACTTCAGATGAGGCCTCACCAATGTCGAATAGAGGGGAATGATCACGTCTCTCGATCTGCTGGCAATGCCCCTACTTATACAGCCCAAAATGCCATTAGCCTTCTTGGCAATGAGGGCACACTGTTGACTCAAATCCAGCTTCTCGTCCACTGTAACCCATAGGTCCTTTGCTGCAGAACTGCTGCCTAGCCATTCGGTCCCTAGCCTGTAGCAGTGCATGGGATTCTTCCATCCTAAGTGCAGGACTCTGCACTTGTCCTTGTTGAACCTCATCAGGTTTCTTTTGGCCCAATCCTCTAATTTGTCTAGGTCCCTCTGTATCCTATCCCTACCCTCCAGCGTATCTACCACTCCTCCCAGTTTAGTATCATCTGCAAACTTGCTGAGGGTGCAGTCCATGCCATTCTCCAGATCATTAATGAAGATATTGAACAAAACCAGCCCCAGGACCGACCCTTGAGGCACTACACTTGATACCGTCTGCCAACTAGACATGGAGCCATTGATCACTACCTGTTGAGCTCGATGATCTAGCCAGCTTTCTATTCACCTTATAGTCCATTCTTCCAGCCCATACTTCTTTAACTTGCCGGCAAGAATACTGTGGGAATACTCTTATGTAGCAGCACTTCAAACTGTGGGGTTAAACAACATTCCCATCTCTGCCACTGCCTGGCTATGTGACCTTGGGCAAATCACTTTGCTTCTCTGTCACTCAGTTTCTCTCTGCACCCTTTGTCCAGTCTAAGACTGTAAACTATTTGGGATAGGGACTGCCTAATTGTGGCCACGTCTTCACTATGCACCACTGACGATGACGTGTAAGGTACGTATAGCTATGCACCGTGGTGAAAAGCAGGTTGCGTCCATGCTATAGTATGTAGCTACAAGTGTCAATGAAAGGCTCTGGCAGAGGAAGGCAGCAGGGAAAGGCTCCATCCCTGCTGCCAGAGGCTTTTCCTGCTGGAGGCTATGCATGTATGTACATTACACACCACTGAAAGAAGCATGCAGTGTAGATATACACCCTATACATGTACAGTGCCTAGCACAACTGAACCCCAAACTCTTCTGAAGCTCCAGGTGTTGCTGTAATACAAATATGTAATAGGCTATCTGGGCAACATGCATCCATGTGCTTTACTCTGCCCTCTTTTCCATAGCTGTCATGACTGGGACGTGGGCAGGCTGACCCAGTAGGGGCAGGTAACACAGTGGATGCAGCCCTGAGCAGGAGAAATCCAATTGCACAGACAATTTCCTGCTCCTCTGCTTGGTTTCAATAGGAGCAGGGAACCAATCAGGACTCCTGGAGTTCCACCAATGAGAGCCCAGGTCAGAAGTCCTCTGTCAGGGTTGAGCTTCTCATTCTGGCAACTGTTACCAGGTCTCTAGGAGCCAATAAGTTCTGACCGGCTACCTCAGAGCCCTGTGGACCAGGGTTTGGGACCCGTGGTCCCTGATGACACCTAATGATTTTTCTCCCCTTGTCCATTGCACATTCTGTCCCACCAGCCACTGTGCTGGTTCTCTGCTCTCCTGGTTTAAGTCCCATTGATCTTCCTGACTGGCCCCTGTGTACGATTGTCCTTCGGCTCTCTGATTACGTGAATAATTTCCAATAAATAGCCACATCAGAAAAATGGCAAACTGATCCCAGACCACCCGTGAACAGCGAATGAGGCTGAATGTGCCAGTTACATCATGTGGTGGGTGCTCCATGTTTGTATCCATATGAACAGATGAAGGGCCAGTCAGTGGCCCTCAAGAATATGCCGGGTCAGTCCTGGCTTTTGAATAACCAACACAACTTCTTCTTGTCTGCTGCTAACCAGCTAACCAGCTGCACACAACAAGTTACTTGCCGTGGATTATTCATGCAGCTCCAGCATTGTGCAATCTCTAGGCAATGACTTATGGGTTTGTTTAGGTCTAGCACTCGCCGGCGAGGGGACTCTGTGCCTAGCTTGTGGCTGGTCAGAAGGAAGTGCCTGCACACTCTGAACCAGAGGAAGGCATGTGGAAAATCTGGACGAGCCAGACACCCTGAAGAGTGTACAAATAGGGTTTCACTACATACCTCAGCTTTCCTTAGCACAGGCTGACAAGTGAATATACACCCGTTTCGCTGCTGGTGGGGTTTGTGCTGTGTGCAAACCAGGACTAGAATCATCACTGGTGTCCCAACAATCCCTCTCTAGGGCTGAAATGAGGAGTAGCACACTCCTAATGACCGCTTTGCATTGACAACATGGCAAGAACTAACGGAGGTATTGTGACTCCACCATTCTGGGAAGAACCGGCAGCTGGCGGGACAGTGGGGACCAGACAGACGGCATATAAGAAGCCTTCTAAAAAATTGTCCTTGGGTGAATGGGTGGTTTAGGTTCCCCAGATGCTGAGCCCCATCCCGCTTCCTCTCAGAACATGACCAGACCACCCCACTTCCATGTATTCCTAGTGCTCCCTGGCACTAGCCTTTCTCTCCCTGCTGTTACCGCAACTCTGAGGATGTGATCTAACCCTATCTCCAGCCTGTTTGCAGGGTCTGTGGCTTCTAGGGACCCCTCTGCGTGGGCTGGAAAGTGGAGTCAGAGCCAAGTGGGACATGGAAGGGAAGGGCATTTAGGGAATCACTGTCATGCTATATCCGGATGGGAATCAGGGTTGGTCACCACTGCCCAATGACCCCAGGTGCTGTCTGGAATAGCATCACCTAGACAATTTATTTCTGAAGCAGAGAGCTCAAATCTCCCAGCCCCTCCTCGCTTTCCACTCCAGGGATGCTAAGCTCCAAAAATCACCACCAATACTTGTACAGACACATCCTTACACAGCCCTGCCAGCGAGGCCTGCCCCCTGTGACATGGTGCGTAAAAGTGGCTTGCTCTTTAAGGGAAACTCCTCCCACATTTCAGTTGCTTTTCTCAAAATAATAGGTTCCAGGAAAGGCATTTGTTTCCCCCGTGCCTGCCTGAAACCCACTCACAGGCATCAGGGACTGGGCTGGAGAAGAGAAGGAGCAAAGGTAATGGGGAAAGCGGGACATCGCTTTGGTAGGCTAAAAAGAGAGAAATGGCTAAAGTGATTGTGAAACTGAAATGCAGAGTGGACAGCTGACAACTGTGAGTTTAACATTCCTGCAGATCTTGGGCAATCAATCAGCTCCATTTCATTCCCTTATTGCAGCTGGATCTGTTTCACATCACTGAGTGTTAATAGGAATCAGAACAAGCTACCACTATATTTATAGAGAGAGTGAGCATGTGTGCGATATTTCTGTCCATAAAGGTGGCCTAGTCTTCTCTAATAAAGTTCTAAGCCATTCTGCTGAAATGCTGTGGTTTCTGCTCGCCGACAGCTCTATGCACTGAAGAGGTGTGCTCCTTCTCTGCCGCAGGAGACCATGGTACAGAGAGTGGCAATCATTGGAGCTGGCGTGAGTGGACTGGCCTCCATTAAGTGCTGTCTGGACGAGGGATTGGAGCCCACCTGCTTCGAGAGAAGCGATGACATCGGAGGGCTCTGGAAATTCACAGTAAGTGGGAAGCTCATTGGCGGATGACAAAACATTATGATTTCAGAATACGGCTGGTGTTGTCGCATCCCAGCTGTCACTCCATTCTGCATACGCCCTGTCTTGTATCTTACTTTCCCTGATGCCTATAGACTGGTTTGCTCTTCAGGAGAAGCATCTGTTCATTGTTTAGAACAGATCACTAACTTTTGAGCACCATATCTTTCTCTGGCACTTGCACAGGGTGGTGAAATCTGTGCTAATGGTCACTTTACTAACCACAGTCACAGCCACAGACTCATTTGGAGTAGAGGGGAGCTGTGGGTGCTCTGAAAATCAGGCTGTCAGTCCCTGTAAAAGTTCCTTTGTGTTAATCACAAGGTGCTGTGCAACCACATGTTAGAACAGCCAGAAATGTAACTGACCCTGTGGAGGCTTTATTGAGATTTTACTGCTTAAGAGTTAATTAGATGTCTTAAAAATAAAGCAAACTCTAGTTCCGGCTTAATGCTTTTAGAAGCGAGGCTGAGGGCACAATTTGGGGACGGGAATCCGAGCCAGCTGTGTCTGAGCCAGGCAAACTCAACTCTTACTCGCTTACTCTGGCAGTGCGTGGGAGGGAAGTTGCGTCCGATGATGGTGCCACGTGCAGTCCTTATCAGACCTTGCTGTCTTATCAGAGCCCTGCGCCCTAGCCGCCCACCCCTGGAGTGCAGGGAAGGAGTTTGGTTTTGCTTTACTGTAGCACCGAAAGCTCGACTCCTTGCTGGGTTCCACCACCCCTGAAGGAGAAGAACCTTTCAGTACCCCCGCACCCCAAAGTGACCCTCCTGCATGTATGTTCTCTGTGGCAGTCGGCAGGCTTGCAGGAATGAATCTAGACTCAGCGCAGAGCCATGTTATAAAAAGACTGCCTGCAGGACAAAAGTTGACATCAAGCACTGCAACTTTCTTCTTGTTGCCCTGCTCTCATGACCTGATCCTCCCGACAGCACAGACAAAGCCGTGACTCTGATAGGGGCCTTATTCAAAGAGCTGCTTATTGCCAGATCACAGGGTTTCGTTCTTCATTCTCTCACTTGGGCGAAGGAATAAGGCCCACAGTGAACCGAATCTCATTTCCATTGTGCTTGCAATGAAATGTTGCGAGGCAGTATGGGCTAGCAGGAACCAGCACCTTCGGCCTTCCAGTCCTGCTTCTGACACTTGTTAACCATGTGTACGGAGCTGGACTTCTCTGCCTCAGTCTCCCCATCTATGAAATGGGGTACTGACAGGACTAATGTTTGTGTATTGCTGCAAAGATGTGCTGACAAGGGGACAGCTCACACACACACATTAGCACTCGTGGGAGGGGGCTTTGGAGGCAGACGTCTGAGAGGGTTTCCTCATGAAGATCCTCCCAAGCAATAGAAAAGGCGCTACCCATAAACTTTGCTGATTTTCTGCACCAGCCGGGCCCCTGTTGTCTCTGGCATAGGGGCTGCATTGCCCCCACCCTGAGAGGAGCAGCTTCCCAATCCTCAGGGGAGAGGCTGCAGAGAAGTTAATGTAACCTGGGGCTTTCTTCCTTTTTCTGATGGTTCTTCGTGGGGCCAGAGAGGGGAAGATGCGCCCTTACCCCCCAACCCACATAGTCGCCTTCCCCTCCCCCAGCACAAGCCTCAGACTCACAGGAAGAACCACCAGGGGGCAGAGAGCTGCCAGAGCCAGCTGAGGCTTCCAAGGAGTAACTAGGAGACAATGACAGGCCAGCACAACCCAGAGAGAGCCTGGACAGAGAACCTAACCCTTCTCCAGGAGACGAGGCGGCCATCAAAGGCCAGAGCTGGAATGCAGGTGTGCTAGGTGTCATGGGTGCACAACAGGGGCATAGCCACGGGTGGGAATGGGTGGGCCATGGCCCACCCAAATCTGAGCAGGGGTATAGTCCCTGGAGTGTCACTCGGGCACCTGAAATCCAGGGCGGAGCTATGCACCCGCCCTTCAGAAAGCCATGCTCTGGCAGCTCTGCCTTGTCATTTTCTGAGCCGCCCCATGCGCGTGCCCAGCTTGGGAGGTGAAGCCCTGTGTCTGGGGGCACCCAAGGCTAGGAAGAGGGTGTGGCATCGAGGGAGAAGCTGAACTAGCAGGTGCTCGGGGGCTGCCCGTTGCCCTGTGGCGCTCTCCGCACGGCTCATCCTCTGCACGGCCGGAGGCAGGAGTGAGGCCGGTCTCTCTGCAGTGTTCCCAGGAGAGGATGCACTTTGCTGGGCAATTCAGTAAGAGTCTGGGCCAAGCTGTGTGCACAGGCAAGCCCCTGTTCATACCCCTGCAGTGCAGCCAGAGGCGACCTCGCACAGGGGCCATACGGCCTGCAGGAGATGCGAGCCCCCAGCTGAAGGGCAGCAGCCCATACCCCGCAATGAGGCAACAGCACCCTCTCTTCCCCCGCTGCAGAGTCAGGGCACAGCCGAGGGGATCAGCACTCCCTGGACAGGCTGCACAGCCAGTGGGCATGGTCAGTGGATAGCACAGTCTGGCATTGCCCGTCCACCCGAAAGTCAGAGCCCACCCAAATTTCCACTCCTAGCTACGCCACGGGCGCACAGGCTCGGTGCTCTGGAGCCGCTCGGAATGGAGCTCAGACAGGACCGTTTTGTAGTGTGATTCCCCTCACGGCTCACTCTCACTAGGGCAGCCTCCTTTGCTTCAGCGCCTCCCGGGTCTGCCCTCGGAGCGTTCAGCACCCCTGTTCACGCCGGGAGCTCCCCGCAGGGAGTCCCACTGGATGGGACACCTGGGGAAGCCTTACATGCCCCCTCCCCCCAGCAGGGCCATGCACCCCCACGCTGCAGTCAGCAGTGACTCCCAGCCAGCGTATAAAACAGAAGGTTTATTAGTCGTCTGGAACACAGCGTAGAACAGAGCTTATTAGCACAGAAAGTAGGGACATTCAGCAAAGACCGTCTGGGGGGATCCAGAACTCAGAGCCATGGGCTCTGCTCCCCGAGTCTCAAACCAGGAGCCTGACTTGCTTCCAGCAGCCCACCCTCAGTCATGCCCTGTTGCTCCTGGCCTCCGCCTCTTTGTTCTCCAAATCCTCCGGCTGGCTGTTGCAGAGGATGGGCCCTGGCCATCAGTTGCCACGATACAGAGTGCCCAGCTATTGTCTGGGCCCAGGGAGCTAGACAGCAGTCACACCTGCCCTCTAGGGTCTCTGCAACGATCACACACCTTTGTCCCACCACCTAGAATAGATACTTGTGCAACACATAAGGAAAACTGAGACACACAGAGAATATTCATACAAAACATTAAGAGAATTCCCACTTTGTCACACAGCTACAGCAACACTTGCATAAACAAAAACGCAGGAGCGCTTGCATTGCCTCTACGCACCACTTCTTTCTGCACCACCCTTTCTTTTTAAATGTTGGAATGGAGTTCCAGCCGGAGAGGCCCAGATTGACAACTCTGGAAACCAAAGACCTCTCTAGATGCCGTTTCCTTCACTCTGCCCTGTAACCATGCCTCAACACCAATCTGCAGGCTCCATCTCAAGGAGAGAGAAGGGATTTCACTCCCTTTGCCCACTCGGACCATGGCTACTGCCTTGACAACAGTAGGTCCAGTTAGTACCAACTCAGAGGGTGGTTTTTGTGGTGGAACACCTGGCTGCTTGGAATGGGTGTGAAGCCACTGTCTAATTTCACAGAGGGTGCACACATTGTATCCATATCATATTGCATTACCAAGGGATGCTTGGATTGGAGTTGTCTAGGCTGGGTGGTCATACTGCTGAAAAGGATCTGGGCGTGATAGTGAATCACAAATTGAATATGAATCACCAATGTGATGCAGCTGTGCAGGGCCGGTGCAAGGATATTTTGCGCCCTAGGCGAAACTTCCACCTTGCGCCTCCCACCCCCACCCCTCCCCTCGGAGCATCACTTATTATAAACTTTCAAAAATGAATACTGCATAATATGGCATTGTTCATTAGAATTAATACATATTCGGCTTGAAAATTTATTATTTTCATTATTTAGATTACATATTTAATGAAAATAAATGAATAACCTGACAGGGTGTGGGGCTGGCTGGCTTGGGGCAGGGGGGTGCGGCAGGGGTTGGCTGGAGACAGGGGTGTGTGGGGCTGGCTGGTTTCGGGCAGGGCAGGGGATGCGGAGCTGGTTGGAGATGGGGTGCGGGGTTGGCTGGAGACGGGGGTGTGGGGCTGGCTGGCTTCGGGCACGGGGGTGCGGCAGGGGCTGGCTGGAGACAGGGGAGTGCGGGGCTGGCTGGCTTTAGGGAGGGAGGTGCTGCAGGGGTTGGATGGAAGAGGGACTGGCTGGAGGTAGGGGGTGCGGGGCTGGCTGCAGGCAGGGCAGGGGGTGTGGGGCTGGCTGGCTTCGGGCAGGGGATGCGTAGCTGGTTGGAGATGGGGTGTGGGGTTGGCTGGAGACAGGGGGTGTGGGGCTAGCTGAGGGCAGGGTGGCAGGTACCAGGGCCATCCCTAGATATTCTTGGGCCCTACGCAGCCCCCCCGCGTGGGGGGGTGCCCCAGGCCTCCGTGGGGGAGGCGGGAGCGGGGGGGAGGCCCGGCTTCCATTGGGGGGGCAGGCCTTCGGGGGGCCGGGGCTGGCTTGGGGGGCAGGGGGAAACTACCCCCCAGCACTCGCCGGCGGCATGGCTGGGGTCGGGTGTCTGCTGCAGAGCTCAGGGGAGTGGGGGCAGGGCGGGGCTGAGCAGGGGCTGGGCCCTGGGGAAGAGCCAGAGCAGCAGGGAGCAACACAGCGCCCCCGGCGGCCAGAGGAGGAATGACATCACTTCCCGGCCGGCCGGAGCTGATCAAAGAGGGTTACACATTTAGCCGGCGCCGGGTGAGCATCCCAGACATTTTGGGCACCGCTTTTTGGCACCTTCAAATCTTGGCGCCCTAGGCGGCTGCCTAGTTTGCCTAGTGGATGCAGCGGCCCTGCAGCTGTGAACAAAGCTAATATCATTATGGGGTGTAGTAACAGGAGTGTCGTATGTATGGGAGGTAACTGTCCCACTCTACTCGGCACTGGTGAGGCCTCAGCTGGAGTACTGTGTCCAGTTCTGGGCACCACACTTTAGAAAAGATATGGACAAATTGGAGAGAGACCAGAAAAGACCAACAAAAATGATCAAAGGTTTAGAAAACCTGACCGATGAGGAAAGCTTAAAAAACCTGGGCACTTTTAGTCTTGAGAAAAGAAGACTGATGGAGGGACCTGATAAGTCTTCAAATATGTCAAGGGTTGAAGGTAGGAGAAATGATGCATTTAATCTGCAGCAAGGGAGATTTAGGTTAGATATTAGCAAAAACTTTCTAACTCTAAAGGCAGTTAAGATTTGGAATAGGGTTTCTAGGGAGGTTGTGGAATCCCATTTTTGGGAGGTTTTTAAGAGCAGGTTGGACAAACACCTGTCAGGGAGGGTCTAGGTTTACTTGGTCCTGCCTCAGCACAAGGGGCTGGACTTGCTGACCTCTCAAGGTCCCTCTGAGCAGTGCAGGAAATACTGTTGGTGCTTTGGGAAGTGGCACTCTTCCCTCTGAATCAATATTGAACATGTCCCTAGTGTGATGTTCAAGGGGGCACCAAGTTGCTGGAGGCGTCGTCCTCCAGATGAGATGTGACACCACTCACAGGATCACTTGTGATCATTACAGGGACCTGTTTGTATGAAACTGGGCTTTAGCCCCAATATCCTGGCCAAATTCCAAACTGGTCGTTTCCACTCTGCTTCTGAACTCTTCCCCTGCACTTCCGGTTAAGGGTGGTATTCTTCACCCCTGTACTGCAATGGTGCTGTGCGCTCAAAAACAGCTGCCATGGGACACGTGATCATTAACCCACCTCCTGGGGTCCTGCATAGAATCATAGAAGATTAGGGTTGGAAGAGACTTCAGGAGGTCATCTAGTCCAACCCCCTGCTCAAAGCAGAACCAACACCAACTAAATCATCCTAGCCAGGGCTTTGTCAAGCCAGGCCTTAAACTCCTCATTAAACTCTTGCACATTAAACTCCTCGGGCGAAAGGTGCAATAATTCCATCACATCCAGAGCTTTCCTATGGAAATTGCATTTGGTCCCCGGCCAACTTCTGTCTGATCTGAATTGGTGCCAGAGTGGCCAAGGCTGCGTAGCAACTCATTTAGACCCCAGCATTTTGTAAGTATAATTGAGATTGTTTTCCAATGTGCATTACATTGCATTTATCAACATTGAATTTCATTCATGATGTCCCTAGCCTCTGTTTGACAGAAGCTAGGAATGGGCAACTGGGGATGGATCACTTGGTGATTACCTGTTCTGTTCATTCCCTCTGAGGCACCTGGCATTGGCCACTGACAGAAGACAGGATACTGGGTTAGATGGACCTTTGGTCTGACCCAGTATGACCATTCTTATGTTCTTATCTTTCATTTTCTTGCCTAGTCACTCAGTTTTGTGAGATCCCTTTGTAACCCTTCGCAGTCTGCTTTAGACTTAACTATTTTGAGTAATTTTGTAACATCTGCAAATTTTGCCACTTCACTGTTTACCCCCTTTTCCAGATCATTTATGAATATGTTGAACAGCACAGGTCCCAGTACAGATTCTAGGGGGACTCTGCTATTTACCTCTCTCCACTGTGAAAACTGGGCATTTATTCCTACCCTTTGGGTATGTCTACACTACGAGAGTAGTTCAATTTCACTTAAATCGAATATGTGGAATCGATATTGCAAAGTCGAACGTGTGTGTCCACACTAAGGACAGTAATTCGACTTTGTGAGTCCACACTAACGGGGAAAGCGTCGACATTGGAAGCGGTGCACTGTGGGCAGCTATCCCACAGTTCCCGCAGTCCCCGCTGCCCATTGGAATTCTGGGTCGAGCCGCCAATGCCTTCTGGGTAAAAAAATGTGTCGAGGGTGCTTTTGGGTAACTGTCATCATCCGTCCGTCACTACCGCCCTCCCTCCCTCCCTCCCTGAAAGCGCCGGCGGGAAATCAGTTCGCGCACTTTTCTGGTCAGTGACAGCGCGGACGCCACAGCACTGCGAGCATGGAGCCCGCTGCGACCATTGCTGCAGTTGTGTCCGTTGTCAACGCCTCGCAGCTTATCATCCACCTTTCCCAGAGGCAGATGCAGATAAATCGGGCGAGGAGGCTACGGCACCGCGGTGAGGGCCTGAAGTCTGAGAGTAGCACAGGCCTGTCAGAAAGCACGGGACCCAGCGCCGAGGACATCACGGTGACAATGGGTCATGTGGATGTTGTGGAACGGCGATTCTGGGCCCGGGAAACAAGCACGGACTGGTGGGACCGCATAGTGCTGCAGGTCTGGGATGAATCCCAGTGGCTGCGAAACTTTCGCATGCGGAAGGGGACTTTCATGGAACTTTGTGAGTTGCTGTCCCCTGCCCTGAAGCGCAATGACACCCGGATGCGAGCAGCCCTGACTGTCCAGAAGTGAGTGGCCATAGCCCTCTGGAAGCTTGCAACGCCAGACAGCTACCGGTCAGTCGCGAACCACTTTGGCGTGGGCAAATCTACCGTGGGGGTTGTTGTCATGCAAGTAGCCAACGCAATCGTTGAGGTACTGCTCTCAAAGGTAGTGACCCTGGGAAACGCGCAGGCCATCATAGATGGCTTCGCCGCGATGGGATTCCCAAACTGCGGTGGGGCTATAGATGGAACTCACATCCCTATCCTGGGACCGGACCACCAGGACAGCCAGTACATTAACAGAAAGGGCTACTTTTCAATGGTGCTGCAAGCACTGGTGGACCATTGGGGATGTTTTACAAACATAAACGTCGGATGGCCGGGCAAGGTTCATGACGCTCGCGTTTTCAGGAACTCTGGTCTGTTTAGATGGCTGCAGGAAGGTATTTACTTCCCGGACCACAAAATAACTCTTGGGGATGTGGAGATGCCTACAGTGATCCTCGGGGACCCAGCCTACCCGCTAATGCCCTGGCTCATGAAGCCCTATACTGGCGCTCTGGACACTGAAAAAGAACTCTTCAACTACCGGCTGAGCAAGTGCAGAATGGTGGTGGAGTGTGCTTTTGGCCGTCTCAAGGGGAGATGGAGAAGCTTACTGACTCGCTGTGATCTAAGCGAAACCAATATCCCCATTGTTATAGCAGCTTGCTGTGTGCTCCACATCTCTGTGAGAGCAAGGGGGAGACCTTTATGGCGGGGTGGGAGGTTGAGGCAAATAGCCTGGCTTCTGATTACGCCCAGCCAGACAGTCGGGCGATTAGAAGAGCCCAGCGGGACGCGCTGTGCATCCGGGAAGCTCTGAAAGCTAGGTTCCTGAGTGAGCAGGGTAACCTGTGACTTTTAAGTTTGTGTACAGAGAAGCTGAACCTGCCCCCGTTTCTTTACCCAGTCAATGTTGACTATCCTCTCCAGTTACATACCCCCTTCACCCCCTTCCAACACACGTTTAAAAATAAAATGACTTCTATTTTGTTAATGGACACCGTTTTCTTTATTACTGTTTTCGCGGGAATGTTTTAAACCTGGGACACAGACTGTGGTGGGGAGCGGGTGTAGTGTACTGATGCAAATGACGCTTCTAAACTGCAGGAATGACAGGCTCCGCAGTGGTGGACTGGTTGTTTCAACGGAGCCTGCCAGCCCTCCTGATGGGGACTGCGTGTATGTGGTGGCTATGTGACTTTGTGGCAGGGGGAGGAGGGTTACAGATCCCCTGCTGCGTGGCTCTGTGATCCAGGATAAGGACCGCTGCATAAGATCTGTAACTGCCCTCCCCCGCCACAAAGTCACAGAGCAACACCCCCCCCCCACAGAACATGAAAACCACCTCCCAGACTGACCAGGGTAACTAGTGACTGCACTGTGTGTGTGCCCTGCTGCTGTCCTGTCCAATTACCAACCCCCTTCCCCCCCTTCAGACAGACTCTCCTCTAAAGAACATGATGGAAACAGTAATGAACAGAAACGTATTTTTTATTAACAACCACACATGAAACTGGGGGGTGAAACTTGGACGGGGGCTTGGGTGAGGCGGGAAGGAAAGGACTTTTCAAATTTTGGGGAATGAGAGCCTTCTGGTGCTTGAGCAGTCTGCAGGGGTGGAGTGAGAGTTTTCACGGACTCTGCCGCCCCTCCTTCTTTGGACTTTGGGTGAGGAGGGTATGGGACTTGGTGGCGGGGGAGGGTGGTTACAGATAGACTGCAGTGGGGCTCTGTCCTCCTGCCTCCGTTCCTGCAGAACATCCACAAGGCGCCGGAGCGTGTCCGTTTGCTCCCTCATTAGTCCAAGCAGCGTTTGAGTCGCCTGCTGGTCTTCCTGCCGCCACCTCTCCTCCCGTTCCATGTGTGACCGGTGCATTTGGGACAAGTTCTCCCTCCACTGTGTCTGCTGTGCAGCCTGGGCTCGGGAGCAGCCCATTAGTTCCGAGAACATGTCCTCCCGCGTCCTCTTCTTCCTCCGCCTAATCTGCGCTAGCCTCTGGGAGTGTGATGCCAGGCTGGGTTGGGAGACAGTCGCAGATGTGGCTGTGGGAATGGGAAAAAGGGAGTGAATTCCTCAGAAAGATAAATGTAGTTGTGAACAAAGAACATAGTCTTTCTCTGTGAACAAGACCATGCACAGCACCTATCACATGCGCACTCAGGACAAGGTTGAATTTTCGGCCCTCGCATTCAGTGCCTGGGGTCTTGCACTGCCGATCTGAGAAGCGGGGCAGGACACCGGAATTTGTGTAGCAGGCAGACTTGGTAAGCCGTAGACTTGTGGCTGCTTAAAACTTTAATAGTAGCACTGGCCTCCTTTCACATTGAAAGCAACGCCAGTCCCTGCTGCCAGCAATCCGGCAAGCATCAACTCTGCCCCGGTCCCACTCCCTCGCGGCTGTCCCAGGGAAAGATCCCTGTATGCCGCCCCTCTCCCGCCTCCACCACGTGGCTGTAAACCGGCGGTTACAGTTCTGTAAAGGAACGGGCAAGCAGTCCCAATACTAACATTCCCCTACCTAATTCAAAGCAGGTCACCATGAGCGACATCACCCTGATGAGGATCTCAGACAGTGATAAAGAAAGAATGCTCCGGGAAAGCCTGCAAAGACCAGGGCCGTATGCCGCCATGCTCTGTAGGGCAATGATCCCGAAGTACTTGATTGTCTCCTGGCGCGGAAACGTTTCATACCACGGAGGACCCAATAAGGCCGCTCTCCCCAGGAACCTGATGCAAAGGCTTTCCAATTACCTCCAGGAGAGCTTCGTCGAGATGTCCCAGGAGGATTTCTGCTCTATCCCCGGACATGTAGACCGCATTTTACTGTAGCTGCACTGGCAGGGACTAAACAGTAGAGCGGCTTGGGCAGAACAATCATGCAAAACCGGACATTGTTAGATTTTTTTTTAATAGTTGCACTGCCCGGGACTGAAACGTTAAGCGCCTAGGGCAAACTAATCATGAGAAACCCATTGTTGGTATTGTTAACATTCCTGTTCTGTTAAAAATAAATGTTTAGATGTTTAAAACACTTACTGGATGATCCTTCCCCTGATTCTGTGTCCGGGTTAACGGCTGGGGACGGTTGGTAGGGGATCTCTGTGAGGGTGATGAAGAGATCCTGGCTGTCGGGGAAATCAGCGTTGCAAGCGCTGTCGACTGCCTCGTCCTCCTCATCTCCTTCCTCATCTTCCCCGTCCGCTAACATGTCCGAGGAACCGGCAGTGGACAATATCCCATCCTCAGAGTCCACGGTCACTGGTGGGGTAGTGGTGGCGGCCGCACCTAGGATGGAATGCAGTGCCTCGTAGAAACGGGATGTCTGGGGCTGGGCTCCGGAGCGTCTGTTTGCCTCTTTGGTCTTCTGGTAGCCTTGTCTCAGCTCCTTGATTTTCACGCGGCACTGCGTTGCATCCCGGCTGTATCCTCTCTCTGCCATGGCTTTAGAGATCTTCTCATAGATCTTTGCATTCCGTCTTTTGGAGCGCAGCTCGGAAAGCACGGACTCATCTCCCCACACAGCGATGAGATCCAAGACTTCCCGATCAGTCCATGCTGGGGCCCTCTTTCTAGTCTGAGATTGCACGGCCATCTCTGCTGGAGAGCTCTGCATCGTTGCCAGTGCTGCTGAGCTCGCCACAATGTCCAAACAGGAAATGAGATTCAAACTGCCCAGACAGGAAAAGGAATTCAAATTTTCCCGGGGCTTTTCCTGTGTGGCTGGTCAGAGCATCCGAGCTCAGACTGCTGTCCAGAGCGTCAACAGAGTGGTGCACTGTGGGATAGCTCCCGGAGCTATTACCGTCGATTTCCATCCACACCTAGCCTAATTCGATATGGCCGTGTCGAATTTAGCGCTACTCCCCTCGTTGGGGAGGAGTACAGAAGTCGAATTTAAGAGACCTCTATGTCGAACTAAATAGCTTCGTGGTGTGGACGGGTGCAGGGTTTATTCGATGTAACGGCGCTAAATTCGACATAAACGCCTAGTGTAGACCAGGCCTTTGTTTCATATCTTTTAGCCAGTTACTGAACCCATGACTGCCTACTTTGCTTAAGACCCTTTGGTGAGGAACCTTGACAAAGACTTTCTGAAAGTCCAAGGACACTATATCCACTAGATCACCCTTGTCCAAATGTTTGTTGATTCCCTCAAAGAATGCTAACAGATTGCTGAGGCATGATTTCTCTACAAAAGCAGTGGTGAGTCTTCCCCATCATGTAGTGTTCATCTATGTGTCTGATAATTCTGTTCTTTACATAGTTTCAACCAATTTGCTTGGTACGGAAGTCAGGCTTACTGGCCTATAATTGCCAGGATCACCTCTGGAGTCTTTTTAAAAAATCAGTATCACATTAGCTATCCACCAGCCATATGGTGCAGAGGCTGATCTAAGTGATAAGCTACACACGACAGTTAGTAGTTCTGCAATTTCATATATGAGTTTCTTCAGAACTCTTGGGTGAATACCATCTGGTCCTGATGACTTATCACTATTTAAGTTATCAATTTGTTACAAAACCACCTCTATTGATAGCTCAGTCTGGGACAGTTCCTCAGCTTTGTCACCTAAAAAGACTGGATCAGGTATGGGAATCTCCCTCATGTCCTCTGCAGTGAAGACCGATGCAAATAATTCATTTAGCCTTGTCTTCCTTGAGTGCTACTTATGCACCTTGATTGTCCAGTGACCCCGCTGATTGTTCAGCAGGCTTCCTGCTTCTGATGTACTTAAAACAAATTCTTTTTTGGCCTGCCTAATTATGCTTTTACACTGGACTTGCCAGAGTTTATGCTTCTTTCTATTTTCCTCAGTAGGATTTGACTTCCAATTTTTATAGGATGCCTTTTTATCTCTAACTGCCTTTTTTACTCTGTTTAGCAATGGTGGCATTTTTTTGGTCCTCTTACAGGTTTTTTTTTTGGGGGGGGGGTGGTATACATATAGTTTGAGCCTCTTTTTTGGTGTTTTTAAAAAGTTTACATGAAGTTTGCAAGCATTTCACTCTTGTGACTGTTCCTTTTAATTTCTGTTTAACTAGCCTCCTCTCATTTATGTAGTTCCCCTTTTTGAAGTAAAATGCTACTGTGGTTGGTTTATTTGGTATTTTCCCCTTATCAGGATGTTAAATTTAATTATATTATGGTCACTATTACCGAATGGTTCAGCTATATTCACCTCTTGGACCAGATCCTGTGTGCCACTTAGGACTAAATCAAGAATTGCCTCTCCCCTTGTGAATTCTAGGACTAACTCCTCCAAGAAGCAGTCATTAATGGTGTTTAGAAATTTTATCTCTGCATCCCGTCCTGAGATGACATGTACCCAGTCAATATGGGGATAGTTGAAATCCCCAATTATTATTGGGTTTTCTGTTGTTGTAGCCTCTCTAATCTCCCTGAGCATTTCACAATCCCCATCCTAGTCAGGTGGTCAGTAGTACATTCCTCCTCTATACTCTTAGTATTCAAGCATGGAATTTCTGTCCATAGAGATTCTGTGGTACAGTTTGATTAATTTAAAATGTTTATTCTATTTGACTTTATGCTTTCTTTCACACATAGTGCCACTCCTCATTCCTCCACCTGCACGACCAACACTTCATTCCTATATATTTTGTACCCTGGTAGTACTGTGTCCTATTGATTATCATCGTTCCCCCAAGGTTCTGTGATGCCTATTATATCAAGATCCTCATTTACTACCAGGCACCCATTTTAGTATTTAGACTTCTAGCATTTGTGTACAAGCACTCATAAAACTTGTCAGTATTTAGTTCTCTGCCTTCCAGTGGCGTAATTGTCTGGGACTCTTTTTCATTTGACTATTGCTCTTCAGTTCCTACCTGTACTTTGTCAACTTCTGTCCTCTCCACTAAGATATAGAGAATCCCCTTTCCACAGAGTTGGCGCCTATGTCCCCTTTAATAGATCCTCCCCTAAGGGATGTCTCTGTCTGAACCATGAGCTCCTCCACACCAGCTTTCCCCCAGCCCTTAGTTTAAAAACTCCTCTATGACTGTTTTCATTTTACATGCCAGCAATTTGGTTCTGTTCTGGTGTAGGTGGAGCCCATCCTTTCTGTACAGGCTCCTCCTTTCCCAAAAGGTTCTCCAGTCCCTAATAAACCTAAATCCCTCCTCCATCATCTCATCCACACATTGAGACCCTGCAGTTCTGCCTGCTTTACTGGCCCTGGGTGTGGAACTGGAACCATTTCAGAGAATGCTACTATGGAGGTCCTGGACTTCAATTTCTTACCTAGCAGCCTAAATTTGGCTGCCAGGCTCTCTCTCCTACCTTTCCCTATGTCATTGGTTCCTTCATGTACCATGACCATCGGCTCCTCCCCAGCACTGCACATAAGTCTGTCTAGATGTCTCGAGATCCCCAAGCTTTGCACCTGGCAGACAATTCACTGTGCAGTTCTCCTGGCCATCACTTGTTCAAACTTGTTGACAGTGATATTGTGTTTAAACAACAGGGTTGTGGTTTCTCTGCCTGTCACTTAAGAATAGCCAGGCTGTCACACAAAGAGTCATTAATCTGTTTGCACCTGAGACAAAGCAGAGGAACTTTAGGGGGATCCTGTATTTCTTTAATCAGTTAAATTGAGTGCGGTGAATAAAAGCAGGGCCCATCCCAGATGTTTATAAAGCTCCTTATCTCAACAGGTAAAGATACTCCTGTATTTGCAGCGAAAATCCAGCTAAGGAGCATGCAGTTGACAAAGGTTCAACTCCCTTTCTTGCACCTCATTGCCTGTTAATAGGGAGCTATGTGTTTTGTTCTGTTTTCATTACATAACCCTTCTTACTTCACATTCCCATTTGCAGAGCACAAGTACAAATGCACACATATCAGGTAACTTTAAACACTCAGCATGAATTGGCAACGGCCTACTTTAACCCTTAGGTCACTGGCAACTTCCCAACTACCTATCAAATTAATGCTTAGCACATAAGTATCAGTGGGGCTATCTACTGTATCCCCATCTTGCCAATGCAAGATTCTTCCCACCCGTTTTATTTCTCAATGCCTTGGTCAAGTTTTAAACCTCCTAGGAGATTAGTGCTTGCCCTGTAATAGGTGGCAGTATGATATTCAGCCATTCATTGTCTCTAGGTACGCCTATACAGCAAAAAATAAAATAAACCTATGGCAGAGAATCTCGTAGCTCAGGCTACAGCACTAAAAATAGCCACGTAGACGTTCTGGCTTGGGCTGGAGCTCTGTCTCTGAAACCCACCCCATGGTGAACGGGAGAGACAAGACTGGAACTCAAGCTGTGTGGAAGCCTGTTTGTTTTTCAGTAACATGTAGCTGTTTTCTTTAATAAATGCCTCCCGGTGAAGACAGTCGGCGATTCCATATATCATGACATGCACCACTTCCCCTGTGAGACTAGTACACAACAAAATAGATCTGTCAGGCTGTTCAGTCCAACTCTTTTTTTCTAAATTACATACTATTTCTCCCAGCTAGTTCCCCCTGCATCATCCTAACCAACTCCAGCCACAGCCTGCACCCACTGGAATCAATGGGATTTTTAGCACTAATTTCAATAGGGTCGCATTAGACCTTTGCATTTCACCAGCAGACAAAGCCAAATAGCCACACATAACAGGGTTCAAAAAAGAACTAGATAAGTTCATGGAGGATAGGTCCATCAATGACTATTAGCCAGGATGGGCAAGGATTGTGTCCCTAGCCTCTGTTTGCCAGAAACTGGGAATGGGCGACAGGGGATGGATCACTTGATGATTACCTGTTCTGTTCATTCCCTCTGGGGCACCTGGCATTGGCCACTGTCGGAAGACAGGATACTGGGCTAGATGGACCTTTGGTCTGACCCTGTATGGCCATTCTTATGTTCTTAATTTTCTGCATTTTCCACATACCGAACTCTCATGTTCGTATTAAAGGGAGTTTGATTAAGGCACTACCCTTGTCCCTCTGAAAGCCTGAGTTGAAATCCTGCCTCGGATCACAGTCAAGACACGTGTGATTTTGTCATCCTAGCTCTCAGAGTGGGGGCAGTAAAAGTGGGTCTTTAAATAGGGACAGGTGGGGCCTTGTGGATGAGCTCAGAGAGGTTGAACCAGGCATAGGTGGCTGCGAAGAAGGAGGGGATTGTGCAAAAATCTGACGAACAAGCAGACAAGGAAGGGGGTGTTGGTGGAGCAGAGGGGATGGGGAGCCAAATTCCTTGCCCTGCTTTGAGCTTTGGTTTTATGTTAGCAGCTCTCTGCAGCAAAGAAACCACAGACCTCCTGAAGACCTGAACTGTGGTCTCGGCCAGTAAATGGAGGAGGAGTTGATTATAATAGTCTGCATCTGTGTAGTGTCTTTCATCTGAGTATCTCAAAGTGATCTTAGCTAGCATAGTATTATTATTCCCCTTTTATAGATGGGGAAACTGAGTCACAGCAGCCTTGTCTCTCTCAGCAGTGAAGTAACTTTCCCAAAGTTCCACAGCTGTCCCGTGGCAGAGCTGGGAATATAACTCAAGTCCTGGTTCCTGGTCACCTTCCCTAGACAACACTCCCTCCAACTTTGTTTTAAAGAGTATTGATTTGAAGTTATGCGTATGTTCTTTCTTCCCTGCCTGTGATAGAATCTGAGAGGCGCTATGAAAGGAGCATAGGATTGGAGAAGGCAGCAGCACTTCTGCACATCTATTATATTAAAACTTAGAGTCCTCTTTCTTGACTGGATTTATTTTTATACCAAGCATTTCTGTCCGTCCTTGGTAGGATTTGGCTGGTGAATTCTGTACTCTGTAATTACATGGTAAAAACATGGGCCCTGATTCAGCAAAGCACTAAAACACACACTTAATTTTAATCCCATTGAAGATGGGATTTAAGCATCTGCTTAATTTGAAGTCATACTCAAGTCCACCCCTATTCAGCAAAATGTGCTTAAGTGCCTTGTAGAATCGGGGCTTAGGGGTCTGATCCTGCTCCCATTGAAGTCAATGGGAATTTTGACCTTGTAGCGTATTTCTCTGTAATTGTGGGATAGCCGACATTTTGACTAGCACACTGGAGTTCAAACCAGGCAGGTACCTCTGGAGCTAAAAGGATGAGTTTCCCCACCTGGAGCTGAAGAGTCAAAGCAGACTTACCCAGATAGAGAGCGGAAGATGGCATGCACACGGACCATGGGTTACAATGGCACGTCTCCAAATAACCCAGTGTTGCTAACCCCAGGTGTTCAAAAATCATAAATCAGACCTGAAAAGATCACGAGATTGGCATAAAAATCATGATTTTTTTTAAATGGTAAATCTGGGGTTCTTCTTACTTGCCTCCAGGGGACACTCAGGTCACATTTTCAAGCTTTTCTCTGCAACCGTGGGCTACAGCTTACTCTGTTAAAAAATGAAAGATTAGATTCTCATGTCATCACTTGCTTCCAGGAGCTGGGGCTTTAAGATAAACACAAAATGTTGCAAGTTGGCAACACTGGTAGCACACTGTAACTCATCATCAGCTCGCGCTTCTCATCTTACGTGTGCAGGAACGCTGGATGAAGCATCCCAGGTAAGCTGAGAATTGTGTCTCTGTAGCTAATTCTTTAGTGAGTGAATCTCCACCATGTTACAGCAAGTCTTGCAGTCACCTTCTGTGCAGATGTTTTTGCTGTTTTGTTAATTATTATTATTCTCTGTAGGAACATGCCGAGGAAGGTAGAGCCAGCATTTACCGCTCCGTGTTCACCAACTCCTGCAAAGAAATGATGTGTTTCCCTGACTTCCCTTTCCCTGATGATTTTCCAAATTACATGCACAATTCAAAGCTCCAAGAGTACATCAGGATGTATGCCAAGCACTTTGCTCTTTTAAGATATATAAAGTTCAAGGTAAGACTTAGAGCTGCTAAGGCCAGTGCATGGTGGGCCGGAATCATGGCTTTACCTACTTCCTGTCCCCATTAGAAGAGTGGCTCCTAGTGGCGGAATAACTCACTCCCAGTCCTTTATTCCTCTGAGGGCAGAGGCTGGAGTTCTACCCTTGCTGACCTCGTTAGATGAGTACCATCAGGCCTTAACTGACTAATTCAGAGCAATGAACAAATATAATCAGTCTGTCTGCTGGCAAGGGCAAATGGGTCACACTGTGCTTCTCAAAACATCCCCTCTGAGTCTGCCTTCTATCTACACGGTGTTTTGGTGGTGGAGTAACTGAATGTTAGACAGGAGACACACAGGGTTTAAATACAAGTTAAGCCTTCCTCCTGTTTATAAAATAAATGTTTCGGTCATCCAATCAAAACAATCCCGTGTGGCTTAGATGACATCACACAGCGAGAACAGTGAATTAAGTATAGCAAAGAACTGGTCCTGAGCAATCCATTCATGGGCTGAAATTTACCTGAAGCATTAATTGACTGAGATTTAATAATGAACAAACCTGTGAAAATCAGTCTGCTATTGGGTGAACACATACCAAAAGGCTACATTTGTCCAACTCTGATTCCAAAATGTCACCCAGATCAAAGTGATTATTATTATTTATCTTTATTGCAATAGCACCTAGGACCCCAGGCATGAACCAGGACCCCGTTGTGCTAGGAGCTGTACGAACACAGAACAGAGAGACAGTCCTTGCCCCAAAGAACCTACCTTCTAAGAATGGTACATCACTGACAACACATCTCTGTAACTGACTTCCATCTTTGTAAGGTGTCGCTTTGGCGAAGCAGTAAGGGAACGCCAGGCAGGAAAATCAAAATAATTTGGCATGTTGTTATTGGGGACAAGGCCAGTTCATTAGCTCTTACACATGTATTCCAGAGTGAAATCCTGGCCCTATTAAAGTCAATGGCAAAACTCCTATGGAGTTTAGTGGAGCAAGGTTTCACCCAGCTCTCTACTGTGAATCCAGTAAGACCGATGACATTTACAAAGCTATCTGCCTGCAGAATCGTGTGCCGATGAATACAAACTCATGTGTTTGTTTCTTTTAAGACTATGGTCAGCAGTATAAAAAAACGCCCCGATTTCCCTGTCACCGGACAGTGGGATGTTATTACAAAACAGGACGGGAAGGAAGAGTCAGCTGTATTTGATGCGGTTATGGTTTGTTCGGGGCATCATGTGTATCCAAATTTCCCAGTTGATTGCTTCCCTGGTGAGTTGTGTGTGTGCAATGCATATATTACAGCAAGGACTAGTCAAAACATTTTCATCAGCACATTGAGGAGGTTTTTTAATTGAAAAAAACTAAATTTTTGGAAATGAATTCAGTTTTCAAAAACTTCACCAAAACCTGAAAATTTGTACTAATAATGATTTTTTGAAAACAAAATCATTTCAGTTTCCTCTCTTTCATAGGAAATTCAAAACAAAATTGCAGAAAATGGTGTAAAATAATTTTACAATTTCACACAAAAAATATGTTGTATTCCTTGTAGTTGTAGCTGTGTCAGTCCCAAGATATTAGAGAGACAAGGTGGGGGAGGTCATATCTTTTATTGTTGTGAGAGAGACGCTTTCGAGCCATGCAGACCTGCATAAGAGTTTTGTGTGGCTCATAAGCTCATCTCTCTCACCCACAGAAGTTGATCCAATATAAGATATCACCTCGCCCACCTTGTCGCCCACAAAAAATAAGCATTTTTCAACTTGTTCTAATTATAGCTTTAAAAACTTGCCAAACCTTCTTAATAACTGTTTAGTTCAGAACTATAAGCAGTATTAAAAACCAAGACCATATAATTGTCAAGTACAATGTTAGCAATTACGGTATATAAACCCCAGCTTTTTGTTTAGAGAAACATTATGCAATGGTATAGTCATCAAATTTTACTATTTGGCAGGGCATTACGAAGGCACAGGATTAATCTCTTTAGAACAACTTGGAGAGGGTGTTTCTGGGGATTTTGTTCTGTCCTTTGTTCATGTTAACAATTCAAATCCTCTCAAATGATCAAGGCCTATTTTCAAATGCAATGTTTTTTTATGCAAGCAAGTGTTCTCTTGTCTTGGGGTTGGAAGTCTCACCGCAAAATGTGCAGGGCCAGATTCTGCTCTCAATGACCTCTGAGTGCTTCTATTATCTGCAATTTCATTGGAGTAACTGGATTCTTGACATGGCAATCAACTAAGATGCTGTGGCAGAACCTTTATGCCTGGTGAGGATGAGGATGAGGATGCTTTGCATCTACGAAGTGCTTTCTGTCCAAGTGTCTCAACATTCTTTACCAGTGTGAGTGAATTCAGCCTCACCGTACATGATTTTACAGTTGAGAAGACTGAATCTCAGAGGGGTGATGGGCCTCATTTGCACAGCTGCTGAGCACCCACCACTCCATCTGCAGGTGGTCAGAACTTTGAAAAACTAGACAAGGTGGAAGAGCTGGACACGGAACCAGCACTACTGGCTCCTGGTCCTGTGCCTTAGACTGTTTCCAAGGCAAAAAAGAACCCCCTTGAACTATCAAATCCTAGGAGGAGTTTGTAGCACGAGTAGTTTGAACCATCCTTTTTGTGACTTGTGAAATGAGCAAATCTGCTGTGGAAATCAGATAGAGACTAAATGCCGAACCCCACAAATTACTGCAAAGGGGTCCAGCTGCAAGTGGGTAAAATCTATCCCTTTAAATATCCAGATGAACTCATTTTACTTTCCACTTTTCCTCAGGGTTAAAGACGTTTAAAGGTAGCTACTTCCACAGCCGGGAATACAAGGAACCGGAAAAATTCAAGGGGAAGAGAGTGCTTGTGATTGGACTGGGAAACTCTGGTTCAGACATTGCTGTGGAACTCAGTCACACGGCCTCACAGGTACAATTCCCTGTCTTGCTGTGGAGTTGCTAGTTCTCGTTATTGAGGTACAATAATTGAGGGTTTCAAAGCTGTCTCATCATGGATTTGGACACCCAATTAATGGGAATAGGCATCCAGGTCTTCTAGGTGGCTTTGAAGTTCATACACTTAACATAAGCTTAGAATGGTCGCATGCCGGAGGAATACATTACATGGCACAAATTGTAATCAAGAGCAGGCCAAGCGCATAGCACTGTAGGTGTCACTCCCGCAATGTACACTTCTTTGCAGTATATCTTCCCACCAGTTCTGGGTTGGAGCTGGAGGAGTGTGAAGTGGGCCTGATTCACCACTACTTCACTCCAGTTCTACCCCAACGTAAGTGCAGTGAAGTCCGTGAGGTGACACTGGTGTAAAACTGGAGCACTGAAGTGGTGAAGAGGCCTCTACCAGTGATCACTCTGCTGTAGTTGCCTTTCTAGAATGGTAATGGCCTCACCCTGCTTTGTCCATTTTTTTTTTTTTTTTTTAGGTTTATCTCAGCTCTAGAAGCGGCTCCTGGGTGATGAGTCGCGTCTGGGACAATGGCTACCCCTGGGATATGTTGACTGTGACTCGCTTTGAAACCTTTCTCAGGGATACCCTTCCCACCTCCGTCAGCGACTGGCTGTACGTGAGGAGGATGAACAAGTGGTTTAAGCATGAGAACTACGGCCTGATGCCTTTGAACAGGTAATTTTATGGGATTCTCCCTGCAAAGCATTTGGGAAGGAAGGCAAAGCCTTGCTCAGCTTTGAAAAGGCAGCACAGTGGTGTCCCGGTTGCACTCTACTGGTAGCATCAATGTACTTTCTTCTCATCAGGCAGCAGGTTTATAGCAGGTTAGCTTAAAAATAAGAGCACAGGACAAGTGAATGAAATCTCACGCTTCAGGAGCCATATGGATTGCTTGCAAGAGTAGGAAAGGAATCCTCCGTCCCTTCTAATCCATATGGACTCAGAGTTATGCAACCGGAGAGGTGCACATGGCTAGTTTGCTATGCGCTCATGCATCGTTGTTGGAGATGGGACTCCAAACTATCAGGGCTAGGTCTGGTCCAGTACAGCAATGTCTTTCCTAAGCCATTAGAGAGACAACTTCTGTCGGTGAGAGAGACAGTTTTGAGCTTACACTGAAGAAGAGCTCTGTGTGTCTCGAAAGCTTGTCTCTCTCACCAGCAGAAGTTGGCCCAATAAAAGATATTCTCTCCCCCAACTTTGTCTCCCCAATATCCTGAGACTGACACAGCTACAATTACACTGCATACTTTTCTAAACAACGTCCACGTCTTTGCCTAAATCCAAAAACACATCACTACCTTTAGTAGGTAATTCAAGGATTAATTTACTTCTGAAACGCCCCATGTGTTGGCAGGGACTTCAGAATGCCAGTGAAGTCCATGTTTGGACAGACTTTGCTTTTAAACCTCATTGCACCATGAGGATGATCTTAGTTTTAGCTCTAGCTGAAAGAATGGGAAACGTGCAGTATTCCATACGTTGTCCAGTATATGGAGATCAGTGGACCCAATCTCATTGTTTAGGGTAGAGTAACTCAAACCCTGGCAACAATAGGGTTTTTTTTCAACTAGATACACTACTACAGTGATGTCACCAAATCTCAAAAGTGAGTTAGCAGATCCTATTTCAAGGAACAGCTGTAATTATGTGATGTATGCAGTGTTGTTGCAACCATGAGGTCCCAGGATTTGCGAGAGACAAGATGGATGAGAAAATATCATTTATTGGACCAACTTCTATTGGTGAAAAAGCCAAGCTTTCAAGCTTACACAGAGCTCTTCTTCAATATGGAAGAGGTCATCAGAATGTTCACCGGATTACCTTTTCCAGACCAGAAACGCTAGGTGTAGCATGAAAGCTTCTCTCTTTCACAAGCAGAAAGTCGGTCCAATAAAAGATATTACCTCCCCCACCTTGTTTCTCTCATAATTAAATGTCAATTATAATACATATAAAAAGATAGTGTCCAGATTATTAGAACTCAAAGTTGGCCAAATACTGAAAAAAAATTGTTTTATTCAAATTTTAAATGAATTTGATTTGTCAATATTTATGTGTTTTGTCTCTCACAAATATTCATTGATCATGTGTATCACAGTAGTACCTAGAAGCCCTAGTCCTGGCTCAGGACTCCATTGTGCTGGGTGCTGTACAAACACAGACCAAACGATGTTTCCCTGTCCCACAAAAATGAGTTTATTGGTACCAATATTTTTGTAAAGGAAACTTCAAAATTGCATGCAGACCTGTTTGTGGAAACTGGCTTTTAAATTCATGCCTATGAGCATTCATGCCAGAATTACTTATGCCCCAGTTTACCAGGGAACACAAACAATACCATGTGACTTATCTGACCAAATCTAGGTTCAAATAGCAAATTTAGAATACAAACGACTTGCGAAGCACTGTTTCCAATCCAGCCATAGGTTGGGTATTTTTAAAACACAAAAAAAGACTGTTGAATAATTTAAAATGGTAGATTCTGAGGAAATCGTGATCCATTCATGGATATCCCATAAGCAAAAGAAAGATTCTAAATTAATTGCGAATTATTTATTCAGCCTTAAAGCGATTACTATGAGAAAGACGGTTCCTTGAGCTTTAAAGAATAAAACCCTTCATTGCTAAAGTGATCCTGTCTGCAGCCTTACATTACAAATAAAAGAAGAGGTACTCCAGCAATGCCATGTAAATCAGCTCATGCCTGAGCACTAGTGTTGGGAGGTAGCAAGCTGGCAAGTACAGGAATTTCTACTGTGGAGCGCTGGCGATGGGTAACCATAGGCTCAAGGAAAAAGGGTTAGCGCCTTTTCCTGACATTCGCATACAGAAACACAGTGATCTCTCTGCTTCTCCTAGCCAGGAAGCACTTTATCATAGAATATCAGGGTTGGAAGGGACCTCAGGCGGTCATCTAGTCCAACCCCCTGCTCAAAGCAGGGCCAATCCCCAGACAGATTTTTTTTTTTTTACACCAGTTCCCTAAATGGCCCCCTCAAGGATTGAACTCACAACCCTGGGTTTAGCAGGCCAATGCTCAAACCACTGGGCTATCCTTCCCCCCACTACAGGCTTCTGTGCTTTTCTTTCTTTATAGAACCAGCCGTAAAGAGCCAGTGTTCAATGATGATCTCCCAAGCCGCATCACATGTGGAACAGTGGTGGTGAAACCCAATGTGAAGGAATTCACGGAAACCTCAGCTATATTTCAGGATGGGACTGTGCAGGAAAACGTTGATTTTGTCATCTTTGCAACAGGCTACAGCTACTCCTACCCCTTCATGGAAGACAACGCTATCATCAAATGCAGAGACAACGAGGTCACTTTGTACAAGGGCATCCTTCCTCCTCGACTCGAGAAGCCAACCATGGCTGTCATTGGCCTGGTCCAGTCGCTTGGTGCAATTATTCCAACATCAGATCTCCAAGCTCGCTGGGCTATAAGGGTGTTTAAGGGTAGGTGAAGGGAAATAGGGGGGCGGAGAACTGTCCCAGATGAGCTTGTCTGTGAGAACTAGCATTGCTATGCAACCTATAATTCCTTGCAGATTCAAGCTGGGGATCTGGTCCAAAAAGAGAAGCAGGCGTTCATTTGTGCACCTGCAGACCTCATGGGATTTGCTAGGCCTGCTCACCCCAGAAGTTGTAGATCAGTGGGAGTATGGCTGGTTTAACTGAGTGCATGGGTGAGGGGCTGGAAGAGTATCTTATTAATTAGGAGATGGAATAAACTAGTGACCTTGTACCTGTTCTTTTCTAGGGTTATATAAGCTTCCCCCAGTGAATGACATGATGGAAGATATTGATGAAAAAATGGGGAAAAAGCTCAAATGGTATGTGCAAAGTGCACTTCTCAAGTAGCCCTCCGTGCTCTGGGTGCATGAAAAAGGCCACCACGGCCTGTCTTTTCTGTATAAACCCGACATAATGTTATGGTCTGATCTCTGTAATGCATACGCTCTGTCCGATACATTATGACAACCTGCCATCCAATAAGCAAGTGGCTTTTTCCAAGGAGCCACTCTTTTAAACTCCCACTTCCCACCCCAGCACACATCCCAAATATTGTATATCACGTGCTCTCCTCAGCCTGGGAACTTGGGTTCTCCCCTATTTGGCCCACCGAACAAATATAACAGAGAAAAAACTTCTGCAGCACCAGGTTCAGGATCATTAAAAATTCTGTGGCCTCCTCAACAAGCATTCAGCACCCCCCAAACACACACACCCCATTGTTCTGAACCTCTCTCACTCTGATAGTGCATAGCTGCCCTCAGAATGGTGGAGAATCCTGTTTACAGGCCTGACCCAGCCCTCATTAAAGTAAATAGAAGCATTTCCCTTTACTTCGGCAGGAGTTGTATTGGGTACATACCTGGTCAAAAAATTTCCAGTGGGGCGTTTTTCTGTCAGAAAATGTGGATCTGTTAAACTTGAAACGTTCCATGAGAGTGTGTCATTTCTGACAGTCAAAATCCAACCTTATTGGACTGGAACTTTCTGAGTTTTCAATTTTGAAATGTATTTATTTTTATTTTATGTTAAGTTTTTAATGTTTTTACATTTTTGTGTTATTTTATAAACGTCAACATAAAACAGAGTCAAAATCAAAATACAACCTTGATCTGTAGCTAAAAATTTTCATTTTGCGGCAAAATTTGAAATTTGACATTTCATTCCAATTCAGAATTAATGATTTTTTCAAAATCATGGAATTCCCTGCAAAATGCAAATTCAGTTCCCGACCAGCAAGGTTAGTTCCAGTCTGGGGGGTCAGTCCATTATTATAGGCATCTTCTCACCAGGGACAAAGTATACAGGCACTCCTTAACTCATGGAAGGGGTTACAAGCAGAAAATAAGAATGGCCATACTGCGTCAGACCATAGGTCTGTCTGGCCCAATATCCTGTCTTCCAACAGTGGCCAGTGCCAGGTGCTTCGGGGCAATGAACAGAACAGGGAAATTTATGGAGTGATCCACTCCGAGCTTCTGGCAGTGAGAGGTTTAGGTACACCCAGAACATGGGGTTGCATACCTGGCTGTCCTGGCTAAAGCCATTGATGGACCTATGCTCCAGAAACTTCTCTAATTCTTTTTTGAACCCAGTTATACCTTTGATCTTCACGACTTCCCTCTGGTTCTCTGCCCATTATGTGATTGATTCAGGGTGGGGCTATAAAAGAAAGGGAAGCTGTCGCAAGAGAGCCTACCTAAGTGCAGGAGATGTCCTCTCCCCTCCCAGCTTGCCGTCAGCTGGAAAGCTGTCAGTTGTTACCAAGTGTTCTCTGTTACTTTGATCCTGTTTTGGAATCTTCTTTCTGTTGAGAAAGCTGGCCCTGAAGAAAGGGACTTGAACTGAACTAGCGTTAGGGCTTTATTTGAACTCCCTGGCTGGTGGGGTTGCCAATTTCAGTTGGACAAATTCCTGGAGGTTTTATCACATGACATAATCTTTAATTAAAGATTAATTTTTAATTCCTGGAGACTCCAGGACAATCCTGGAGAGTTGGCAACTCTGCCTATCTGCTCACGAGCTTACGTCACCTTTAACATATGAGGTGAGAGAATCACATGATCTATAACAAATGGACAACTGTTGCTGGAGTTAACAGAGTGTGGTCTTATTTGTAGTAATCCTGCCAGCCAAAGTACTTGCTTTTGCATCCCTTACAAAGCCAGATCGTAGTGTTGCCATGGGATGTGTCCTCAGGATCCAAGAAGGCATAGAATAGAAAGAGTTTGGGGCCTCAGGGCCACAATAGTGCAGAGTACCCCTGTCATGCTGGTGTAACACCACATCTGCACTGGAGGCTGCTGGGGCAAAAGAGCAGTGGAAGAGAGCAAGGCTAGTAGTGAGTGAGGCAGTGACTGGCACCAGAGAAGAAGGGATGCAGGAAGTGGGGAGCCAATGGATAGGCTAAGTTGCATCATCGGAGGGGCAATAGGAACAGAGCTGAAAGGAAGAAAGTCCAGTTCAGGAAGGGCAAGAAAGACAGAGATCACAAGAAGAGAAGGGAGAGCCACAACAGGGACAGGACCTAGAAAGAGGCAAGATAGTGGTACACAGGGAAAAGAGGAAAAGTTAAAGGAAGAAAAATGCAGTTAAACGAGGAAAAAGGACTATGTCTCTAAGTAATCTAAGAAATTATTAGAAAAAGAGTGTTAGAAAACTGTGAGAAAGGTAAAGCAAGAATGAATGTGGGGGAAATAAGCAGCAGTAAAAGATAAACTCTAATTAAAGGGACACAAACTTAAGAAACAAGGAGGAAGTGAGCTGTAGCGCAAGTAAGAAAATAATAATGATGTAAAACAAAACATCTTAAGGTAGACGAGGTGAAGTGACAGGAATAGAGAAAATGTCTGAGCAAAGGGACTGTAAGCCAGAAAGGAGGGGAGAGAGAATTGTTCAATCAAGAAGCCAGCACATCGCATCAAGGAGTACATACATGCCTTTATTTAAGCTGAATCTTAGAACAGTGAACAAAGATTGCACAAGAGACTTGCTCAATATATAACTAAACATCCTAAGAATCTCTACTCCAAACCCTGGGCTTACAGAGGCTGCAAATAAGAAACTGACCAGGGAACATACAATGGTGGGGTTTATGTTCTGGTGCATTGTATTTTCTAATTCAAAATTCTGTTATTTCATTAATTATTGCCTATAACAAGAGTTTAATTAAGATAGTGATAGTCAATAGACAGTAGATAACAGTGATTGTTTACCGTAGGTTACGGCGTAACCCTAAATAGTAGTTCCTGCTAAAACAACTAACTGATTTACTTGTGATTATTCGCCACTTAACTGATTTCTACATTTCCCCAACTGATTGAGATAAAACATAATTTGACCTCTAGATTGCCTCTGCCTCTCTTTCCTGCTTGGATTCCAAATCCCCCCCCATTAGGCCCGTTACACTGGCTGCTTTAGTGACACCTGCAGCACAGAGGCCAAGGTTGAGAACAGAATACCTTCTCACCCTTGGAACAGGGCCCACCAGCTCCCAGATGAAGCACACAAGTGAGGGGCTTGGGGGGGGGGGGGGAGACCTACACTGTAGTTGTCCACGCTGCATGTCTTCTGTTAACAAATATAAGGCTTCACTCTCCAGCAGTATCAGACTGGCCCTTTTCAGATGTAATCCAGTCACAGTCCAATTCTGTATATCAAACACATGAAATCACCCCTTCTGAACAGGTCTTAGAAGTAGCTTATTCAGAGCAGCCCCAGTCCCTGCAACCCTCACTCAGGGAAAACTCTCACTGAGGCAATGAGACGTAAGATTGCAGCGAGTTAAATGTGTTTGCCGCAGTATTTCTGTGCAACAATAGCATACCGCATCACAGCAACAATAGATATACTCCAAGGTGTAGCTATCCCTTCTACCACCATATAGAAGTGCAGAGTTAACCTTGTGTCCATTAACCAAATGCCTTTTTTCTACAACAATACTGAGTACAACAATACTGTACTCAGCAATGTATTATATCTTCTCCCTTCCCACCTTAAGGTATGGGCAGAGCAATACCCTACAGACAGATTATATTTCCTACATGGATGAACTCGCCTCTGCTATTGGTGTGAAGCCCAATTTTCCACTGCTGTTCCTGACGGATCCAAGGCTGGCCCTGGAAGTGTACTTTGGCCCATGCAGTCCATACCAGTTTTGTCTGATGGGACCGGGGAAGTGGGATGGAGCCAGAAATGCCATCCTGACCCAGTGGGACCGGACGCTGAAGGCTACGAGGACCCGAGTCGTACATGATTCTCAGAAACATTTCCCCGTCTTGAATTTGCTTAGAATACTTGCGCTCCCTCTTCTCCTTCTTGCTGTTTTTCTGATGTTTAACTAATCAACAATTTTAAGGCTCTCAACATGAAATTAGTGAATAGAAAGGAAAATTCTTCCTGAGAAAGGAGAGGAGGGAATCCTACTACTTCATATCGGTTCTGACCTACCATGTGTGCAGATAGAGATGTTGATAGATAGATAGATAGATAGATAGATAGATAGATAGATATACCACACGTGCATGTATAAACTCAATGGGCCACAGCCTCTGCTGTGTAAACTGACATCGCTCCATAGAAGTCAGTGCCAGATGTTCTTTTGGTGTCAATGAGCATTACCTGATTTGTGCTCTTCTGTTTGTATCCTAGGAAATACTGAAAGAACAGACTCATTACAAGGGGAATATTGAGATAAATAAGATGTTATCTCCATGTTTTCTTAAACCCCAAGGCCTTCACATCTAGAGTATTCAGTAGTGTGATAACTTAGAGCTAGTCAAAAAATGACAATTATTTTTCACGGGAAATTGTTTTTTAAAATTGTTTTTATAGTTTTATGTTTCCCCACTGAAATTTTTTGTCTCTCATTGAAAAAATGAAACCAAAATTTTTTCAGTCTTCAAAAACAATTTTTAGTTAAAAAAATGTTTGGTTTTCAAAACCCAATTGTTTTTATGAGAACCTGTTTTGCGCACTTGGGCAGGACGGGGAAGTTATACTCTCAAAAAAAAAATTTCAACCAAAATAAACATTTTAACCACAGTAAAAATATTTGTGGAAAAATTTGTTTTGGTCAAAAAGCCATTTTTTGTTGAAAAAAATCTTTCAGTGAGAAAATTTCGATTGGGTCTTGTAATAATTCTCTCTAACAGCATGTTCAGCTGCAGCATCTGCCTCTTACCAAACAATCTGAAATGCATACACTACAGAGCTATCAAAATAACTAGCCTAACTGGGGTGGGGTAAACAAAATATCCAGTTTCCTGCTGTGTTTAGAGAGAACTTCTCTCAACTCGTCAGCGAGGGCTTGACAGCAAAATTGTTGTTCTCCACCTTTCCCCAGTCATGATTTAGTAAAAGCCCCCAGAATCTTCTTTTTCATTTGGATAAATATTCCCTTGAAGCAGTGTGATCTACTAGTTAGAGCAAGAGACCGGGGGTATGTTTACACTGCAATCAGAGGGGAAACCATGCTACTTGCGTGTGTGTTGATTTTTATCTGTAAAGCAGGGACTGCTTTGTAAAGTGCTTTGCATTCTTTGTATGAAAGGCACCATATATGAACCAATCAACATTATTATCTGAAGCTGTTCAGTCTAGAACACAGGCTGTTGTTAGCTATCCAGTATCTCCTGCTTCTGACTGAATGCTGTGGTCAGATCCTCATTCACCCAGACAGAAGAGGGAGGTTTATGCCCAGTCATGTTTAAACCAGATGCATGCCCAGATGTTCCGCGGTGGGATTACATTCATTGCGTCTCTTCTCCCTTCACTTACAGCCTGAGCTAATCACCATGGAACTCAATGGAAAGACACCCCTCCCCCCATTGACTTCAATGGACATTGGATCAGGCCCCTATTGTACAAGGCACCAGTTTTGTTTTGTTTTTTTAAAGTCAATTACAATATTGAAATTAAAATGTATTGGAATCTTTTCACTGGTTTCCTGATTCTTTCTCAGCTAGGAAACAATGAATTATTTATTACGAAGGGTTTATGTAGCTAGCAACTGTAGTATTGTGTAAAGTGAGGGACTAGGATGTCGATTATAGTGATTGGCGCTAGGGCAAAAGGATGATGATTTATACCAAGAGGATGGGATGTACTAAATGTGCATTGGATGGGAAAACCTCGCAGGGTGGTGAGAGATTCAGATAAGCCTCTGGAAGGGTAGAGGCTGGCAACAGCATATGCACTAAGGGAAGCAAGAGAAGACTCTGGCCCCAGCTCTGCATTTGGATTCAGTTCAAAGTATTTGGTTTAATTATGTTTTAGGGATTTGATTTTTTTAAAACACTGTTTGTGGGAAGGGAGCAGGGACACGTTTGGAAGTCTAGGTAGCGGATAGCATAATTTCATCTGCAAATTAATAACTTCTCACCTAAACTGCTCCCACAACTGTTTTGAAGGTACCAGAAGAGAGCCTAGTAAATTGCACAGTAGAGGTGCCTTAGGACATGTCTACATGAAAAGGTTATTTCAATATAAGGTAGGGTGTGAATTTAAACCAATATGGTTATACTGGTATAACTCTCTAAGGCTAGGTCTACACTACCCGCCTGAATCGGCGGGTAGAAATCGATCTCTCGGGGATCGAATTATCGCGTCTCGTCGGGACGCGACAATCGATCGCTGAATCAACACTCTTACTCCACCAGCGGAGGTGGGAGTAAGCGCCGTCGACTGGGAGCCACGGAGCCCTCACCCCCTCCTGCACCCCAATTTCATGAGCGTTTCATTTGCCTTCTGTTTTTTGATATTTTAGGATGAACTTGTCACTCTTTCAAGTGTTTCTCTCCAAGAACGAAAGCTAGAAACTGCCTGTGGTTAAGGTTGCCCAGCACTTTCCTTTATAAGATCCTGTTTTCAGTTGCTTTTTGCTTTGCCAACCTTTAACTATTTTGACTGATCTTTTCCATTTTGGGTGTCTGGCTCGGGCTGAATTTTTCTTAGAAAATTTCAGCCAAAACAGTTCAGCAGTTTCTCATAATGAGGTTGGTGAAACATATGTTGTTTTGCTCAGGTTGGAAAATTCTTACAACCGTTTTGTTGAGCAGATCTAACACCCTGGTGTGTTGGAATAAGGACTTAAAATATGGCAGGGGGTCACAGGACTGCGTGAACTGGGGGTGATAAATGCACTGAGGTCTGGGACTTTCATTATGGACTACTTGCGCTATGTTTTTGTAATAGTGTCCCCAAGGAGGGGTATTATTTAGGCAAGAATGCCTGTTCGTGGAGTTTCTGGGAACCACTGGAGGGGAAACTGAGTCAGGTGCACTTATTATGCTATGGCCTGCTGCAGAAGGGTACCCAAGCAAGGGACACTTCATCCATCCTGCATCATGGAATTGCCATTTTTTCAGCTTGCTCTAACCTAGGAAGTTACACACAGAGAGACTACATTAAAGGAACATTATGTTTGCAAAGTCAAGCGCTCAGAATTCGGGAAATGGCAGAATTTGGGTTGGCTGGGCAACTTGAACCCAACTCCCTTGAGCATTTGCATTATGACACTGTTTTCAGTTAGATGATCACACACTATTTATTCAGAGCACAGGCTGGACAGTGTTCGGAAGATGGATCAGGACTATGTAGTTAATGAGACTGTTATCTGACTGGTCTCTTTCTCTCTCGCACATACGCGTAATTTACATCTGTTTCTCTCATGCACCAGATAACCACATCACCCAGCCATTCTCTTAAAACTCACCCACATCTCCCTCATCCTTCCATCCCTTTAGTCACTCACCTCCCAAGGGTGAAGCCCTCACTACTATGTTCGCTCTCCAACTAGGACACCTCTCTGTTCTCACACCTGACTCACCTGTTTTCATACTGCTCAAGAGACCCTCAGTTCTCACTAACGTTCTCATCATGTCTTCCTCTGCCTCAGACCCTCCCATCCTGAGGACGGTTATAGAGAAGAATGGAGGGAACCAACTTCAACACTACCTCCAGTTCTTCTCATTTCTGGGATCCTTACCAGTCTGGATTTAGGCCTAGGAGCTGTCTAGGAACTATACCAATTTCTCTGGCCAATGATCTCCCTCTGGCAATGGACAGATCCTCTGCCCATACTCGTTTCCTTAGTTCTTTCACTAGTCCTTGGTCATGATGTGCAGTGACCTGTCTAAGGGATCTAGTGGGAGGATGGAATCACTCTGCAGTAGGTCCACTCTTTTAGGCAATGTTTCACCTTCCCTGATGGAAGGCCCGGTGGGGGTTTCATCTCCCCAACGCTCCTATTCAGTGTGTATCTGAAGCTGTTTTGGGGTGGGATGCTGGGGATAGAGATGAAACCAGTCGTGCCCAGGTAGCACTAAATTCTAGAAGTCTGGCAGAAATGGTGGCAGAAACCAGGAGAGCAGTAAAGTCAATAACAGAAGCCCTTGGTAGTGATAAAAAATTGATGGAGATTAAAAATAATAAGAGAGAAGCGAATGTAGAGATTTTTTGACAGCCAGTGAAATCAGGTTTATACTGGATCTTCATTACTCTGGACATTAACCCAGGTATATTAAAATCTGGGCTGCACTCGCTTAGCCAAATATAATATTCAGGTTACTCACTGGTGAGCATGTGTGTTACAGATCCCCCTCTGTGCTGATCTACAGAGGACATGAATTGTTACAGCTCCCAACTTGAGGGGCTGTCTCTTTAACTCAAGCTGTAAAAGCTCAGGCTTTTAGCTTTGGAGATCCTGGTTTGATCCTGATATGTCAACTAAGATGCTCTGTGTCATGCTGACTGAGGAGATATCTGAGCCATTAGTGATTATCTTTGAAAAGTCACGGAAGACGGGAGAGATTCCAGAAGACTGGAAAAGGGCAAATATAGTGCCAATCTATGAAAAGGGAAATAAGGTCAACCCAGGGAATTACAGACCAGTTAGTTCAACTTCTGTACCCAGAAAGATAATGGAGCAAATAATTAAGCAATCAATTTGCAAACATCTAGATGATTATAAGGTAATAAGTAACAGTCAGCATGGATTTGTCAAGAACAAATTGTGTCAAACCAACCTGATAGCTTTCTTTGACAGGGTAACAAGCCTTGTGGATGGGGGGAAGCACTGTCTCGCATGACCTTCTTATAAACAAACTAGGGAAATGCAACCTAGATGGAGCTACTATAAGGTGGGTGCAAAACTGGTTGGAAAACCATTCCCAGAGTGTAGTTATCAGTGCTTCAAAGTCATGCTGGAAGGGCATAATGAGTGAGGTCCCGCAGGGATCAGTTTTGGGTCCGATTCTGTTCAATGTCTTCATCAATGATTTAGATAATGGCATAGAGAGTACACTTGTAAAGTTTGCGGACGATACCAAGCTGGGAGGTGTTGCAAGTGCTTTTGAGGATAGGATTAAAATTCAAAATGATCTGGACAAACTGGAGAAATGGTCTGAAGTAAATAGGATGAAATTCAATAAGGACAAATGCAAAGTACTCCACTTAGGAAGGAACGATCAGTTGCACACATACAAAATGGGAAGGAGTACTTCGGAAAGGGATCTGGGGGTCAGAGTGGACCACAAGCTAAATATGAGTCAACCGTGTAATGCTGTTGCAAAAAAAAAAAGCAAAGATAATTCTAGGATGTATTAGCAAGAGTGTTGTAAGCAAGACACGAGAAGTAATTCTTCCACTCTACTCCGTGCTGATTAGGCCTCAGCTGGAGTGTTGTGTCCAGTTCTGGGTGCCACATTTCAGGACAGATGTGGACAAATTGGAGAAAGTCCAGAGAAGAGCAACAAAAATGATTAAAGATCTAGAAAACGTGACCCATGAGGGAAGATTGAAAAAAATGGGCATGTTTAGTCTGGAAAAGAAAAGACTGAGAGGGCACATAACAGTTTTCAAGTACCTAAAAGGTTGTTACAAGGAGGAGAGAGAAGAATTGTTCTTCTTAACCTCTGAGGATAGGACAAGAAGCAATGGGCTTAAATTGCAGCAAGGGTGGTTTAGGTTGGACACTAGGAAAAACTTCCTAACTGTCAGGTATCAGAGGGGTAGCTGTGTTAGTCTGAATCTGTTAAAAGCAACAGAGGGTCCTGTGGCACCTTTAAGACTAACAGAAGCAGCGCTGTTAGTCTTAAAGGTGCCACAGGACCCTCTGTTGCTCCTAACTGTCAGGGTGGTTAAACACTGGAATAAATTGCATAGGGAGGTTGTGGAATCTCCATCATTGGAGATTTTTAAGAGCAGGTTAGACAAACACCTGTTAGGGATGGTCTAGAATGATAATACTTAGTCCTATCGTAAGTCCAGGGGACTGGACTTCTCAAGGTCCCTTCCAGTCCTATGATACTATGCTTGCTCAGGGCTAGCCTTAGGGGAAATGGTGCCCTGGGCGAACTTGTATTTTGGCACTCTTGGTCCCCACTGCCTCCCCCAGTCCCCCGCCCATCCTCCCCATTGCCCTGGCCCCTGCTGCCTCCCTGGGCCCTCCCCATCACACCCGGGCCCTGCTGCCTCCTCCCCCACATTGCCTCAATTTTCCTTCCACAGCCTTGCACCCCAGACCCGCCCCACTCCTATGCTTGTTCTTGTAGGAAAGAGAACAGGAATTGATTGTTAAAATCCCAACATTTTCTAGGTCTGCATGTCTCCTGTTGCTAAGTGTTTTTCTCCCTAACATGCCCCCCCCCCGCCATTCCCGCCCCAGAGATTCTTGCCCCAGTGATTCGTTGGGCGCTCTTCCCACTCCTGGAGATAAGAACAGTATCTTTCTATTGGTCTACATGTTGCCAGGCACACTAGTGATGTCACAGAGGAAAGTAATAAAAAAGTGATCGCTTCTCCTCATAAAAACTATCAACTTTAAAAACCTGTGATGTGAATGACTTCCCTTGGAAGGTGGAATTATACTGATGTCCTTGTGCTTCCTAGGAATTGGCTTATAGTGAGGGAGTACATGTCCCTAATGGTGCATTGCAATGTGTAAAGGGCAGTTCCACCTACAGCTAGGAAACTAAAATAACTGTGCACTTATACAGAGCATTATATTAGCAGAGTGCTGTTCAGACACTTGTGACACTGGCAGACCAGATGTCAGCTCATGCCAAGGCCCCTAGGCCTCATTGAACACTGACAAATGCATAGCTTAGGCAGGGGTGGCCAACCTGAGGCTGAGAAGGAGCCAGAATTTACCAATGTACATTGCCAAAGAGGCACAGTAATATGTCAGCAGCCCCCCATCAGCTCCCCCACCCCGCTCCCAGCACCTCCTGCCCACGGGCAGCTTCGCCGATCAGCGCCTCCCCCTCCCTCCCTGCACCTCCTGATCAGCTGTTTCGTGGCATGCAGAAGGCTCTGGGAGGGAGGGGGAGGAGCAAGGGCATGGCAGGCTCAAGGGAGGGGGTGGGAAGGGGTGGAGTAGAGGCAGGGCCTGTGGCAGAGCCAGGGGTTGAGCAGTGAGCACCCCCGGCACATTGGAAAGTTGGTGCCTGTAGCTCCAGCCCCGGAGTCGCTGCCTATACAAGGAGCCACATATTAACTTCTGAAGAGCCGCATGTGGCTCCAGAGCCACAGGTTGGCCACCACTGGCTTAGGGTGACCAGGTGTCCGTTTTTCGACTGGAACACCCGGTCAAAAAGGGATCCTGGAGGCTCCGGTCAGCGCCGCGCAGCTCCTGGGAAGCAACTAGCATGTCCCCTCTCCGACTCCTATGTATAGGGGCAACCAGGGGCTCCACACACTGCCCTCACCCCAAGCACTGCCCCCACAACTCCCATTGTCTGGGAACTGTGACCAATGGGAACTGTGGGGGCAGCGCCTGCAGACAGGGCAGCGCGCAGTGCTGCCTGACTGCGCCTCCAAGTAGGAGCCGGAGGGGGGACATGTTGGCTGCTTCCGGGAGCTGCTTGAGGTAAGTGCCACCCAAAGCCTGCACCCCAACCCCCTCCCAGGACCCAACCCTCTGCCCCAGCCCCACCCCTGATCCCCCTCCCGCCCTGCGAACCCCTTGATCCCAGCCTGGAGCACCCTCCTGCACCCCAAACCCTTCATTCCCAGCCCCATCCCAGAGCCCTCACCCCCAGTCAAAGCCTTCACTCCCCCCACCCCGACCCGGCACCCCTGCCCCAGCCTAGAGCCCCCTCCCGTACTCCGAACCCCTCAGCCCCAGCCTGGAGCCCCCTCCTGCACCCCAAATCCCTCATCCCTGGCCCCGCCCCAGAGCCCACACCCCTAGCCAGACCCTCACTCCCTCTTGCATCCCAACCCCCTGAGCTAGACTGGTGAAAATGAGTGAGTGAGTGAGGGTGGGGAGATCAAGCGACAGAGGGAGGGGGGATGGAATGAGCGGGGGATGAGGTCTGATTTGTAACAGTCTGCCCTGAGGTTGGTACCCACTCATGAGCCACTCCAGAGCACCTGACAATATTAACTAATGAAGCCTCTTGTAGCGGGGTGGTTACCCCACTCCTGCCTGAGGGGTTTAAAACAGCCCTGGCAGAGGGCTGGGGCAAAGGGAAAAGCTACTGGGCTGATTGGGGAAGTAGCCACAGCTGGGCCATGCCCCAATCAGGCCCCAGCTGGCCCTATATAAGAGGCAGGGAGCCAGGCACTTAAGAGTCTCTCTCTGTGCTCAGAGAGAGAAGGGTCTGGGTGCTTGAGACAGGGTACCTGAGTGGAGCAGGGCTGGGGAAAGGCTGGGGCGCTTCAGCCTGGATAGCCCCAGGCTGTGGGTAATAGGCCAAGGGGTACTGGGGGTTGCAGAGGGCAGCCCAGGACTAGGCCAAGGCAGCAGGTCCAAACCCCCCTTGCCAGTGATGAGTGGCCTATACTGCAGTCTGCCCCAGGGCGCGGGGGCTAGATGGTGACTGGCAGTGGCCTGGTGCTGAGGCAAGGTGGGGATAGTGGGTGGGGGTTCCCCAGGGAGGGGAGACCCAGATCTGTGTGGGTATTGCCAGGGGGCAGCACCCAGAGCAAGGGGCACCGGGGTCCTGGGAGGGACACGGGGGGGCCAGTGCAGAGGACAAGGCGGATCACTGGCCTGCAGAGGGCGCTCCAGAGGCTGGGGAGCTAATTCCCTGGATGACCAGCAGGAGGTGCCGCAGGGGTGAGTCTGCTTCTCTTACACCTCTCAACACCCCTGTGAGGTAGATCAGTGTTTTCAGCACTTCTCAGAGGAGACAATGGTCATATAACATATCCAAGGCATCACAGCACATCTGTGGCAGAGCAGAGATTAGCATTCAGGAGCTTCCTGGATTCTAGCCTTACATACAAGCCGCAGCAGATCACTGCCTCAAAAGCTAGGAGGGTTTGTGTATGCTGGTATGTAAGGAATGTGGGGGAGTATGTTATGCAATATAGGTACAACTTAGGTGATCCAGGCTGTAATACAGTGTGTTGGGTGCAGGGATGGTTATGAATACTGCTACACACTAGGGAAATTTGAATATGGATCCAAACATTGTAACTTGAGCTCAAGTGCAGTGGATCTGAAGTTTGGTTGTTGGGAGCAGAGGGGAGGGTTAACTATATATTTCTTTCACTGCTTAGAGTTGCTTAATTGTCACTACCAGACACCTACAATGAACCTGTCAATTGGAGTCCAAACCACCCGTGCCAGCTGAGCTCACACTCTCATTTCAGTATTGCCAACCCCAAAAGACCAAAAATGAGACAATCTTTTTGTACTTTGTATTCGCCTTTTGCTTTTTCGAGCCATGAGGGCACATTTGGGTCACATTTTCCAGCTTCTCTGCAACCCTGAGAGCAAGAAACTTGCTTTTAAACAAACAGAAAAATGAGATTTCTCACGTAATCACTTGATTCCAGGAGCTGGAGCTTTAAGTCAAGCATCAACTATTGGGAGACTCACAAGAGTTGGCAACACACGATCCTTGGTGGATTCCCAGTCCAATATTCTTTTTTATTCATCTATTGAATTTAATTATAAATGTATCAAAATTAATAAAAACTTAGCCGTGAGGGTCCCAGAGCTGAGAGGAGTCATGAGAGTACCTTGCCAATGGGCTCTAAGGGTTTGTGTACGTGGGGAAAAATTATTCCAGTCAATTTCCCAGTGTAGACAAACTATGCTTCCATTTCCCCTACCTCCAGGCTTCTGGTTTGCTTTTTGATTCAGGCTTCACAAGACAGATCCTCCGGAGCCCAAACTCCCAGTGACTGTTTCGGTCCTCTCTACCAGGAGCCCACAGGGCACATGTCTGAGCAGTGAGATACACACTGTGAAAGGGAAAGGTTAACTCCTCCCAAGTATAAAGCCCCTTGCTCTGTTAGGGTGTGTTAATCTTCCTACTCAGCAGCCTGTGAAGAGACAGCTTGCCTGCTCCATAGGGGAAGGGAAAAACAGGTAAGAAATGGAAAGACCAAATAGGAGGAGGAGAAATGGGGGGGAGGGGATTCGGACAGCATGGCTTAGCTATAAACTACAATTACTTTCTGAGCTGCTGCCTCTAGTTCTCTAACCCAAGGTGGAGAGGGACTCTAGTTGCAGCAGGGTGATGCATCTGAAGAAGTGAGGTTTTTACCCACGAAAGCTTATGCCCAAATACATCCCTTAGTCTTTAAGGTGCCACCAGACTCCTTGTTGTTTTTGTAGTTACAGCAGGTAGACCTATGAAAGTTGTGTTTTGGGGCACATAATGGTGGTTGCATTTGGGGATAAAGGGGCAAGTCAATGGGATAGGAGCAGTCAGGTGGGATCATGAATAGAGGATTGGGGGGAATACACACCTAGTATAGCTCAAACAGTGTTTGTATGTTTTTTGCAATCTTTCTCCAAATCCATTTATTTTTACCGCCCCATGTCTTTCCTGGTTTCACAGCAAAGGGTGTAGTTTGGGGGAGGAAGGGCATGGGGGGTGCTGCCCCCCAAACTACAAGCCTTGGGCAGGTGTGGAATTTCCCCCCCCCCCCCCACCTGGCCCCGTTGGCCTGGCTGGAGCTGGCCCCCAAAATATAGAAATCAAATGACACCTGGTTTCACTCCTCCGTCTCTTCATTTTTTTCATTCCCTTCATGCCCCTTTCTTTCCTTGTATGCTGGATCTTACACTCGTTTCAGTATCTTTTCCCTGGATCACAGTTTACTGTAGAATCCTGCGTTTTTTCCCTTGCATTGATCTCTTTCCTGCTCTCCTTTCTTTTCAAACAGCTATTCTGATTGGTCCTCACGCTTCACTTTCTCATTTTCCCTCCCACATCATGTCTTCTCTCCTCTTTCACCCTCCGTTTGTTCCCTGTTTCCCTCCCTTTCCTGAAGTCTCCTTGACCTCCTGCGCACCTTCCCTACCGCTCCTTCAGTCTTCCTCCCAATTCCTCCTTAAATCCAGCCTTCACCTCGCCTCTCACTCATCCCTGCATCCTGCTCTCAATTCCTTTCCTTCTCCCTACCCTTCTCCCCAAACTCCCTGTGATGGGTTGGATTACAGAAACCCCCTTGGCAGCTGCCACCTGACGTACCAAGACTACCCCTGCTTCTGTTTTCCCTGCCAGCTCAGGACTCCAGCACCCTGTCTTGCTGAGCCAGACACTCCCATCTGCTTCAACACAGACCCAGCGTCTGAATCACTTGTCCCAAAGCTGCAAGTTTACCTGAAAACAGCTCACAAAAGTGTGCTTGTCTTTAGCACTCAGATGCCCAACTCCCAATGGGGTCTAAACCCAAATAAATCCGTTTTACCCTGCATAAAGCTTATGCAGGGCAAACTCATAAATTGTTCGCCCTCTATAACACTGATAGAGAGAGATGCACAGCTGTTTGCTCCCCCAGGTATTAATACATACTCTGAGTTAATTAAGGAAAAAAGTGATTTTATTAAATATAGAAAATAGGATTTAAGTGGTTCCAGGTAGTAACAGACAGAACAAAGTAAGTCACCAAACAAAATAAAATAAAATGCGCAAATCTATGTCTAATCAAACTGAATACAGATAATCTCACCCTCAGAGATGCTTCAGTAAGCTTTTTCTCAGACTGGACACCTTCCAGGCCTGGGCACAATTCTTTCCCCTGGTACAGCTCTTGTTCCAGCTCAGGTGATAGCTAGCGGATTCTTCATGATGGCTCCTCCCCCTCTTTGTTCTGTTCCACCCCTTTATATATCTTTTGCATAAGGCATGAACCCTTTGTCCCTCTGGGTTTCCACCCCCCCTCACTGGAAAAGCACCAGGTTAAAGATGGATTCCAGTTCAGGTGACATGATCACATGTCACTGCAAGACTTCATTGCCCACTTGCCAGCACACACACATACAGGAAGACTAACAGGTAAACACAGCCATCTGCAGACAATGGTCCTGGTTAATGGGAGTCATCAAGATTCCAAACCACTATTAATGGCCCACACTTTGCATAATTACAATAGGCCCTCAGAGTTATATTTCATATTTCTAGTTTCAGATACAAGAGTGGTACATTTATACAAATAGGATGATCACACTCAGTAGATTATAAGCTTTGTAATGATACCTTACCAGAGACCTTTTGCATGAAGCATATTCCAGTTACATTATATTCACTATCATATTTTTATAAAACTATTCCAGTTACATTATATTCACTATTTATTGTTTTTATAAAACCATATAGACTGCACAACGTCACATTCCCTCACTCGTGAACAGGGCTAGGAAGCTGGAGACCTGGGCCCCACTCTCAGTGCTGCCACAGAGCTCTGAGCTTGGGCCACTCATTTGGCCCGCCTATGCCTCAGTTTCTCCATTTCTAGCCTTACACTATTCTTGTGGGGGTTCAGTTACTCATGTTTGTGATGCACCCTGAGGGTGGAGAGCGCTCTGGGAGTGCACAGTATAGTTATTATAGATCCCCTGTGCCTATCCTGCAGCTCCCATACGTTATCTCCTGTCCCCCAAATGTCTCCAAGTTCCCAAATCATCCATTCTCTTCATCCTGTCCCCCTAACCATGCCCTAACCTCATACCCCTTCACGGCCACCTCCCCAGCATAGTCAGAGCCTCCTTCTCTTATGTCCCTCTCCTTCCACTGAGCTTGTGCTCTGGAGTCCCCGACATTTAACGTACTCCCTCCACAAAGCTTAGTTCATTCTCAGCATCTTCCCCACCCCACCAGATGGCTCCCTTTATCCCATTTGGGTAATCAGAAAGGACTATAAGGGGCAACTGAGGAGCAAGGCACTGCTGGGAAGCTCACAGCAGCACTGGCAATACTCAGAACTCACCTGAACATTCAAGACTCCATTCCATCCTCCTCCCACAGAGCAGAGTTGAGGACCCACTGACTTGAATTCCTAAACCATTTTGCTGAAGCCACGAGGACCCCATTGCCTGGTAATTCCTTGCACTGACCAGACTGCGTGATCCTCCCAAACACCAGCACACCATGGCCAAGAGAGTTGCTGTGATCGGCTCTGGCGTGAGTGGACTGACCTCCATCAAGTGCTGCCTGGATGAGGGACTGCAGCCCACCTGCTTCGAGAGAAGCAACGACATCGGGGGGCTCTGGAGGTTCAAAGTAAGTGGGGGGTTCATTGCCTGTGGAGTTGGCACGTTGGCTGTTTTTGTAAACTGGACCTTCCTCTGTTCTGCCCTTCCTAAAGGGGCTAAGATCCCCTCTGCTGTCAGGCACAGAGGGAAGCAAAGAAGGGAAACAGTGGGTGGAAAAATCCTGAAGGGGGGGGGGGGGGAGTAGCCCATTCCTTCTGGTGTCTGGGAGCTCACAGAAGCTGTTCCATGCCAGTGGCACTGGGACATGTCGTATGATCAGTGGAACTAGAGAAAGAGGGTCACACTTCAGGAGGAACCTAGTTCGGTGTGAATTCAGGAATGCAAGCCAGGTCCAGGCTGCTTGCACACACATCCTGGAGCCTCAGTTCATACTCCCGGCCTCTCAGCATGCATAATACAGATCTCTTTCCTACAACTCTGCCTGCTTATTGCTAATGGCACAGGGCAGGGCTGCACAGCTGTGATGGGGGGTGGTCATGGTTACAGCCATGTTATAGGTAGGGTTGCCAGTTTTGGTTGGACATATTCCTGGAGGTGTCCTCACATGACATAATCATGAATTAAAGAGTAATCTTTAATTCCTGGAGACTCCGGGACAATCCTGGATGGCTGGCAACCATAGTTACGTGACCTATGACATACCACTGGGAAAATCACTGAGACTTCAAGGCTCTTTAACTCCTTCTCTGTGCTGCCCCCTGCCCAGCCCCGTTCTCCTTTGTGACAGGAGCAACTGATCGCAGCCTGGCTCCTGAACTTGCCCCTGGAGCCTGGAAAGTGACTAGCCAGAGGGATTTTGTGACAAGCATGTCCCCTCTTTTTTGCTGCTTTTTGATGCTTATGGCAGGCTTGAAAGTTTGGGGGCAATGGGCTGTTATTTGTAAAGGTGATTTTGTTTTGTTTGATTTTACTGTATAAATATTAGGTAGGACAAGTTTGCTCTCCCCTGGTTTTGCAGGAGGACTCACAGGGGGTGGAGAAAGTTTAATTATGTTCATTTGCTGGAGATGTACATTGTGAGCTCTAATGGAAAGAGGTTTTCAATGTTTAACAAAGACATTCTTCCTTCCAAGTGTCCAGTAAACACTGGAGATAAATAGGTGTTAGCCAAAACAAACAAAGCGAAGATTTAAACACTCTGACTAAGTGAACTTTTAGTCCATTTTCCTCTCAGTTGCCCAGTTTTTCCTCTCTTGCCTATTTGTGTTGTAATGTTAGTAGCTCTCCAGTTGCCAGGAGTCTTTCAGACTAGACAAGAGTGTAAAAAAAACCCACTGGAGCAGATTTTCCCCCCCTTCCCCCCCCCCCCCCCCCCCAATCAAACCCTTTTCGGTCTCGTTCATTTTTCATAAAACAACAAATGAAGGACCCAAGCTCAATATTTCTTCCTTTTTGGTCGCCTTAGCTCTTGCATTTTCCCACATTTTGTGTTCACATATGTTAAATGTAACAGTACATGAATGCACATTTTACATTTAATCAAACAATTCTAAAAGTAAATGTACTGGCTCATGCTGTATTTCCCTGAGATCAAGATGACATTGTGTTATATTCAGACCTGGGGTAAGCCGGTGTATCTCCATTGCATTTCACCTGCATTCAACTACTAAATGTGGCCTGTCCTAAAATTTGTCTGAGAGTTCATTTATTTCCCTCTGTCCTTTAAACATAACTGAATGGAGAACGAATTACTGAAGGCTATTTTTATGTTCACTTTCAGAGCTGGCCGAATAACTGTTTATCTCCCCACCGTGAGTTAATTATGCTAATGTGGCTTGTTTACCCCCTGGTGAAACCTTTGTGGGGGGGGGGGGAGGTTGAGAGAACAGTATGTAGTCAAGGCAAAGACAAATAAAAGTATGTGCCATTTTTCTGTGTTTTTGTGATGTCTAAAGAAAACCTAAAAGTTTGGGGGAGATGGTAAGTTTTCTTGTTTGGCTTGTGTTTTACTTTACATTGTGCTTCTGCCTAGCAACAGTGTTACATACATCTCCCAGTGGGTATGGTGACCAGTGTGAAACAGGCTTTCAGTAGAGATATTACATGACACTCTATGGCAGTGGTCCCTAAACTGTGGGGTGCACCCCCCCCTAAGGCGGTGAAGGAACATTCAGGGGGCACAGCGGGGCACAGGCCAGCTGCCACAGTGCGGGTGGGGAGGGAGCATCATCCAGCCCCTGACTCCTGGCCGGGCCGCAGTTCAGCACTCAGCAGCCACCCCAGCTGCTGGTCCTGACATGGCTCCGCTCCCAGTCCCTCCGCCAGCCTCAGCCCCTGACTGACTGACTGCAGCCCAGCCATGGCTCCACTCCTGGCCCCGGCCCCAGCCCAGCCCCTAGCTGGCCCTCGGCGCGCCCCCCCCCCCGACCATGGCCCCTGGCTCCCCGCCACGTCTCCAGCCCCAGCCTTGGCTCCCCCTTCCCTCTGTCTGTGCACCCCCTCGGGAGCCGTGGCCCCGCTCCTGGCCCCAGCTCCCAACCATGGCGGAGGGCAGCATACAGCGTGACAAGTTTGGGGATTCCTATAATCCTTTTGCACCCCTGAGCCCTCTGCCAGTTGACACAAAGAGGAACCTTGGTTGCAGTCTCCCCTCTTTTCAACCCAAGAAAGATTTATTTTCTTTGCCATGTCAAGTAAGCAGAGTGATCCAGCTGCAATGTATCTGGACTTGCTGGTGGGGTTGCCAATCCTCCAGGATTGTCCTGGAGTCTCTAGAAATTAAACATTATTTTTTAATTAAAAAATGTCATGTGATAAAACCTCCAGGAATATGTCTAACCAAAACTGGCAACCCTACGGCTTCTGGAACTCAATAACCTGTTAATTCTCAGCTGGGTCTCAGTGACTGTGTGTAAACAAATAGGATCTGTGTTGGGCAAAGTTTAAATAATCACCTGCCAAGAAAAAATTGCCCCAGCACTGGTGGTGGCTAGAAGCCACACTGCAAGCACTGTACATGCACAGCAATTCCTCTAACACCCCAGCAAGAAAAGACAAAATCATGCCAAATGTGTGTTTGTAAGTATAGAGTTTAATTTTATACTTCATAGAAAGGCTCAAATGCAGCCTTGATGGACATTCTATAGAGGTTCTTACCACCTTCATTACCAAAATACCTGAGCACCTTCCAGTCATGTGTTAAGTGACATGACTAAGCTCTGTCACGTATGGTTCATTCTTTCTCTCACTCTCTCCCAAAGGAGAGAATTGTGCACGCTGTGGAGTGTTTTGATGGAATTTTTTTAAATATAAATCATATGTACACTGTGCTGTGTTTGACAGGAGGTCTCTACCATGTAATGCCAGGGATGAAATTTTGCCCTAGAAGGCTAACCTCATTAGACAGCAACCGTGAATGGTAAATTACAGCTCATACTGCCATTCCCCCAATTAAAAATGTAGCTGAATTATGGTGCCAGTGTAAATAGTCTATGGACACTAGGGCAAGCATGCAATTCTGTGCTGATGAGCTGAAGCAAGTAATACTTTTCCTGTATGTCTGCCAAAGGATGAAGAAGCCCTTAGGACACAAATGAGTCTTGCAGAAGTCTTGCAACATGGGAGTGGACTGTAAATGATCTTAGATGGCCATGAAATAATGACCTGTTCAAACTTCAGTAACATCATCAACCAAGTGTGCAAAGACCACTCACAAGTCATAAGAGTTGCTACAACAGCAGCCATTCATGTGTATTGTTTATTATTTGTATCACAGCAGCATCTAGATGCCCCAACAAGGTCCCATTGTGTTAGTACTGTACATACACCAAGTGAGACATCCTCAAAGAACTTAAAAATCTCAATAGACAAAGCACAGGAGAAAGGCAATGGCATTATTCCCATTTTACAGATGGGGAAACAGAGGCCCAGAGAAATCCTCAAAGGTATTTAAGCTCCTAACTTCCATTGGATCTGGACCTAAGTGACTTCCACAAGGTGTCATAGTGCATCTGCAATTCACATCTCCTGAGTTCCAGCACAGACTCTTAACTACAAGACCATCCTCACAAAGGAGAACATTTGCTACAAAGAAAAACTTGTGACAAGAGAGATCACTTTGGCTCTGCATTGGGAAGCTTAGACAGAATTGAGAGCCCACACACTGCATCGGGCTATCACAAACCTTCAGAGTCATTGAGCATCACACAGCAACATGGAAAACTGCAGATTTGCACTATCTAGTAACATTTTAAAATACACATTTGTTTGTCTGATGTTTTCTAGGAAAAGGTAGAGGAAGGCAGAGCCAGTATCTACCAATCTGTATTTACCAATTCCTCCAAGGAGATGTCGTGCTTCAGTGACTTTCCGATGCCTGAACACTTTCCAAACTTCCTGCACAACACCAGATTCCTGGAATATTTGAAACTGTACGCAAAGCGCTTTGATCTTCTGAAATACATCAGGTTCAAGGTATGTCCTATTAAAATAGGGTCCTGCTACTTATTTATTTCCTATACACAAAAGCCAGCTACTTACAGGCTGTATAACTTGTCTTTTAGGTTAAGGAAAACAGCAAAATAAGAGAGAACAAAAGTAAAGTCTACATGAGAGCGAGCACAACTTCAGAATGGCTTGTTACATAACGTAACCTACTGATTCTGCTTGTGTGTGTAGAACTACAGCTGTATGCATTGTTGTTGTAGCCATGTTGGTCCCAGGATATATGCAAAATAAAGTGGGGGAGATAATATTTCTAGTGGACCAACTTCAGCTGGTGAGAGAGACATGCTTTCGAGCTTCCATTGAAGAAGAGCTCTGCATAAACTCAAAAGCTTGTGTGTCTCACCAACAGAAATTGGTCCAGTAAACGATATTATCTCCAGCACCTTATGTCTCTAGAACTATAGCTGATCTGGCTACTGGGGAACAGATTGCTTTCTGATAATACTCTTCTTCAGGTTAACTCTCTGCTGGGTGGAGGACATGGGGAAGGTTGGCAGAGCCCAATATTATGGAAGAGAGATGAGACTGTCACAGGGTGACTGAAAAGGGACAATGTGGCGACAGGGGAAAGGGCAGCAGGGGCATGGATTAGATGCTAAGCGGATTCATATTCAACAGGGTAGATGATCGGCCAAAATTCTGACCAGGCCCTCGATAGTGAGAGGGAACACTTGAAGGATTCTGGCCTTTTTCTCATGGATTCAGTCCCAACCCCTGTTTCTACCCCACAAAAAGCAGAGGATGTCAGGACAAGGAACAGTGTGAAGAGATCAGGCTAGTGGATAGGATAAAGAGACCAAAGCATCATTTTTCTTTGGGTTTCTTAAATTGCTTTAAACCAGGTGAATCCAACTCATTCTATTACAAGGGCAAAAATTGCACAATTAATTAGGTCTGTGATGCTCCCTGGGGTACCCAGGGCTATGAGGCACCTTGCTACTGTCTGCCCTTCGCATGAGCAAGCCCCGCACCAGCTGGGCATCAGCTCCTTGACTCCATGGGCAACACAAGCAATGCCCTCTAGGTCTGTGCTCTCCTCCCCGCAGGTTAGCGATAGGTGTACTCCAACTTCTGAGCATCTTTCTGGAGTGTCCAGCCCCTAGTCCACTGCATGCTCACAGAATTCACTGCTGTGCTGCTCCCAAAGAAGCAGTGTACCCCAGTTTACCAATCCCACCTCAGATCACTGCTCCCCCTCACACCCAGCACTTAGACAGGTTCATAGGGAAATCAAGTGTAAGTTTAATTTAATGCAGTTGAGCTCCCCCAAAGTTTTTTGCAGTGTTTTCCAGCCAGGTGGGCTGTAACCCTCCTTTCATAAGACAACACGCTGATAGTTCATCTCCTCAATGAAAGAGCCAGGGTGCAATACACTTCCAATCCATTGTCTTTACTTGTAAACAGGATGTCCACCACACATTGAGTGTGGGGGGGGTTTGGGTGGAGGGGTTAGGGTTTTTGGTTCAGATACATAACTTCTTAAATATCATCCATCCATACATCTCATAATTAGGGCTGCTAAGTGATAAAACAACCCCAAGAAAGATTTATTTTCTTTGCCATGTCAAGTAAGCAGTCTGAACTTTGTTTTGGTGTTTGCACATGCAGTTGGCCATTTTGCATGCACAGGTGTAGTAATTGTGTGTGCAAACAAGATGCACAGTTGCAATCTAAGCTATCTGAAAACTTTCCCCTTTCAGCTCTTGTCTACACCAGGCTTTTAGCCAGAATTTTTCACTATTGCTACCAGCAGTTCAACTCTACTAGTGTTAACAACATTTTTACCACTCTGTCACCCAGACCTGCTCTGAGCAATGCCAGGCAACAGGTAATAAAAGCTGGTAGCAACAGTGGGAGACATAGTGTGATGAAATATTGGTGTCAGGTGACATTTTTACCACTCTGTCACCCAGATCTGCTCTGAGTAGTGCTAGGCAACAGGTAATAAAAGACGGCAGCAACAAGAACCTGATCAGTCTAGCGTTGCCATCATTGCTACCACCAGTGGAGTGGGAGCAATGGGGGGAAACTTTTGGCATGAAACCCTAGTGTAGACACAGCCAAAATGTCACCATAAGGCATAAGAGTTAATTCCCAGTTAAGGTGAACTGGATCAATTCACTTGTCTCTGAGTTGTTTCAGGCTATGGCAGTACTATGTTCCATTCATAGCTGGAAGGTTATGTTTGCAGCTGTAAGGGCTACAATCTTCCTTGTTAGTTAAATGAAAGCTTGCATTCTGGAAAGTCTGGATCTGTCAAGCAGGCTGGATTAAATGTACCCATTTCTGGCCTGTAAATTACATGGTTGACATTCCTGCTTTAAGTCAAACCTGAATGTGGAGCCCAGTTCACTCCTAGTTTCTGAGCTCTTCTGAGTGTATGAGTCACAATAGATCACCTCTAACACATGGTGCTGGGGCCAAAGCACTGATGTATTTTCTCGGGTTGACTTTCAGACCACAGTCATCAGTGTAAGAAAATGCCAGGATTTCTCTACCACCGGCCAATGGATTGTTGTCACCGAGAGTGATGGAAAGCAAGAATCCACCATGTTTGATGCCGTTATGGTGTGCATGGGTCACCATATAGAATCCTTTATCCCAGTGCAGTCTTTTCCTGGTAAGAGCTGTGTTTGCAAAGCCCTCCTACAGGGTGTATTTGGGGTCCAGGTTAACAAGGTACAAAACCAGGAACAGCTAGGGACAATTGTTTATATTCCTGTATTGGAGTGAGAGCCTATGGCTCGCTGCATGACCAGTTTAATGGTTCCTCTGGATCTGATTATTCCTTCTTGTCTCTCTTGAGGCTTTAGTCCCTTGGAAGCACTACAGTTATTGGATTATCCAAATCATTACTTCAGCAAGCAGATGGGCCTGGTTCCCACATCCTCTGAAGCCAATGGATATCTTTCCATTCACTTCAATGTGTGCTAGATAGGGCCCAGCTGTTTGCTTTCCTGATACAACAAGACTAATTTAAAGCAAGAGCATTGCGAAATTCTATACATTCAACAAATACCTGGCCATGAACAATGCAGGGTTCAAATCAAGAAGCTGTTATCTGTTTGATTCTGTTGTCTCTCCTATATTGCTGTGTATTTTATATATATAATAGTACCTCCACTACCATATTTTACATACTGATTCTTCTTTTCTCTGCTAGCTTTCTTCTTCCTTCACTTCTTTTTGCCCTGAAAAATCTGTCACAATGTTTAAATTCTCACCCTCTCCAATATTTTCAGTTCTTCCAGTAAAAGTAATGTTTGGGGTCAGTTGGTTTTGGACAAATTTTGGTTCAGTTTCTACTTTAGCGGAATGGTTTTTCCTGGTAGTGAAGCAAAATTGTTGGCACGATCAAAGTTTGGCACAAACATACATCAGGCACAAACACAGTTTGGCACAAACACGCAGCTAGGCCTTTGAGCGGATTAGTCGAACATACCAGGCACATTCAAATATTTGCTCTGTTTTTAACACTTGACACAGGCCAGCTGGCATCCCCACCCAATTAACTCTGAGAGTGAGAAATGCTTGCAGACAAAGGGCTCAAACCTCTACAGCAATGAGTGTATACTCAGTGCAGCTAAGGAGTGGGGGGCCACCTTTCCATTCCCCCAGTTCTGGACCAGATGAGGAACATAACAGCCCCTGGGGTAACTTAAAGCAGCTTCAGAGCTGCCATGTTATGCCACCTGCACCCAGTGCTCTGCCCTACCCCAGCACATCCCTCCCACACCTCCAAAGAACGGTGTGCAGCGGGGGGGGGGGAGGGGGGAGAGATCTCCAGCCCTTTCGATCAACATTTATTCTGTTCACTGCATGAGCAGTACACAGCAGGTGGAAGAGGGCCTGAGGGCTACACCCAACATGTCCACGAATGAATGGTACGAAGAAGTGGGTTGTAGCCCACGAAAGCTTATGCTCTAATAAATTTGTTAGTCTCTAAGGTGCCACAAGTACTCCTGTTATTTTTGCGGATACAGACTAACACGGCTGCTACTCTGAAACCTGCTCTCCACTGAAACTTCTCATTTTTGTTTCTAGTAAAGCATACCTAGACGTCTTCTCAAGCCAAACACCCTACAGCTCAATGTCTCTAAACTCTGGGAGGAGGCAGGAGGGTTGAAATACAAACTTGGATCTGAATTTTATATTCATAAGAGGCCAAACCAATTGACATCCCCACAAAACCTGCAGCCAAATGCCCCAGAATTTTAAGATGCCCCAAATCTGGCGCTGAGGGTGTCTACACTGCAATCGGGGGGTGTGATTGCAGCATATGTACCCCAGCTAGATCAAAGCTAGACTGAGTAACACTAGCGGTGAAGCCATGGCGGCACAAGCGGGTTAGCCCCGCCCACCCAGGACCTAGGTTCAATCACATACCTGAGCATTAGCAGTTTAAAACCCATCTCTGCACTGAGATTCCAATCCTTCCTTCTCTCCTTGTAGGTATCGAAAAGTTCAAGGGCCAATATTTCCACAGCCGGGAGTACAAGAGCCCTGAAGGATTTCAGGGGAAGACGGTCGTGGTGATTGGAATGGGGAACTCTGCATCGGATATTGCCGTGGAGCTCTGTCAGAGAGCCAAACGGGTAGTGTGACTTAGCCTGCTACCCTTGTGATTTGGGGTGAGGGCAGTGGAAGGCATCCATATACTCTATCCATAACATATACTGATGTGGCATGTAAGTAAATTAAACGCCACATCAGTATACTGTGGCCCAGAGACTTGTTAAGAGCAGCGATCACCTAGAATACGCAGCATTCCAGGCATTAAAGCCCAAATCTTTGCTTCTCTGGAGCAGGAAAAAAAGCCTCTAATGATTGGTTGCTATTATTTTGACTGTTTATTCTACGTATTTCTGTAGGGCCTAGTGGCCCCACCTGCAAACAAAGTTCCATTGTGCTAGGCCCAGTACATACACACAGCAAAAGGTCCTGCACTCAGACCAGCCTACAATTTAGAAAGACAAGACAGACAAAGGGTGGGAGAAAAGAAGTGGTGTTATCCCCATTGTACAGGTGGAACACTGAGGCAAGGAGAAGTTAAGCAATTTCCCCAAGGTCACAAAGGGAGGCTGGAGCCAAACCCAGCTCTCCTGAGTTACACAAGATCACCCTTCCTTTGAGATTGGTATATCTAGAATCAGCCTCCACAGCAATGTAAAGTAATCTCAAGTGGGTGTTTTTTCCCAGCCCCCTGACTCTGTTCTGAGACATTGTTTCTCTATTGTTTTGACCTCGGTAGCCTCAAGTAGGAGAAGATGTTCAATGTCTGGAGATAAACCTAGGCTGAGATTTGCAATGCAGACAATGCAGGTGCTGCGGAAGACTGTCACTGCTTAAAGTGGAATTCTGTATTGCCCTGTAGGTGTTCATCAGCACCAGAGGAGGCTCATGGGTAATGAGCCGTGTCTACGATGACGGCTACCCTTGGGACACTGTATTTCACACCCGATTTAGCAATCTGATCAGAAGTGTCCTGCCTTGGCCCCTTTTGAAACGGGTGTATGAACAGAAGATGAACCAATGGTTTAACCATGAAAACTATGGCTTGGTGCCTCAGAACAGGTACGCACTTTTAACGTGCAGCTGATCTATGGGTAGGTGGAGAGGGAAAGGAATCTGAATCATGTAATTATTATGAGGCCATACTCTGTCCTCAGTCATGCTTCACTCACTCCTTACTCAGGCTAAACTCTTACTGAATATAGGACTGGCCAGACTAGATCAGACCTGAGGTCCCTCTACCTCAGTCTGTCTCTGACACTGGCCAGGACCATATGCTTCAGGGGAAGGTGCAAGAAATTCTGTAGTGGGCAATTATGGACAATCATGGGAAAGTTTCTTCCTAACCGCCATCACTTAGTGGTCAGATTATGCCTTGAAGCATGAGGGTTTATACTTTTGGATATTCTCGTTATCCACACACATGTGTAATTCTTTTTTAATCCTGCAGTAGACCAAACTAACCCTCCAATCTTAACCCCCCAAAACACTGGGATTGTTTGAAATCTGGATTCACATGTGAAGGGTTGGGCCTATCTCTGCTTAAAATGCCAGGAAAGGGTCCAAGGTCAAAACATGTACATTCTCCAGGAAAATAAATGTCCGGGGAGGAGGGAGAGGAGTTGGAGGTGGTGGAGGAGGGTGGTTCCTTGGCAAGTGCTCAGCTCTGTTCCAAAACTATGTGGAAAATGCTCTTGGGAACCCAAGTCCTGCCAGGAAAGAGCAAATATTTATTTAGATTTTATAAAACAGTTGATTCAAGTCTTTAGACACTCAAAGGCTTAGATACACCTCTACCCCAATATAACGAGAATTTGGATATAATGTGGTAAAGCAGCGCTCTGGGGGGGCGGGGCTGCGCGCTCCGGTGGATCAGCGCGTCAGCATGTCTGGCTCCGACACGCTGCTCTGAGCGACGTGTTAAGGGTGCCGAGCCAGGGCCAAGGGGTTGGATAAGGGGCAGAGGGTCTCGGGGGGCAGTCAGGGGACAGGGAGCAGGGGGGGTTGAATGGTTCGGAGCTTCTGGGGGTGGGGCGGTCAGGTGACGGGGAAGTTGGATAGGGCGTGGGAGTCCTGAGGGTGATTGGGGACGGGGGGGGGGGTCTCTGGAGGGGGTAGTCAGGGGACAAGGAGCGGGGGGGGTTGGATGAGTCGGGGGTTACGAGGGGTCAGTCAGGGGCCGGGAAGTAGGCGGGGGTCGGATAGGGGGCAGGGCCAGGCATGTTTGCTGACTATTAATAATGGAAATGCTCGAGGCCAAAGCAAGTTCAATATAACGTGGTTTCACCTATAACGCGGTAAGATTTTTTGGCTCCCGAGGACTGCGTTATATCGGGGTAGAAGTGTATGTGGAACTAATCTCCTTCTGGTGCAGGAGGAAATGGTCAAAAATGTCTCCCTTGGATCACCTCAGTTTTTGGGTAGCCAGTCTGGGCCACCTTAGGCCTCGCTTTCTGACCTGCAGCACCTGTTAACTTATTTCAGTCGGAGCTGTGGGTGCTCAGCACCCCTGGAAATCAGGCTGAGGATGCATCAAATTTGTGGATGCTTGAAACTTTTGACCTTAACTTCCAAGTATATCACCATTGCTGCTGTCAAGGTTCCATCCCCACTCTGGGGTACAGATGTGGGGACCCGCATGAAAGACCCCCTAAACTTATATTCCACCAGCTTAGGTTAAAACTTCCCCAAGGCACAAATTCCTTACCTTGTCCTTGTACGGTATTGCTGCCACCACCAAGTGATTTAAACAAACATTCAGGGATGGGGCCACTTGCAGCCCTATCCCCCCCAAAAATGTTTGCATGGCCTCAACAAACCAGACACCTCCACCATCTTGTTTCCTTCCAGAGCCCTGATGAAAGAGCCAGTGTTCAATGATGACCTTCCAAGCCGCATCCTCTGTGGCAGCGTGGTGGTGAAGCCCATTGTGAAGGAGTTCACCGAAACCGCTGCCATCTTTGAAGATGGGACTATGGAGGAGAACGTGGATGTTGTCATCTTCGCCACTGGCTATAGCTTCTCGTTCCCCTTCCTGGAGCAGTCAGTCATCAAAGTGGAAAACAACGAGGTCGCGCTGTACAAACACGTCTTCCCCCCTACGCTGGAGAAGCCAACGCTGGCTGTCATTGGCCTCATACAGCCGCTTGGGCCCATCATGCCAAATGCAGAGCTACAGGCTCGCTGGGCTACAAGAGTCTTTAAAGGTAAGTGGACAGGCATGTTGTGATACACGCTTAATAATTGCCAACACGCCAAACGTATGACCAGATTTAGCCTTAAGTGGACACAACTGCCATTGAAATCAATACTAGTGCCCTTTGCATCAGGGTTCAATTTGGCTTATCATCCCTGCTGCAAGGTGCTTACATGTTTGATTTAGATAAGAATGATACATGAGAATACAGGACAGGGAGAGAATGGCAAAGGACGCCAATGCAGGTTCTAAATTCAAAAGTTTCACATTTGTTGACTCCCATTCATGGGACTGACTCCTTAACATCCCTCGTTAGCATGCTCAGTCTGCACAGACCACTTCTGATTTTTCTTTTAACGGTGAGGGTAATTAACTGCTCTAATCTAGCTCAACCACAAGTTATGGGCTGGATACAGGAATAACAGGGTGAAACTCCCTGGCCTGTGTGATGCAGGAGGTCTAACAACATGATCACAATGGTCCCATCAGCTTTAACATGTATTAATCTCTAATGTAGCTTACTGCTGGAGATCTGAAAGCAGGGAACTGCAGTGTCATTATAATTCTGTCTCATTGAGCAGCTCTCTGTATACTTGCAAGAACTTCTCTGTAAAGCATCATGAGCATTGATGGTGCTACAGAAACAAAAGCTGCTGGCGGTGTATTGTAATTTAGGTATTATCCTTTTAAACTAACATTGTAAAGGAAAGGTGGAATTAAAGGAGAAGAAAAAAGCTTTTCTTCCCCTTCTGAGAGTTTAAGCCAAACTCCTCACTAAGGAGATCAACTAGAAAAATGCACTGTCTTGCCACATGATTGATTTCAGCCAGCCATAAGCTAGGATTTGCTACTTATATGTAACAATATGTCCCTGTCTAACAGAAGTGCTCTGTTGTAAGGTTTAATGAGTGTTTGTGAAAGCACTGAGGCCCAGATCTGCCAAGGTATTCCACTGAAGTCAGTGGAAGTTAGGAGCTTAAGTAACTTGGATGATGGGCTCAGAGACCCAAGGCTGAATTGGAGCCAGGTGCCACAAGGGCAGATTAAATGAATTTGTCTTGTCACAGTCCCCATGGCAAAACTAGAGCAGCACGATGGAGAATTCAGTCCCCTTTGCTGCAGAGGCCTCGACAAAGCAACACTTTTAAGCATTTGTAGTGGAACGTGCAAACTACTTGATGTAACAGATCAGGGCAGGAAGCTTCCCAAATCCAGCTCTGAACTTCGAAGCTTGGGTCCCTCTGTAATTCTTGTTACTTATTAGCCACTTTAATTTTCTAGGGCTGACTGAGCTGCCCTCCGAGAACACCATGATGACTGACATTGTCAAGAGGAAAGAGAAGAGGATCAAGTGGTATGAAACACCACCTAATTAATATTACTATTCTCCACTCATCATGGGAGAAGTTTATACATATAGAGGAAATTGTATTTCTCCTTCCTCTCATGCTTCTGAGAAAATACAGTGCAAAGTCTTCTAGAAGCTTTGGCTGGCATTCATGTCTTCATGTGTTTAAAATATACTCCATCTGCTCAATGACTAGCTCACTGGCAGATATTCCAAATGCCTTGAGTATTTGGGTTCCCCTCGTTTCTTTTCTGGCTGCCAGACCTGTGTGTGTATTCCCTCCAGACTGAATACTTTAACCACGCTTGCACAATTCCACTGCCCCCAGGAAAAGGATTATGGAACCACGTCAACTGCATATATCAGTGTAGTCTCTTGAGTATTCCTAGTAGCCAGTGATGAACATAACCCCAAACTAGCCAAGGATGCCTTCTGCTATTTTGTGGCAATGAAATGCCATTCTCATGCTTGCACTGAAAGGAAACCAGGACACCTTTCAGACCACTTTCCAGAAGAACTCCGCCGCCACTGTCTTTAGATCCAGCCTCCCTGTGGTGTCTGCCATCTCCCTTTTCACTCCCGTGTAAGAGTGGCAGTGGGTTTTATCCTCCTTCAGATTGGTGGGTGTTAGATATTATATTCATCAGCCTTAAACCACATGCCCTTTTGGTCAATTACAAATCCTCATCAGAGAGTCTATACGAATTTCCCCAAGGGTCTTTCACATAGTTTATTTTGTTGATCAGAGAGAGACCTCATTGAGAAGGCAGCTACAGTAGAAGATGGCCAGGCTCACTAGCTTCCTTATCCTGCAAAAATATGAAGCTTATACCACATGCTGGTCCTCTGGAAATGTTAATCTGTGCGTCTAATAGTTGAGGTGCCAAGAGTTAAGGGCTCAGCAAGTTGCAAAAATTGGAGTTGAAAGTTTCTCTGTAGTGTCCATTGCTGTCATGTCCAAGCACTGAATGCATAGCAATAATTCTTCACATAAAGTTCTGCTCATTCCAGCCCGAAATATTTCACAGGGTGTCTTTTGAATTGAAAAGGTTTCCATTTTTCTAATGTTAACCTGAAATCACCGGTAGTCACCTGTGGGCTGTAATACAGTGGTCTAATTTTGGGTGGTGGGTGCTGGGTGGTGGTAGTGCCCTGAGATATACAGGAGGTCAGACTAGCAGATTGGTGGTCCCGTCTGGCCTTAGATTACATATTATAGAGTTTTGGGGAGTGTAAGATGATGGTCTGAGTAGAACAGCTCTTTTCCATCTCTAACTACTATGAGGCTGTGATCCTTAGGGTTTGCTTGCAAACATGTGTACACCACTCCAGCCAGAACAGCACCATTCTTAATGACCTGTTACATGTAGGTGGTTTATATGCACACAGTTCTGAAAATCTGTCCCTGTGGGCCCATAATGGGGACTCAACTGCAGTTGAAAGGGATTAAGATTGTCTAAGGTATGAGAAATGCACTAGGTAGGACGATATTATTTGTAATGCAAACATGCCGGGTTCTTCACAAATAGTACGTAACCTGCTGATGCCAATGTTCGGTAAATGTGCCTTGTTCTCTGCAAATTTGGGTCTACAGTTTTTTGGCATGGAGGCAACTATAATTCAGCCAGTTTTAGGGTATGTCTGGATTGCAATGTGGAGATGGGATTGCAGCACATGTAGACATACCAGAGGTAGCTCTGATCTTGGTTAATAATAGCAATGTAATCATGGCAGCTTAAATATGTACCCAGGGTCATGGGCAGGGGGGGCTGCCCCGAGCAGCTGCCCATGCTGCCACAGCTTCACTCGAGCTAGCTTTGCTCTAACTGGATGCTACATCAGAGAGCTGCAGCTATCCACAAGTCTATCTGGAGTGCTTCTTGTGGCTCTGAATCCCATTATTTCTCAATCTTCCCGTATCTTGTTCGCTTCCCTGTCTTTCTCTCTTTTTAGCAATAGGTTAGCGTGGTATTTGCCAGTTCTCTACATGACATCCCTTTAGCACTGTATGAATCGGGAGCATCAGATTAAATGTACATGGATCACTGAACAGTTATGACAGTTGTGGGGCATCTCTTTCTTTGCTCTCTCCTAAGGTTTGGTACCAGCCGCAGCCAGACATTGCAAACCGATCACATTGAATATCTGGATGAGCTCGCCGAGGGCTCAGATGCGAGACCCAGAATCCTTCCGCTGCTTCTGAAGGATCCCAAACTGGCCCTGATGATTTACTTTGGCCCCTGCAGCCCCTTCCAGTTCCGCTTGACCGGCCCTGGGAAGTGGGATGGAGCCAGAAATGCCATCCTGACCCAAAAGGCACGGATCATCAAACCCACAAGAACGCGAGTGGTGCACGACTCTTCAAACAACTCCCTGGTTTCATATTTGCTTAAAATCTTTGGTCTCATTGCTCTCTTCGCTGCAATTTTTGTTAGTCTCCAGTAGTCCTGAGCTCTGTCCTATGTCAGGTCTCAGCAATGTGATGTGATGCTCTGCCCTCTATAGAAGTCTTTCCCTTAAAAAAATAACAACCTCCTTGCCATATACCAGTCCATGGGTCTGATCCAGAGAGGTGCTGAGCATCTGCAGCTGCTGACTGGCACTAACGAACATTGTGGGTGCTCATCATCACTTTTTAAAATCGGCCCATTTGATTGGAGCTCTCTAGCAAGCTATGGGTTTAGGTCAGACTAGATGGTTGGATGGTCCCTTCTGGGCCTAAACTCTGCTCCCGCAGCTCCCATTTCAATTAACATGAGGTTGTGTTACTAAATCCCTTAGGCAGCTTCACTTTGATCTGTTGATTTGGGCTCTGTTTAAATGCCGAGGGCTTGTCTATAAACAAAAGTTGTACCCCTTTGACTGTACTGATATTATTATACCAGTACAACCCTCAGCGCTGACATGACTTTAATGGAATAAGGCACCTTTTATGCCACTATTGCTGCTTCCTATATATGGGAAGGGGAATAATCTATACTGTTATAACTGCCTCCACACTGGGGGTTATACTGGTATAACTATTTTAGTAAACAGTTGCTCCCTTACCCAACATAGTTATACTGGTACAAAAGCTGGGAGTAGACTAGGCCTTAGTGTGAGAGCCTGTTTCTGTTACTCCAAATCTCCCCATTTCATATTTGAAAGCAACATCTGGAATGACAGTAGGGGCAGAAACACAGACCAGTTTTTGCAAGCCAGCAATTACAGACCAGGCCCTATCAATATCTGTAAAGTGTGCCATGTCCTTCTCCTTGCAATGCAAGAAATTGAGGCCTACCCTCTAAAGTTTCTAACTGTACATTTAGTTTGGACCTAGAGTTGGACCTGAAATGGAGCCTCAATCAACCCCAGCCAACTTCAATCAACCCAGTCAAGAAATCTCAGTCCACCCAGTACTGAAAGAGGCTGGGTGGAGTTTTCAGAAGCACTCAGCTTTGGCCTAAATCTCTTCCCACCAAAGTCAAGGATAAAACTCCCTTCCTGCACAAGCTAACTTCTCGAAGGCCTCACAATCTAGGGCTGACGTCTTGGGAGTTCAGAGACCCAACTGAAGGTCAACTTCCACTTCAACCCCCATTAGCTTTGTCTGTCATAAAACACCTCATTGACCAACATACCAGGCCACCCTCATCACTGCAGCTCTCCAACACTTAGACAAACCATTCGTGGGAATTACAGGGTAGCAAAACCTGCCAAATGCATGGTGGGTGGGATAACTCTTGTAATCTATTCTGGCCTTTCCATGATTTGTGCGCAATGTTGCCAGTTACTTGGCCTGCTGGGTAACTTGCTTCTTGTTTCCTGAGAAAAGATACAACAGCTTGAGTCACTCATCAACTAGCCTGTTAATAAAAGGCCAGATTCTCAGTTGAGATAAACAGTATCTGGCCCAAAGCCATGGCAAAAGCTGTATTTTTGTTAGTGTTGCATTACTGATTCTATAGTCAAGACTGAGATGGGAGGGTTTTTTCAGTACAAATTTCTATCTTTGGTTGCTCATAATGAATTGTTTTCAGGCTCAAACTTGGCAAACTCCCAACTCAGTCTGAAAACATATTTTTGGCAAGCTTGAGAAATGTCAGTTTGGTCTCTTTTTTGTTGTTAATTACAGGAACATAAAACACAAGTTCATGTGAGTTCAAGATGCATCTTGAGAGACTCTAGTAATTGAAAGCACTTCGTTTTAAGTGTAAAGACAGGGCCGGTGCAACCATTTAGGCAAACTAGGCCGCGCCTAGTGGTTGGGGGCGCCTAAAAGCCCGCTCAGGCGAGGAGGTGGAGTAGAGGTGAGCTGGGGCGAGGGGGGGACGCGGGGAGGGCCACCCGCAGTAATGGGGGGGGGCGGCGCACAGGGGAACTGCTCCCCGCCCCAGATCACCTCCACTCTGCCTCCTCCGCTGAGCACACAGCACCCGCTCTAAGTCTCCTCCAATCGGCACCTTAAGCCTGGGAGGGGAGGAGAATTAGAGTGGCGCCGGCGTGCTCAGCGGAGGAGGCGGAGCCAAGGTGAGCTGGGGTGGGCTCCCAAGGTGGGATTAGCTGCCGCGGCGGGGGTCTCCCCGGGCGGGGTTAGCTACTGTGGAGGCGGGCTCCCCGGGCGGGGTTAGCTGCAGAGGGGGGA